>NC_134690.1:143996504-144596504 GCF_050947455.1 Rhinoderma darwinii
ACCCCCACATATATACCCTCTCACACATGTGCTGCAGATCACGGAGAGCACCGGACAAGGCGGAAGGAGGATGGCGGCGTCAGATGGGAGTACAAAGATGGAAGCCGCCCCACTTCCGGTGGCCGCGTCATCAGGGAGGATGTGGGGCGGCGATGTCTGACAACGCCTCCCACATGCTACCCTGGCAATAGACAGCGGTTGGAAGGTGCGTCGACCACTCCCCCCCCAATCAGCGCTCCCACCCACCGCAGAGTCCGATGCCCATAAGTGCAGCACATCGGAGAGGAGGCAAGTGTCTGATATACAGACAAGTATGGGGAACTGAGCGGACATACATCGATATTAATAAAAATATATGTGTGAAACAGTGTAATCTGTATGGAAAAGGGGTTTTGTTGAACAAGAGATATAAATATGTGCAGGAATATATCATTACTACACTCAAGAAGAATATTGAAAGATTTGTTTAATAAAAAACAACACAACTAGTGCAATTTAAGAATTGGCATCAAAAGAATAATGGATGAGTAATAATAAATGTGATCAAGGGACAATTGAAAAGGGAAGGAAAAGGGGAAGAAGACGGTCCATATATGAACTAAAAAAATTAATGAATTATTAATATGTTTTTTATACCTTACACCAATTTTTTCTTGGCACTTTCTGTCCTTCGATGGTCAGGTGACCATATTTCTTTTCTTGCTTTTTTTGTCACAATACATACATCGGTCCCTTAATTCATTAATTTTTTTAGTTCATATACGGACCGTCTTCTTCCCCTTTTCCTTCCCTTTTCAATTGTCCCTTGATCACATTTATTATTACTCATCCATTATTCTTTTGATGCCAATTCTTAAATTGCACTAGTTGTGTTGTTTTTTATTATGTGTGTGTCTGTCTGTGTGTGTGTGTGTGTGTGTCTGTGTGTGTGTGTGTGTGTGTGTGTGTGTGTGTGTGTGTGTGTGTGTGTATGAGAGTGTATATGTGTGTGTATTTATGTGTGTGTATGAGTGTGTGTATATGAGTGTATATATCTGTGTATATATTTTTGCATATGTGTGTGTATGTGTGTATGTGTGCGAGTGTGTATATGTGTGTGTATATGTGTGTATATATAAATATATATATAGTATGTATAAATAAATATATGTGTGTGTGCGTATATATGAGTGTGTATATGTGAGTGTATATATGAGTGTGTATGATTGTGTATATGTGTGTATATATTTTTGTATATGTGTGTGTATGTGTGTGAGTGTGAATATGTGTGTATATGTGTGTGTATATGTGTAATTGTGTATATGTGTGTGTGTGTGTGTGTGTGTGTATATAACAGTGTATACGAATGTGTATACGTGTGTGTGTGTATATATGAGTGTGTGTGTATATATATATGTGTATGTATATATATGTGTATATGAGTGTGTTTATATGTGTGTGTGTGTATATATATATGAGTGTGTATGAGTGTGTGTATATGAGTGTGTATATGTGTGTGTGTGTGTGTGTGTGTGTGAGTGTGTGTATGTGTGTGTGGTGTGCGTGTGGTGTGTGTGTGTGTGTGTGTGTGTGTGTGTGTGTGTGTGTGTGTGTGTGTGTGTATGTGGGGACCATTCAGAGTAGGAATCATTGACCACAACTCTCTGGATACGGTCCTTGAGCCAATTCTCAATCCAATATATCCACAGTGGCCCTTCTGTCTAGGCTTCTACTCACCTCTTCATAAAAACAAATCAGGTTTGTTTGACAACTTCTGTCCTTTGTAAAACCGTGCTGGCTGTCACGTATAATACTATTTTTTGTCACATAATCCTGTATATAGTCCCTCTTCTGGTCTTTAATTACCCGGGGAAAACCTAGAGCCCTTTTTGAAAATAGGCACCACATTTGCCCTGCACCAGTCCCTTGGCACTATACCAGTCACTAGAGAATCTCTGAATATTATGAAAAGGGGGACAGAAATAACTGAACTGAGCTCTTTAAGAAATCTAGGGTCCCGGGGCCTTGTGCACATTCATTTTATTTAATTTAGCTTGGACCATATCTAAATTCATCCAATTCAGTATATCAACTGATATAATAACCCTTTCCCTCCGCAGCCATTTTTCGGATTTTCACTTTTGTTTTTTCCTCCCCACCTTACAAAAGCAATAACTCTTTTATTTTTCTATCAATATTGCCGTATGAGGGCTTGTTTTTTGCAGGACGAGTTGTAGATTTTCACAGCACCATTTTTTTTTAACCATATAATGCAGTAGGAAACGAAAAAAATCTATGTGGAGTGGAATAGGAAAAAAAACAGCAATTCCTCAAATTTTTGTGTCGTTTTGTTTTTTACGGCGTTCACCGTATGGTAAAAACTGCATGTTAACTTTTTACTGTGGGTCAATACGATTACAGTGATACCAAATTTATATAGCTTTCTTTATGTTTTACTACTTTTACAAGGAAAAAACTGATTGTTAAAAATTAAATTTGAGTTTTGTTGCCGCATTCTGAGAGCCATAACGTTTTTATTTTTCTGTCGATTTAGCCGTGTGAGAGCTTATTGTTTGCAGAGGCGAGCTGCAGTTTATAGTGGTACCATATTGGGGTACGTGAGACTTACTGATCTATTTTTATTTCATTTTTTGTGGGAGAAGAAGGGACTAAAAAATAGCAATTCTACATAGTTACATAGTTAGTACGGCTGAAAAAAGACACATGTCCATCAAGTTCAACCAAGGGACGGGAAAAGGGAAGGAAAAATTTCTACATATAGAAGCTAATATTGTTTTGTTCTAGGAAATTATCTAACCCTTTTTTAAAGCCATCTACTGTCCCTGCTGTGACCAGCTCCTGCGGTAGGCTATTCCATAGATTCACAGTTCTCACGGTAAAGAAGCCTTGTCACCTCTGCAGCTTGAACCTTTTTTTCTCCAGACGGAGGGAGTGCCCCCTTGTTTTTTGAGGGGGTTTTACAAGGAACAGGATTTCACCATATTTTTTGTATGTGCCATTAATATATTTATATAAGTTAATCATGTCCCCCCCTCAGTCGTCTTTTTTCAAGGCTAAATAGGTTTAATTCTTTCAATCTTTCCTCATAACTTAAATTCTCCATGCCCCTAATTAGCTTCGTTGCTCTTCTTTGTATTTTTTCCAACTCCAGGGCATCCTTTCTATGAACTGGAGCCCAGAACTGAACTGCATATTCTAGATGAGGCCTCACTAATGCTTTGTAAAGTGGCAATATTACATGCCTGTCCCGTGAGTCCATGCCTCTTTTAATACACGACGATATCCTGCTGGCCTTTGAAGCAGCTGATTGACACTGCATGCTGTTATTGAGTTTATGATTTACAAGAACACCCAGATCCTTCTCAACAAGTGAATCCGCCAGTGTAGCTCCCCCTAGGACATATGATGCATGCAGGTTGTTGGTACCCAGATGCATAACTTTACATTTATCTACATTAAACTTCATCTGCCAAGTGGACGCCCAAACACTTAGTTTGTTTAAATCTGTCTGCAATTCATGAACATCTTCCATAGACTGAACTATATTACATAGCTTGGTGTCATCTGCAAAAATAGAAATAGTGCTATTAATCCCATCTTCTATATCATTAATAAATAAGTTGAATAATAGTGGTCCCAGCACTGAACCCTGGGGTACACCACTTATTACCGGGGACCATTCAGAGTAGGAATCATTGACCACAACTCTCTGGATACGGTCCTTGAGCCAATTCTCAATCCAGTTACAAACTATATTTTCTAAACCTATAGTCCTTAATTTACCCATTAGGCGTCTATGGGGGACAGTGTCAAATGCCTTTGCAAAGTCCAAAAACACTAAATCCACAGCGGCCCCTCTGTCTAGACTTCTGCTCACCTCTTCATAAAAACAGATTAGGTTAGTTTGACAACTTCTGTCCTTAGTAAAACCGTGCTGGCTGTCACTTATAATGCTATTTATTGTCACATAATCCTGTATATAGTCCCTCAATAGCCCCTCAAACATTTTCCCCACGATGGATGTTAAGCTTACTGGTCTATAATTACCCGGGGAAGACCTAGAGCCCTTTTTGAAAATAGGCACCACATTTGCACTGCGCCAGTCCCTTGGCACTATACCAGTCACTAGAGATTCTCTGAATATTATGAAAAGGGGGACAGAAATAACTGAACTAAGCTCTTTAAGAATTCTAGGGTGTAACCCATCTGGTCCCGGGGCCTTGTGCACATTTATTTTATTTAATTTAGCTTGGACCATATCTACATTCATCCAATTCAGTATATCAACTGATATATTAAAAGCACTGGCACCGGCTACATCAGCTGCTCTTTCTTCTGTTGTATATACAGAGCTAAAGAACCCATTTAGTATCTCTGCCTTCTCTTGATCCCCTGTGATCAACTCCCCATTACCATTATCTAGGGTTCCTACATGTTCAGACCTTGGCTTTTTAGCATTTATATACTTGAAGAATTTTTGGGGATTTGTTTTACTATCCTTGGCCACCTGCCTTTCATTTTGTATTTTTGCTAATTTTATTACATTTTTACAGATTTTATTAAGCTCTTTATATTTTACAAAGGCTACAGCTGTACCCTCAGATTTGTATTTTTTAAATGCCCTTTTTTTGTCGTGTATTGCCCCTTTCACAGAAGGTGTAAGCCATGTGGGGTTTAATTTGAGTCGTTTATACTTGTTACCTATAGGAATAAATTTTGCCCTATAATTACCCAAAGTAGATTTGAAAATCTCCCATTTATCATTTGTACCATTATTTGACATTAGTTCTTCCCAGTCTAAATCCTGATTTGCAGCCCTCATCCAGGGGAAATTGGCCTTCTTAACCCCTTCCCTCTTTGGCCACTTTTGACTTTCCTGACAGAGCCTCATTTTTCAAATCTGACATGTTTCACTTTATGTGGTAATAACTCCGGAATGCTTTTACCTATCCAAGCGATTCTGAGGTTGTTTTCTCGTGACATATTGGACTTTATGTTACTGGCAAAATTTGCCCGATACATTCAGTATTTAATTGTGAAAAACCCCAAATTTTAGCGAAAAATTGCAAAAATTAGCATTTTTCTCAATTTAAATGTATCTGCTTGTAAGACAGGCAGTTATACCACACAAAAATGTTGTAACTAACATCCCCCATATGTCTACTTTAGATTGGCATCGTTTTTTGAACATCATTTTATTTTTCTAGGACGTTACAAGGCTTAGAACTTTAGCAGCAATTTCTCACATTTTCAAGAAAATTTCAAAATGCTATTTTTACAGGGGCCAGTTCAGTTGTGAAGTGGCTTTGAGGTCCTTAGATATTATAAACCTCCAATAAGTCACCCCATTTTAAAAACTGCACCCCTCAAAGTATTCAAAACAGCATTTAGAAAGTTTCTTAACCCTTTAGACATTGCGCTGGAATTAAGGCAATGTAGAGGTGAAATTTACAAAGTTCATTATTTTTTTCCAGAAATTCATTTTGAATCCATTTTTTTTGTACCACAGAAGGTTTTACCAGAGAAATGCAACTCAATATTTATTGCCCAGGTTCTGTAGTTTTAGGAAATATCCCACATGTGGCCCTAGTGTGCTACTGGACTGAAGCACCGGCCTCAGAAGCAAAGGAGCACCTGGTGGATTTTGGGCCTCCTTTTTATTAGAATATATTTTAGGCACCATGTCAGCTTTGAACAGGTCTTGTGGAACTAAAACAGTGGAAACCCCCCAAAAGTGACCCCATTTGGGAAACTACACCCCTCGAGGAATTTATTTAGGGGTATAGTAAGCATTTTGACCAGCCAGTTTTTTTTCAAAAATTTTTGGAACTAGGCCATGAAAATGAAAATCTACATTTTTTCAAATAAAATGTAGGTTTAGCTAATTTTTTTTCATTTCCAAAAGAACTAAAGGAGAAAAAGCACCACAACATTTGTAGAGCAATTTCTCCCGAGTAAAACAATACCCCACATGTGGTAATAAACGGTTGTTTGGACACACGGCAGGGCTTAGAAGGGAAAGAGCGCCATTTGGCTCTTGGAGCTCAAATTTAGCAGGAATGGTTTGCGGAGGCCATGTCACATTTTCAAAGCCCCCTAGGGGACAAAACAGTGGAAACCCCCAACAAGTAACCCCACTTTGGAAACTATACCCTTTGAGGAAATTATCTAGGGGTATAGTGAGCATTTTGACACCACAGGTTTCTTGCAGAAATTTTTGGAAGTGGGCTGTGAAAATGAAAATCGAAATTTTTTTCAAATAAAATGTAGGTTTAGCTAATTTTTTTTCAATTCCACAAGGACTAAAGGAGAAAAAACACCATAAAATTTGTAAAGAAATTTCTACCGAGTAAAACAATACCCCACATGTGGTAATAAACGGCTGTTGGACACACGGCGAGGCTGAGAAGGGAAAGAGCGCCATTTGGCTTTTGGAACTCAAATTTAGCAGGAATGGTTTGCGGAGGTCATGTCGCATTTGCAAAGCCCCTGAGGGTACAAAACAGTGGAAACCCCCAAAAAGTGAACCCATTTTGGAAACTACACCCCATGAGGAAATTATCTAGGGGTACAGTGAGCAGTTTGACCCCACAGGTGTTTTACAGAACTTATTGGAAGTAGGCCGTAAAAATGAAAATCTACATTTTTTCAAAGAAAATGTAGGTTTAGGTATTTTTTTTTCATTTCCACAAGGACTGAAGGAGAAAAAGCACCATAAAATTTGTAAAGCAACTTCTCCTGAGTAAAACAATACCCCACATGTGGTCACAAACATCTGTTTGGACACACGGTAGAGCTCAGAATGGAACTAGCACCATTTGGATTTTGGAATGGTTTCTGGGCGCCATGTCACATTTGCTGAGCCCCTGTAGTACTAGTACAGTGGAAACACCCCAAAAGTGACTCCATTTGGGAAACTGCACCCCCTGAGGAATCATCTAGGGGTATAGTGAAAATTTTGATCCCAAAGGTTTTTTGCTGAATTAATTAGAATTAAGCCATGAAAATGAAAAATATTTTTTTTTTTCCAACAAGATGTAGTTTTAGATCAACATTTTTCATTTTTACAAGGAATAGAGAAGAAAAAGCACCCCAACATTTGTAAAGTAATTTCTCCCGAGTACTGTAACACCCCATATGTGGTTATAATCAGCTGTTTACATATATGGGAGCATTCAGAATAAAAAGAGCGGTATTTATCTTTTGGAGCGTAGATTTTTCTGGAATGGTTTGCAGACGCCATGTTGCATTTGCAAAACCACTGATGTACCAAACAAAATTGACCCCGTTTTAGAAACTACACCCCTAAAGGCATTTATCAAGGGGTGTAGTGAGAATTTAGACTTCACAGGTGTTTTTCAGAAATGAATACGCAGTGGATGATACAAAGTGAAAATTGCAATTTCTCCACTGATCTGCCCATTCACCGCACAATATGTTGTGCCCCTAGAGAATCTTACCCCTTAAATTGTTAAGCGGGTTCTCCCGGGTATGGTAATGCCTTACTTGTGGCCATAAATTGCTGTTTGGGCACACTTTGGGCACATTTTGAGCATGGATTTTGCTTGGTAATAGTTCTGTTTGGGGTTTTTCTGGTATTTCAGTTTATATTGTGGTGGCATATGTAATCTGTGCGGAGTACATCAGGGTATAATAAGAGGGTATAATAATGGGGTAAATAATACAATTATCCATAGATGTGGGTTACGCTGTGAAGCAATTGTTATGCGCAGGCCGGTGTCACACTGATAAACGGTTTTCTTTCTTATCCCCCTTTTGTAACGTTCTGCACCTTTTGGGGACTTTTTCTCCTTCGTAGTTTGGGAAATATTACTGGGAACGTTTTGCTCTGGTATAATACGGGCACCCTCGCTTCCAGCGGATGTGCCATGTCCATTCCCTTTCCTAGTTCCTAAATACTAGGGCCCTGAAACTGAAGGAATGTTCCCCTCCGGCCTGCGCATTGAGATGTTATTTCATCACCGCATTACTAGTGTCGTAACTTTTTTGTTTTTCAGTTGATTGAGCGGTGTGCGTGCTTGTTTTTTGCGAGACGGGCTGTAGATTTTATTGGTACCATTTTAGAACACATACGACTTTTTGATCACTTTTTATTTCATTTTTTGGTAAAGGAAATTACCAAAAACAAGCAATTCTGGAATAGTTTTTTATTGGGTTTTTTTTCGTCATCCACAGTGCGCCCTAAACTACGTTAGCTTTATTCTGCAGGTCGATACGATTACAGCGATACCAAATTTATATAGTTTTTTTTATGTATTGCGGCTTTTGCACAATAAAATCACTTTTTTTATAAAATCAATTGTTTTCTGTGTCGCCATATTCTAAAACCCATAACTTTTTTATTTTTGCGTGCACAAAGCGGTGTCAGGGATTATTTTTTGCGGGACGAATTTTTTTTTTATTAGTACTATTTTATAGTAAATGTGACTTTTTGCTCACTTTTTATAGCATTTTTTGGAAGGAGATGTGACCTAAAAACAAAGATTCTGGCGTTGTTTTTCATGTTTTTTTTTTTTTACGGCGTTCACCGTGCGGGATAAATTACATAATAGTTTTGTAGTTTGGGTCGTTACGGACGCGGCGATACCAATTATGTATAGTTTTTTACATTTTTACGGTTTTTCCCATAATAAAAGACATACTATGGGAAAAAAGTCAGTTTAGCTTTATTTTTATTTGAAAAGTGTGTGTTTTTATTGTTTTACCACATTTTTATTAACTTTTTTTTACTTTTTTGACTTGTCCTACTATTTTCTGGCGTCCGATTGCCACAGCAACCCAGTGATTGCATCACTGGGTTGCCGGTCGGGTGAAAAACCTATCAGATGCTGCGCTCTATTGAGCGCAGCATCTGAGGGGTTAATCTGCAGTTACAGGAGGGTGTATAATACAGCTGTCACCCCGCGGTGATGGTGCCGGCTCTGCTTCTGAGCCCGCACCATCACTGCGACGTAACTGTACTGCGCTTTGCGGGAACACCTTCCCGGCAGCGCCGTATATATACGGCGGATGTCGGGAAGGGGTTAAAACTAAGTGGTTTTGCCCTCCCAGCCTGTGTTTGTTTTTTACAGTATAGTTAAAATGTAACTATATTGTGATCACTGTTAGCGAGGTTTTCACAAACATTGACATTCCCAACAAGCTCTGCATTATTAGAAATGACTAGATCCAACAGAGCTTCACCTCTAGTCGAGTCTTCCACAAGCTGGCCCATAAAATTTTCCTGCAACAGGTTGAGGAAATGTCTCCCCTTTGCAGTTGAAGCCAAACCAATTAATATCCTGGTAATTAAAATCTCCCATTGTTACCACAGTACCCCCCCCCCCCCCCGTGCAGCCTGCTTCATCTGTTTATATAGATGACCTTCCATCTCCTCGGTTATATTGGGCGGTCTATAGATTACACCAAAAGTATTTTTTTCAGTGTTCACCTCCCTTTCTAGTTCCACCCACAGGTTTTCAACCTCCTCACAATCTTCACCCATTATTGTCTCTTTCACACTCGCCTTCATATCACTTCTCACATACAGACATACACCACCGCCTTTCCTATTTGTCCTGTCTTTCCGAAAAAGTGTAAAACCCTCTAGATTTACAGCCCAGTCATGTGAAGAGTCTAGCCATGTTTCAACACCAACTATACCTAGATTTTCTTCCAGTATCAAGGCCTCCAGCTCCCCCATTTTGTTTGCTAGACTTCTGGCATTTGTGAACATACACTTTAACTTACCTTTCTGTTTTTCACTTTTATTATCAGAAATTTGATTTTTTGACAATATTTGGGCATTTTTATTTTCACTGCTGTTTTGTAACAAAAGGATGTCCTTATCCAGTTGTCTAGTCCTCTCCCCACAGTCTGTTTCTCCCCCACCACTATAGTCTTGACCCTTCTCTAACCTGACTACCCCTTTATTTTCTACATTGACCTCCATCCTCAGCCCTAGTTTAAATACTCCGCCACCCCAGCTAGAATTCTCTCCCCCAGCACAGCAGACCCCCTTCCATTTAGGTGCAAATCATCTGCAGAATACAGTTTGTACCCCAATGAAAAGTCAGCCCAGTGCTCTAGGAACCCAAAGCCTTCTCCTCTACACCAATACTTAAGCCATGCATTTAACTCCCTGAACTCCCGCTGTCTTTCCTGTAATGCGCATGGCACAGACAGTATTCCTGAGAGTAACACCTTCGGATCCTTCCCTTCAGCTTGTAGCCTAGTTCTTTAAAATTATTCTTAAGGCTCCTCCACCTACCATTTATTCTGATGTTGGTACCTACATGGACCACAATAGCTGGATCATCACCAGCCCCTCCCAGCAATTTGTCTACCTGTTCCACCACATGCCGAACCCTGGCACCAGAGAGACAGCAAACCATTCGGTTGTGGTGGTCTTGGCGACAAATTATTCTATCCGTCTTCCTGATTATAGAATCCCCTACAACTATCAATTGTCTTGCCTTACCTTCATTACCATCCCGCTGACTACTAGCTGGGCTGTTCTCCCGGCTTTAGGGAGATCAGTATCCACTAGGGCTGCCATTTGTGAGACGGGCACCCTCGCATCATCACCCAACTTGGCAATTTTGCTTGGAATATTAGAAACAGGATTGGCCTTCCTTTTCATGGACCCCTTTCTACTGCCCGTAACTACATTAACCCAGCTACTTGCCTGATCCTGCTGACCCATATCTTCACCCTCCAATTCTACCCCACTAACTGCATGTTCCATCAGCAGAATGCTCCGTTCAAGATTGTCTATCTTCCTCAGTGTTGCATTCTGCTCCTCCAAATCTCTAATGCCAGCTTCCAGGTGACCAACATACTCACATCTGCCACACAGGAATTAACCCTGGAACTCCGACTCCAGTCGTGCATGCATATGGCAAACTGTGCACTGAAGAAAACCTCCAATATTGCTATCCATTATCCCAGTTACCAAAAAAAACCAGTGAACAGTTGTTAAAGTAAAAGAATAGAAGAGTACTTACAAGGGCTTTAGCTGCTCTTTTTAACTCTGGTTTTGTAACTCCACTTGATATACAAACCACTTGTTTAGCAAGCCCACCAGAGCAGGCTCTACAGAGTCCTGAGGGCTAATTTATACCACCTGGGACCAGCTAACCCCTCCCCCCAGTCAGCTGCTCAGCAGGAAGGAAGCTGCAAAGAAAAAAAGGGTTTTCAATTGTGTTCGTTTTGCAAACTTCTTTTAGCAAGCACTCAATTCATGTATCATATACAATAGCCCACATGTTAAGTATCTGCCAGGCACAGCTTCTGTATCCACGCCCATAGGTAATCAGTCTGCACCTGCTTCTATGTCTGTGAGGCTGACTAGATCTTCCACCACTCAGGATGGCAGGCTTAGGAGTGGGAGAGCCTATCACAGCCTGGCCAGATGGAGCTAGCTCCCGCCTTCTGTCTGTTTATACCTGTCTTTCCTGTTCCTCCTTTCTTGTGATTTCTTCTCTGTTGGTTTCCTGGCCCTGCTGCAGCTTCTTGATCTACTTGTCCCTGCTTCGTATTGACCCTGGCTTACTGACTACTCTTCTGCTCTGCGTTAGGTACCTCCTACACTCCTGGTTTGACTCGGCTTGTTCACTACTCTCCTGCTCTACGTTTGGCACCTCGTACTCTCCTGGTTTGACTCGGCTCGTTTACTACTCTTGTTGCTCACGGTGTTGCCGTGGGCAACTGCCCCGTTTCCCTTTGTTCTGTGTTTCCTTGTCTGTTGTCTGTCGTGCACTTATTGAGTGTAGGGACCGTCGCCAAGTTGTACCCCGTCGCCTAGGGCGGGTCGTTGCAAGTAGGCAGGGACTGAGTGGCCGGTAGATTAGGGCTCACTTGTCTGTTTCCCTATCCCTGTCATTACACCACACTTTATGTCACACAAGAACACAGCAAATCAATCCAGTTTTGAAACTCCACTTGATATACAAACCACTTGTTTAGCAAGCCAAACAGAGCAGGCTCTACAGAGTTCTGAGGGCTAATTTATACCACCTGGGACCAGTTAACCACCCCTCCCCCTAGTCAGCTGCTCAACGGGAAGGGAAGGAAGCTGCAAAGAAAAAAAAGGGTTTTAAATTGTTTTAGTTATTTAAACTTCTTTTTAGCAAGCACTCAATTCATATATCACATACAATAGCCCACACTTTATGTCAGACAAGTACACAGCAAGTCAATCCAGTTTTGTAACTCCACTTGATATACAAAGCACTTGTTTAGCAAGCCCACCTGAGCAGGCTCTACAGAATTTTGAGGACTAATTTATACCCCCTGGGACCAGTTAACCCCTCCCCCTAGTCAGCTGGTCAACAAGAAGGAAGCTGCGAAGAAAAAAAGGATTTTAAATGGTGTCAGTTTTGCATATTTCTTTTAGCAAGCACTCAATTCATATATCACATATAATAGCCCACACTTTATGTCACACAATAACACAGCAAGTCAATCCGGTTTTGTAACTCAACTTGATATACAAACCACTTGTTTAGCAAGCCCACCAGAGCAGGCTCTACAGAGTCCTGAGGGCTAATTTATACCACTTGGGACCAGTTAACCCCCTCCCTCTAGTCAGCTGCTCAATGGATCCATAGACCCCCATACACCCAACGGAGGCTAAAAAAAGCTTTTTTTGCTGTGTGGAATAATCTTTGAAGTCTGTGCTATCCAATGCATATAAATGTGGTCTTTTTTTAACATGGGTGCCTATGGAGGAAAGACAGCAGAGACATCCCCTTATTTTAAACAGTTTAATACATCTCCTGGGAGCTTTATCAGCACATACATTATATTAATATAAATACTGTGGTGTGAAAGCCGCCTAAGAGCATCCGATGCAGATGTGAACACAGCCCAATGCAGACAATTATAATAAGGCTGCATTATTACATATTTTACCAATTTGGCTAAAGTGAACGGTTTGCTGACTCTGCCTATATGCGCTGGCCCCACCCACAACATGAGGCCACGTTTAGATTTTTTTCCTGCACCACTTCAACAAAATATTATGACCCTCATTTATCAAAACGGTCTCACAGAAGAAAACAGAGTGGTTGCTCATAGCTCCCAATCACAGTACAGATTTAATTTTTCTAAATCAATTTAAGAAAGCTGAGCTCTGATTGGTTGCTATGGGCAATAAGGTCATATTTTTCTGTTACACCGTTTTGATAAGTGAGGTCATGCACCATTTTTTTTATTGTAGAAATGGCCCTCAAAATCTTTTACATGCCCAATCCTCCTTTTTTTTAAACATGTTGCTTTAGGCTCTACCAAACTGAGTCACAGTAAGCACATATAAAGGAGGTTGTGCGGTTTCTACAACTGTTGCTGAAATTGAAACAATGATTTCATATAGATACTTATTGGATACAACTTTTGATTTTCACATTTATAATTTATGTGTTTCAATTGGCAACCATATGAAGTAGTGTTATTTCAAATACGGATTAATGGCATTTCCATTAGATGGAGCATGTATTATAGTTCTTTATTCTATTTCTAACAGATTGTTCAATTATTCTGAACTTCTCCTTCTAACAGATTGTCCAGTTATTCATGTCTTCACTGTTCGGAACAGATAATCCAATTATTCAAGGCTTTCCCTCTCCAACAGATTGTCCAATTACTCAGCAAACATGATCATCCAGTAACTCACACATGGACAATACCAGGACACAGATGATGGCTGTGGCACATGACTGTACTGGTAACACTCATTTACTATATATTAACTCATCTTTTCATTATTTTACTTGTGTCGGAGAGACCATCTGTATACTGACTATAAATTATCAGCTAAATGACAAACTATTTCCATATTCATAAGGAAGTCACATTGAACGAAATAGAAACTTTAACAATCCAGGAATGGTGCAATACCACAGATAACTTCGCTGAACTGTAAAACTCATAAAGCTTGAATGTCACCAGAATTGTTTTATGACTTCTTGTGGTACATATTCTGTAACAACATAAATAAAAAATAAAAAATTGTAAAATAAACATATATAAATAAAGCGGGGGAAAAAACACCCACTGCCAACCAAAGCCATAGAGATAGCCTGCCCCCCTCAAAAAAAACATACAAGTTATATATCAAAACATGGAAGCCATTTTAATACAGTGCTATATTTTAGTGTCACTTTGCAAAATGTAATTTGTTTTGTACTTTTACTGTACAGGTTACCCCTAATAAAGCTAAAAAAAAGAAAAAAATGATTATCATAGCAATGATCAAAAAAGTTAGATCCATATGTCAGGGGAAAAAAACAATGCTTAAATGCTTTGAGTAGGTCAACAAATAAATAAGTAAAAGTCATTAAGCCATCACATGAGCAAAATGACTAAAAAGTGCCTGGTAAGGGTTTTCCTGACTATAATATTGATGGCCTATCCTTAAAGTGCCACAACCCCTGAAGTCAGTAAGTTGGGAATACCCCACCAAGCGGTTAATAAACATTTTTCACATGTCATGTGTCAAGTGCCATATTATTCAGTAACAGCTTTGAGATACGACCTCTATTCAAGTCTTATTTGTCTCTACCTGACCTAGAAGTCAATACTGTTGTCTCTCAGGCAGTATTCACATGCTGTGGTTTGCTTTAGTATATTACCACATAGACCATATGTTACATTGTATGAAATCCCATTCACAAAGTGTGTGTGGTTTTTTTAAACCACAACTTGCTCTACCAGTAGTGTTTTTGTTGAAGTTTTCTCCACTCACAGCTGAAACCTACATGTAAAAACCATGATTGCAGTTTTAAACGGAAATTTCAATTAAAATGAAAAAATTCCAATGTATTCTGTTATAGAACTTCATGTATAAGTCTCTTACGTGTTCCTTTCTTGTAGCCTCTATAGCAACAGTTGGAATCAGGCTTCAGTGGCACACTTTTTCTACTTAATGGGGTAAGAGAAACTACAAATGTTTAAAAAGGACCCAAGTGGGGGGTGATGTAATCAAAGGCGATGTAAAACGGCAGTTTGGGGAAATGGCAGCGAGGGAGCAATATTGGAAATTAAATTTGAAACATTAGAACCGAATGGGTTAAATGAGGCGCACCGCTGTAAAGAGGACCTGTTATATAAGTTGAAGTGGTTATCTGACTTAAAGAGGCTCTGTCACCAGATTTTGCAACCCCTATCTGCTATTGCAGCAGATCGGCGCTGCAATGTAGATAAGAGTAACGTTTTTATTTTTACAAAAACTAGCATTTTTGGCCAAGTTATAACCATTTTTGTATTTATGTAAATGAGGCTTGCAAAAGTCCAACTGGGCGTGTTTAAAGTAAAAGTCCAACTGGGCGAGTATTGTGTGTGTTACATCTGAGCGTGTTTACTACTGAAATCAGGGAGACAGCGTTAGTCAGGTCAGTAAACCAGTTCAACTTATATGGCCTAACAACAAGTCCTCTTATCATTGTATATAACATACATTCTGCATGTTATAATAAAAATCGGAGTAAACAATAATTGAAACTTGTATATGCTTTTTAAACTACTTAGACACTCCACACTATTACATATGAGGAAGTTGGCAGAGTTCCACGAAAAGTTGGGTTGTGCCGTGTTTCGTGAAGAGACTCAGCATTACTAGAGCTCTTAATGGATACAAAATCTTTTTGAAAAATGAAAAGAAAAAGAGGAAATAAAAAATGGACTGAATACATTCTTGGTATCATGAGCAATCTTTCTTTATTCTGCCTAAAAAGAGTTATTCGAGCTGTCTCTTTATTTGAGAATTATATCAGTAAAACATGCTGGTTATTCCCCAATACAAAAATATATACAAAATAACGTAAAGATGTTACAAGAAACAATTATTTTCACTCAATATGCAAAATATTTATTGAAGCATAAAGAAAACCTGTCTTTTAAAAAAAATTTTTATCAATTTTTATAATTAAGGGATAAGTGAAGTTGGAACAGCAATGAGTCAACATGTTGAAGAAAATATTTTTATTTGGAATAGCAAGAATATAAACTTAAAAAACTGATTCAAAAGTAATAAATATGAAAGAAAGGAAAAAGTATGATCCTGAGTCAAGTTCCGAGGCACAACTGACTATAGTTGACTAGGGGCCCTTGAACCTCCTGTTTAATCTACCCTCTGCTTGACAAACATATCTTTAACAATATTTCAATCCCCTCGCTCCCCCAGAACCCATGGTTTGTCTGGTGCCTATGCTGGTCCTGCTCCTAGGTTTATGCAAGTAAAGTCTTTGAAACTGTTTAATAGTCTCCAAAGGTGGGACAAACTTCCGAACCCCAGTAAGATACAGATAGTACAATTTTACACCGGTTATCGGAAAACTGACAGAGTAGGCACAATGACACAGACTGGGTCGAACAAAGCAAATATTGGTATCAGTGGGGTAAATATATAGTTGTTAGAACTGGTAATCAATGGGCAGTGGTCAAACATGATACAGCAGGGGTTTAGACAGGTAGTCTGCAATGATAATTCAAGGAAGAAGCCAGGTCAGGGATCAGGGTCACGGAACTAGAAACTATTAGACTAGCAACTAAGGACAAGGAATGCACACTGTAGATAAATTGCTTGGCTGACAAACTACGATAACAAAAACAAAAAGTTCTACGAAGTGCAGTTGACAAGTATGAAAGACACAGAGAAGCATAGAGGGCAGCGGCTGAAAGATAGTGTAGTGTGGAATTACTCAGCTGCTGGAACCCTAAGACACACATTCAAACACTTACAGAACACTCACTCAGGAGGGCACCCAACATGATAGGTAAATTGACTGTCCCCGGTATGGGAATCCAAAAGGTACAAACTTTTTTCAAAAGTTTTTTCCCTAAATTCTTTAAGTAGAAGTTGCTGCTAAAAATACAAATCTGATACGTCTTTAAGTTTAAATTAGAACTTTATTAAGTAGAAACATATCTGGCAATTTGTGTAATCAGACTATGACCACCATATAACTATGAATCCAATAGAACTGAACTATTAGGCACTTGTCAAGGAATCACTTGAGCAACTCCCCAGAGTGAAAGTTTATGGAATTGCTATACAAGTAATTTCCCAAAGGCAGCTGGAGACTGTCTGGATCAAGCGTACAAGTAAATCAGCTACCTCAAGTTCCGTCACCACTCTGGTCAGCAGTATCTAAGGATACTCTATGGTCTTCACTAGAGCCCGCCGCAAGGCAGGTTGGATTGGGCCACATAGAGAAGGCTGAGTTACTAAATGGATTCTTCAGCTCTGTATATACAACAGAAGAAAGAGCGGCTGATATAGCCAGTGCCAGTGCTGTTAATATATCAGTTGATATACTGAATTGGATGAATGTAGAGATGGTCCAAGCTAAATTAAATAAAATAAATGTGCACAAGTCCCCGGGACCAGATGGGTTACACCCTAGAATTCTTAAAGAGCTTAGTTCAGCTATTCCTGTCCCCCTTTTCATAATATTTAGAGATTCTCTAGTGGCTGGTATAGTGTCAAAGGACTGGTGCAGGGCAAATGTGGTGCCTATTTTCAAAAAGGGCTCTAGGTCTTCTCAGGGAAATTATAGACCAGTAAGCTTAACATCCATAGTGGGGAAAAGGTTTGAGGGGCTATTGAGGGACTATATACAGGATTGTGTGACAAAAAATTGTATTATAAGTGACAGCCAGCATGGTTTTATTAAAGATAGAAGTTGTCAAACTAACCTGATTTGTTTTTATGAAGAGGTGAGCAGAAGCCTAGACAGAGGGGCCGCTGTGGATATACTGTTTTTGGACTTTGCAAAGGCATTTGACGCTGTCCCTCATAGACGTCTAATGGGTAAATTAAGGACTATAGGTTTAGATAGTATAGTGTGTAATTGGATTGAGAATTGGCTCAAGGACCGTATCCAGAGAGTTGTGGTCAATGATTCCTTCTCTGAATGGTCCCCGTTTATAAGTGGTGTACCCCAGGGTTCAGTGCTGGGACCACTATTATTCAACTTATTTATTAATGATATAGAGGATGGGATTAATAGCACTATTTCTATTTTTGCAGATGACACCAAGCTATGTAATATAGATCAGTCAATGGAAGATGTTCGTGAATTGCAAGCGGATTTAAACAAACTGAGTGTTTGGGCATCCACTTGGCAAATGAAGTTTAATGTAGATAAATGTAAAGTTATGCATCTGGGTACCAACAACCTGCATGCAACATATGTCCTAGGGGGAGCTACACTGGGGGAGTCACTTGTTGAGAAGGATCTGGGTGTACTTGTAAATCATAAACTAAATAACAGCATGCAATGTCAATCAGCTGCTTCAAAGGCCAGCAAGATTTTGTCGTGTATTAAAAGAGGCATGGACTCGCGGGACAGGGATGTAATATTACCACTTTACAAAGCATTAGTTAGGCCTCAACTAGAATGTGCAGTTCAGTTCTGGGCTCCAATTCATAGAAAGGATGCCCTGGAGTTGGAAAAAATACAATGAAGAGCAACGAAGCTAATAAGGGGCATGGAGAATCTAAGTTATGAGGAAAGATTAAAATAATTAAACCTATTTAGCCTTGAAAAAAGACGACTAAGTGGGGACATGATTAATTTATATAAATATATTAATGGCACATACAAAAAATATTGTGAAATCCTGTTCCATGTAAAACCCCCTCAAAAAACAAGGGGGCACTCCCTCCGTCTGGAGAAAAAAAGGTTCAACCTGCAGAGGCGACAAGCCTTCTCTACTGTGAATCTATGGATAGTCTACCGCAGGAGCTGGTCACAGCAGGGACAGTAGATGGCTTTAAAAAAGGCTTAGATAATTTTTTCCTAGAAAAAAAAAAATATTAGCTCCTATGTGTAGAAATTTCTACCTTCCCTTTTCCCATCCCTTGGTTGATGGACATGTGTCTTTTTTTAGCCATACTAACTATGTAACTATGTAACCCAGGTTGCTTCTACAGAATAAGGTGTTGGACAGGGGGTGCACTTGCAGGCAATACCAGAATGGATAACCAGAAAGCCATAGTGGTAATCAACAAGCAGTGTCCAAACCAGGAGAGACTAAAAGTCCAAATCGCAAAACAGAAGAATACCAGGAGTTGCAGGGGTCAAAACCAGCTGTGAGAAGAATATCCATATCAGTGAGCAGAGGGTAAATCCAAAGACAAAGCCGAAGTCAAGTTCAAAGAGTCCAAGTAGACAAAGTTGTTCAGGGTGTAACCAGGAGCTTGATCTGACACATGCATTCACAAGAAAATCACAAGCAACAATGAAAAAAATGAACAGACTCAAATACTCCACCCTTGGCCTTGATAGGTTGCAGACAGAGAAATAAGATTGGCTCTGCATCTCAAACCAGGGCCACCCAGAAGCTTGGCTACTAGTCATGACAACTTAAAAGTGACAGACATTTCCTAACAGCACTCCCACAGGATGTGGTACATGGAACATCTGCCACCACAGTCCATTAAACACTATAAGGGTATATTTTTGTTCATATGATATAAGAAAGACATTTAAGAAGAAATATAGGGATGGACAACTCCTTTTAACGTTTTTACGTAAGAATATTTTTCTTTGTTTAAGAGAATGACTGCCTACAACTTTGCAAACAATAAACTTTATGTACTAGTTGGAATCTTTCTATAATAAGGTACTTTGCTATCTTGCCTTTTCTTTAGCAGACTCTTTTAGTGAAATTAAACACCTACTATAAAAGAAAAAAGGTAATTTTTATGGTATAATGCAGGTAATTCTTCTATATGTAATGACAGCTTGCTTTATAATAACTGTTCACAGCACATAAAATTACAAGTTTCTTCATATCCGGACTGTGATTTAACCACATTTGTTACACTTCATCAACAAGAAAATGGAATTTTAATTGTAATATAGCAATTTAACAAATAGTATATGCACTTTTCTAAACACGCACTATAAATGCAAGCAAGGGCTGTGTTATTTGATGAGAACCTTTATAATTTAAGTAAGATACAGTTGGAAAGATTTAATTTTGACCATACATCTCAGAAATAGCAAAATAATCAAATCATCCAGCACCTATATAAAAGTTTTGTACTTTATTTGTAACCCATTAAAACATATTGAAACAATTGCAAAAAAAGAGGTCTCACCCATGCTTACGTGTTTCAAACAGTTTGGTTCTTAATCATAGACAGTTCTGAAAATTGATGTGTTGGAGGCAGGAAAAATGGGCTAGTGTAAGTGTCCTTTAACAACAGCCAATTCTGGACCAATAAACACTCGTTTGCCCGATCATTGGCCCATGTAAAGGGCCTTAAGAATCTGAGCGACTTTTACCAGGGTCAAATTGTGATAGCTAGGCAACGGGGTCACAGTGTCTTCCAAACGGCAGGTCTTTTAGTGTGTTCATGGTATGCAGTGGTTAGTACTAGAGATGAGCGAACCGGGACAACCAAACCCGGTTTCGGTCTGAACATCGTGAAAAGTTCGGTTCGCAGCGAATCCGAACTTCACCGGGTTCGGCCGAACACGTTTTGACCGAACCCGGCTACATTTTGGCGCCTGCCACATGATAGATCTAAAATGGAGGATTTCAAAATATCACCTGACATCAGGCTACCCCATAATGCCTTGCAAACGGCTCTCCCAGCCAATCGGGAGGCAGTATAGGGGCAGGCTCAAGCCTGCAATAATAGTCTATGCACGGAGCTCTGCAGGCCATTTTAGAGACAGGAGCTGTAGGGATAGCATCTCTGTGCAGTAAGGGAAAGCTTTAGGAATCTAAAAGCCAGGAATCCAGCAATCGAAGGGGCTCATCCACTACAGCGGGAATCTACTCTCAACATCCAAATTGCAATACAAATTCTCCATTTGCCAAGCCAGTGTGTGAATAAGCTTTTATAAGGGGCTCATCCCCGTTGCATGGGTTAACATCCAACTTGCAATCCAGGCAGGCAGCTGAAGCACTACAACGCCCAGCATTCCCTGAGTGCACAGTGGCTGATAGAAATTCTCATTCATTGCCATTTGCCAAGCCAGTGTGTGAATAAGCTTTTATAAGGGGCTTATCCCCGTTACATGGGTTAACATCCAACTTGCAATACAAGCAGGCAGCTGTAGTACTACAATGCCCAGCATTCCCTGAGTGCACAGTGGCTGATAGAAATTCTCATTCATTGCCATTTGCCAAGCTAGTGTGTGAATAAGCTTTTAGAAGGGGCTCATCCCCGTTGCATGGGTTAACATCCAACTTGCAATCCAGGCAGGCAGCTGTAGTACTACAACGGCCAGCATTCCCTGAGTGCACAGTGGCTGATAGAAATTCTCATTCATTGCCATTTGCCAAGCCAGTGTGTGAATAAGCTTTTAGAAGGGGCTCATCCCCGTTAACATAACAATCCAACTTACAATACAGGCAGCCTTTGTAGTACTACAACGCCCAGCATTCCCTGAGTGCACCGCGGCGTGGCTGATAGAAATTCTCATTCATTGCCATTTGCCAAGCCAGTGTGTGAATACGCTTTTAGAAGGGGCTCATCCCCGTTAACATAACAATCCTAACTTGCAATACAGGCAGCCTTTGTAGTAAAACAACGCCCAGCATTCCCTGAGTGCACCGCGGCGTGGCTGATAGAAATTCTCATTCATTGCCATTTGCCAAGCCAGTGTTTGAATAAGCTTTTAGAAGGGGCTCATCCCCGTTGCATGGGTTAACATTCAACTTGCAATACAGGCAGGCAGCTGTAGTACTACAACGCCCAGCATTCCCTGAGTGCACAGTGGCTGATAGAAATTCTCATTCATTGCCATTTGCCAAGCCAGTGTGTGAATAAGCTTTTATAAGGGGCTCATCCCCGTTGCATGGGTTAACATCCAACTTGCAATACAGGCAGCCTTTGTAGTACTACAACGCCCAGCATTCCCTGACTGACTGGCACCTTATGAGTCACTGATTTTCCGCCAGCCCGAATAACAATTTAAAAGGGCCTCATTTCTGTCTAAGGGTTTAATTCAACGTGCTAATTAAGTACAGCCGGTGCCTTTGGTGCTATTATACAAGTCAGAGCATACACTGACTGCCACCTATTCATAGTCACTCATTTTCAGCCAGTCCCAATAATATTTTATAAGGGCCTCATTCCTCTAGTAGGGGAAGGGGTTTTGATTCAACTTGCTGCACTCCAGCAGTGAAATGTCTGGTAAAAAAAAGGTTGTGAAAGGACGGGGTAGAGGAAAAAACACCCATGCCATGTCCTCTTCCAGTCCAAATGTTGGATCTGTTGGTGCCAGTAGCAGCATTTTTGGCACAAGACATGTGCCCAGTTCTACTAGTAGCAGCAGCCATGTGCCTGCTGGTAGTCTGGTAGTAGTAGCAGTATCAGCAAGCCAGAGTTGTCCATCTCCTCCGGTGGGCGGGTTATTTCAGACAATACGGCCATTGTGGATTGGTTGGCTGGCTCGCGGTTATCTCAGCAGGAAGACTCTGACGATCTGGCTTCAAGCCAGGTTTCGTTGGATTCCAGATCCTCTACAGCTCCTTAGCACAGTGACAGTAGTAATATGAGTATTTCTAGCGTTTCCATTCCATCATCTATGTCTTCACTCCCCCTTCCAAGCGGGAAGCCATCTTTCCTGAGAGTCCTAAGAGACATCTCCTCGGGTGCGAAGGAAGATACTGAACAACATAGTGATGATGATTTGTTTTCCGCGAGTCAGCCAACGGAGTGTGTTGCGGCAGTGGAGGTGGAAGCGGTGTCCGAGACGCATAGCTGTGGTAGTGGGGGTGTTGGTGGTAGCCGTGGTGGCAGACGCAGTAATGAGGGGGGGCATGGAGCCCGCCATGATGTCACATCACAACACAGTGACAGTAGTGGCGGGGATGATGAGGAGGGCTATGATGATGTTGTTTTAGACAGGACGTGGGAACCAGTTGACGAGGTGATGACGGCGTCAGAGGAGGAGGGTAGTAGTGGCGGCACTGGCAGTGATAAACAGCCAAGCCGAGGTAGGGGCAGAAGTAAATCTGCAAAACGTTGCAGCGGTAGGGTCAGCTCAGGAGCCGGTGACGGCAACACTGCTGCTACTGGTGTAGGCTCCTGAAAATAGCCTGCCAGACAAGGGGCAAGCTCGGGTGGTGGTGGACGTGGTACTACCTCTTTACGGTACTCTGCCGTGTGGTCATTTTTCTGTACCTTCCCGGAGGATGAAAACATGGCACAGTGCCGTATCTGCAAGCAGAAAGTAAGGCGTGGGCAGGGCACCAATGTAGGAACTACCGCTCTATGTAAACACATGGAGCGGCATCACAAGGCCATGTGGGACAATCGACATGCCCCACCATCATGTACATCTAATGAAGACCCCTCTGCCGCTGCTGCTGCTGCTCTGAGTCCCTGTCATCTAAGTAGTAGCCAGGCCTTATCCACCATCTCGTTGTCATCATCATCATCACTGTCATCTAGTGCTCCTCCTACGTCCCGTCAGTTATCAATTACGGAATCGTTGTCCAATAAGCAACAATATATACCCAGTCATCCACTTGTCATGTGGCTTAATTCACACCTGGCTAAGTTGTTGGTGGTGCAGTCGCTGCCGTACCACCTGGTCGACTCCGCCGGCTTCAAGCAATTGATGGCGTGCGCTCAGCCTAGGTGGCGAATACCTAGCCGCCATTACTTCTCCAAAACAGCTGTCCCTGCCTTGCACAAGCACGTGGAGGAAAAGGTGGGCCAGTCCTTGCAATTATCCGTGTGCAGCAGGGTACATGCCACCGTCGACACGTGGAGCAGCAACTATGGGCAGGGACAGTACATGTCTTTCACGGCCCACTGGGTCAATATTTTGCAGTCCGATGCACCACCGCAGCAATGCCAGGCATTACCACCTCCATGCTTGTATCTTTCTGGTTCAACTCCGGACACCAGGCGCCTACCATCCTCCTCCTCCTACTCCTCCTCCTTGCCCTCCTCAATGGAGGTCTTCCCGTGCCCGACAGGACACAGCGTATCTTCCACTCCTCCTCCCTCCTCTTTTCATAGGTGCAAGGTGAAGCGCCACAATGCTGTCTTACACCTGCTGAGCCTGGGCGAGAAAAGCCACACAGGGCAGGATCTGCTGCTGTGCATCAAGGAGGAAATCGCACGCTGGCTGTCTCCTCTGAAACTCACACTGGGCAATGTTGTCTCTGATAACGGGAAGAACGTTGTGGCTGCACTGCGTCTAGGTCACCTGACACACGCTCCTTGCATGGCACATGTGATCAATCTGGTCATAACACGCTTCTTAAAATCATATGTTGGTTTGAAGGGTGTGCTGGCCATGTCCAGGAGGGTTTGCGTTCGCTTTAGACGTTCGTATGCATTTAAGCACGCCCTCCTGGACTTGCAGCGTCAAAACAATCTCCCAGAACACAGCCTGATTTGCGACGTTCCAACACGCTGGAATTCCACCATGTTGGACTGTCTGTACGAACAGCGGAAAGCCGTGAATGATTTCCTGATGCAGCAGACGGGCAGCGTTTGGAGCCAGTGTAATTTCGAGCTCAGGCACTGGCAGCTGGTTAGAGATGCATGTCGCGTTTTGAGGCCATTTGAAGAGGCCACACGATTTGTGAGCCGTGACGCTAGCGGAATGAACGATGTTATGCCGCTGATATTCATTCTGGAGCAAACGCTCACAGCTATGATTCAGCAAAGGATGGAGGAAGGATCACATCTGGCTATGGATGTTGAGGAGGAGGAGGAGGAGGATGAGGATGAGGAAACAGGACCTGAAGAGGAGCTGGATTTGGAGATGGAATCACAGGAAGGGGTAGGGGACAAGGCAGCCGCACATCATGACAGTGATGATGATGACAAGTCTGACGACGACCTTGATGATGGACAACCATGGCAGTATGGGGCGGAGATGGAACAAACCGGGCCCTCTGAAATGCTGGCCAGGATGGCGAGCTGTATGCTTCGTTACTTGCGCGCTGACTGTCGTATTATTAGCATGAAGCCAAGAGATGAGTACTGGATAGCCACACTTTTAGAACCTCGGTATAAAGCCAGAATGGGGGAGTTTTTTTGTGCCTTCCGAGAGGTAGGCAAAATTGGCTTATTATCGAGAGAAGCTATGCAGCCAGCTTGTCACGGCTTTCAAACGGCAAACACCTGCTGCAAGCATGTCTAAACGGGGGGTCACTCTCCGCTCCCCACTGTCTCATCGTTCCACCGCCTCTGGCAGAGCTACCTCTGCAATAGGCGGCAGCAGCGGCAGCAGCAGCAGCAGTAGCCAATTCAGTTTGGAAAATATGATGACAACCTTTTTACATCCAATATCCCGACCTGACACACATCGTAGTCACCAAAGGGATGTTCACCATCACCAGCACCTAAACAACCAGGTTCACTCATACCTGGACTGTGCCCTTTCTCCATCAGAAATCCTGATCCCAGACCCCATGGACTTCTGGGTCAGCAGATTGGATCATTGGCAAGAACTGGCCCAGTTTGCCATGGGTGTACTGTCTTGTCCACCCTCCAGTGTAGCATCAGAGAGGGTATTCAGCGCGGCAGGGGGCTTCGTCAACCCTAAGCGAACAAGATTGTCCGCCAACAGCTTGGAAAATATCACGTTTCTGAAAATGAATCAAGCGTGGATCGGTGAGGATTTTAAAACCCCTGTGCCTGATGCCACTGATTAGATCTGACATTGCTGCTGCTGCTGCCGCTGCCGCCTGCTACTGCCGCTTGCTACTACGGGATTCTGTCCTGTCCACTCTTTTTTTAATGTGCCGCTGTTGGTTCTGCTACTACTTCTACCACCAATCCACCCCCAGTGCCGTCTGCTACAAGCAGGCCTGCCCCACCACAGGGCTTTGTCTGTGACTGTCCAGTCTGTTCTAATGTGCTGCTACTACTACTACCACCACCCGTGCTGTCCGTTGGCTACCTCTACTACCACCAATACACCTCCACTGCCGTCTGCTACAAGCAGGCCTGAGGCCTGCCCCACCACAGGGCTTTGTCCTGTGACTGTCCAGTCTGTTTTAATGTGCTGTTACTACTACTACCACCCTTGCTGTCCGTTGGCTACCTCTACTACCACCAATACACCTCCACTGCCGTCTGCTACAAGCAGGCCTGCCCCACCACAGTCTTTTTTTAATGTCCTCTTTTTATCTTGGGGATTGTAAAATTCTGCCAAAGTTTATTTTCCACATGTTTTGTTCCAAAGGAAGCCTTGGCTTGATCTTCCATGTTGTCTGTGTCTGCCTAGTAACCGACGCCGGTCCTCATACACAGCACCATCCGCAGTACCTCTGACAAGTCTCAGAAAAACAACCACAGGGCTTTGTCCTGTCCACTCTTTTTTAATGTGCTGCTGTGCTGTTGATGCAGCTACTACTACCACCACCACCCGTGCTGTCAGTAGTCCACCACCACCACTACTACCAGTCAACCACCTCCAATCCACCTCCACTGCTCTCTGCTACAAGCTGGCCTACACAACCACCGGGATTCTGTCCTGTCCAGTCTGTTTTCATTTGCTGCTGTTGGATCTGCTACTACAACTTCTACCACCAATCCACCATCCCTGCTGCCGTCTGATACTGCCAGATGATCCTAAAAAAAGGAATCATTTTTGTTCTTTTATAGCTTCTTCACTTTCCAGATGCAAAACCTGTTGCTACTCCCAAAAAGGGTTAATTTTTTGAGGGCTTTGAAAAAGCAATGACTAAGTAATGACTTCTTCCTTTATCACCATATATGTATGAACCCCGGCAGGCATCTGCCACCATAAAGGGTAAATTTTTTGAGGGCTTGTGAAAAGCCATTGCTTGTTATTGCTTTTACATCCATGTATGGATGAACCCCAGCAGGCATCTGCCAATAAAAAGGGTACATTTTTGGAGGGCTTGTGAAAAGCCATTGTTTGTTGCTTTTACATCCATGTATGGATGAACCCCGGCAGGCATCTGCCAATAAAAAGGGTAAATTTTTGGAGGGCTTGTCAAAAGCCATTGCTTGTTGCTTTTACATTCATGTATGGATGAACCCGGCAGGCATCTGCCAATGAAAAAGGGTAAATTTTTGGAGGGCTTGTGAAAAGCCATTGCTTGTTGATTTACATCCATGTATGGATGAACCCCGGCAGGCATCTGCCACCATAAAGGGTCAATTTTTTGAGGGCTTGTCAAAAGCCATTGCTTCTTCTTTTACCACCTTATATGTATGAACCCTGGCAGGCATCTGCCGCCAAAAATGGTTAATTTTTGTACCTTTTTTAACAATGCATTAAGCATACAACATGCACAAGTGCAGTGGTTTCTGTTAGTTATCACCGTGTCCCATCCGTTTTCCTATAGCCATACATGTTGGCGTAACTTTGACACTAACTTTGCCTTAAAGACAGCTCAAAAGTACTTGGATACACTCATGGGTGACCTAAGAGTGTTATACAGGGCTTGTAGGGCTTTTAAACAGTGTTATACACGATTTTTAGGGGCTTTCTTGAATTACAGGTTCGGTCAGAACTAGTTTGGTCCGAATCAAACTTTTTCATGAAATTCGGCGAACCAGCCGAACCAAACTTTTCATAAGTTCGCTCATCTCTAGTTAGTACAATAATAAAAGTGGTTGAAGGAAGGACAGCCGGTGAATTGGCAACAGGGTCATAGGCATTTGAGACTCAATGTTGCGCGTGGGGAGTGAAGGCTAGCCCATCTAGTCTGATTCCACAGGAGCAGTGGCATAACAACCGCTATAGCAGCCGTAGCGGCTGCTATGGGGCCTGCAGCATGAGGGGGCCCATGCCACCCGCTGACATGGGCCCCCCCATGGCTGGAGGCTCCGCTAACAGCCGCTATGGCTGCTACAGCGTGACGCCACTGTAGGGGTTGTTCCTACAAAAGACATGCATCCCCTATCCACAGGATCGCTGGCAGCGATAAGGAGAACGGGGGACCGAAAGTCCCCCAAAGTTCTCCATGACAAACCTCGGACTTCCGGGGTGTGTCTGCAGCTCCATAGAAATGAATTGTGCACTGGTCGCGTTTGTGCGCATGCGTGACCAGCGCACCTTTCATTTTTATTGAACTGTGCAGACTCCGGAAGTCCAAGGTTAGCCATGGAGAACTTGGGGGGAATTTTGGTCCCCCATTCTCCTTATCGCTGCCAGCGATCACACATGTATCCCCTATCCTGTGGATAGGGGATACATCTCTTTAGTAGGACAAACTATAGGCCGTTTTTTTTTGGGGGGGGGGGGGCTATATGCCGTTATCTACAGGGGGTCTGTATGGCGTTATCTACAGGGGGTCTGTATGGTGTTATCTACAGGGGGGGCTGTATGGCGTTATCTACAGGGGGGGTTCTGTATGGTGTTATCTACAGAGGGGGTCTGTATGGCGTTATCGACAGGGGGGGTCTGTGTGGCGTTATCTACAGGGGGGTTCTGTATGGTGTTATCTACAGGGGGATCTGTATGACGTGTATTTTCGTTATCTACAGGGGCTTCTGCATGGCGTTATCTACAGGGGGTCTGTATGGCGTTATCTACAGGGGGTCTGTATGGCGTTATCTACAGGGGGGTCTGTATGGCGTTATCTACAGGCGGTCTGTATGGCGTTATCTACAGGGGGGTTCTGTATGGTGTTATCTACAGGGGGGTATGTATGGCGTTATCTACAGGGGGGTCAGTATGGCGTTATCTACAGGGGGTCTGTATGGCGTTATCTACAGGGGGGCTGTATGGCGTTATCTACAGGGGGGATTGGGGCTGTAAGACGTTATCTACAGGGGGCTGTGTATGGTGCTATCTATAGGGGGTGCTGTGTGTTGGAATCTATAGGGAGGCACTATCTACAAGGGGGGGGTTGTGTGATACCCAGCGGAGGGGGGCCCCAGTCAAACGTTTGCTATGGGGCCCAGTCTTTCCTAGTTACACCCCTGCACAGGAGAGCTACTGTAACACGAATTTCAGAAAATTTTAATACTGGCCATGGTAGAAAGGTAGTTATATAGTGAAATTATTATATCTCAAGTAACTTTAGAATATAATATATCATGCTTAACAATTTTGTTTATTCAATATTTTTATAAATGTTTTTAAATGAGATTTTTGTAGACACTATGCATTTGTACATGCTGACTAGTCCATTCTCTGGCTTAAAAATTCAGTATAACACTGCGGTAATAATAATATTCAGTTAACATTGATTGACTAATCATAAAATATATAACTTATGAACATTTTACCTATTATAAACACTTATTTGATATTATACACATAGTTAGGCCTCCTATCACAAGTAATGAGTAACATTGTGGGATGGGTATAACACATGCTATGCAAACACATTAGCAAAACAGGTGTATATTTACCTTCGGTTCAGTTTTGGCAATAAATGGTTAACTGGCTACAATTTCTATGAAGCGTCCCTGCCCTGTGTTGCCAGAGATTGGTCAATAGGTGGTAATGGGAGTTCCCATACCTATGATTGCAGATACCAATGCAAGGTGAAAAACTAAGGTTGTATGACATGCCATGATTAAGACCACTCAACCCCCAATCAATAACAACAATCCAAATAGGAAAACATTTCTCCCAATTCATTCCATCAAGTCAACACCTAGATCCAAACCTTCACCTAGGATCCATCCAAGTAACAAATCTAAAATTCCCCTCCAGGGTTCAGGTCAAACACCATCTCTGTCCTTTCCCACTAACTCCAATCACCAAATACCCACCCCCATTAGGCCAATCTCCATAAAACCAACTACCCTCTTGCCCCTAATCTCCATCTCCCCACGGATTATTGCACCAAATAAAAATCCCCCAGGCTCTATCCCCCAATTCGCTTTTAAATCCTGTGATCTAGACGCATACCTCCTTCTCCACAATCTCCTCCCTAGCACTCCTCTATCCTTTTCCCCTAACCATCCCAGATCCAATGATTCTAGCACAAACACCCTTACCCCGGACCATTCACCCTCCCTCCTAGATCTCACGACCCACTTTGTTGGATCCTCCCCCATACTAATCCCCCAAAATTTCCCGTCCTATCCAAGCCCAAATAAATTCACCCTCCCCCCCTCTTTTTTAGATCTTCCCCACGTTCCCATGATGCCCCCCATCACGTCCCTCTGCCAGTCTCGGGAGAGACACACAACCCCAACCCAAACCATAAACTCCTATTTCCCACTAGTACAAAGAACACAATCAAAGAGAAAACTAGGGTTAGACACAGAGGCTGTAGAGGGGGGAGACACCGCACTAAAAATTCCACCACTATCATCAAAGAAGAAGTACAAACTAATCTAACCAAAATCTTCAATTTATCCAAATATACCCCTAATTTAGACGAAATTAGTCTATTATGCAAAGGACTCTCTTTTTGCCCCACCTCATCCCATGATGGATTTGAATTATTCATGGACTTAAACAAATTCATGCGGAAAATGACCTTAATATGTCATTTTGCCATCTCTCCAGTAGCAACTACACCCAACCCGATTACACCAGACATTAATACACCTGTTATGACAGATCTCCGGCCCAAATCCTCGTTTTATCCCTTACACCATAGGGGTCCGGCCATAGAAACTTTCTCTAACCTGGTGAGCACTGATTTTAAAACCATCCAACATTATTGTAACCGCAAGGATAATTTGTCCTGTGCCCAACGGAGAGCTCTAAATAATTTACAGAAAAACCAAAACATCGTAATCAGGGCCGCAGATAAAGGGGGGGGGTATAGTCCTACAAGACAGATCCGATTATCTGAAAGAAGCCCATAGATTATTGTCCGACACCCTTTACTATGAAGAACTCAAATACAATCCAATCTCTGAATTTACAATAGAATATAAATCCCTGATAGAGACCGCTTTCACCAATAACCTGTTATGGAAAAAAGAAAAAATATTCTTAACCGTTCCATTTCCAAGCATCCCCTTCATGTATCATCTTCCCAAAATTCATAAAACCCTTCTCAACCCACCAGGTCGACCAATAATATCCGGAATAGGCTCCCTCACGAGTAACCTATCACATTTTGTAGACATTCACCTTCAACCCCTAGTTTCAAAACTACCTTCTTTTCTCAAGGATTCGACCCAACTCATAAATGATCTTTTCCAACTACAGTCCACCTGTGATATATCCAATATTAGCTTTATCACAGCGGACGTAACCTCACTATACACCAACATTCCCCATGCACAGGGTACACAAGTCACTTTAGATTTTCTTGCAACAGATTTGCGTTAATCAAACATACAGCTTAATTTCATCATGGAATGTGTAGAGTTTATTTTAACCCACAATGTTTTTAATTCAGATGGAAAATTCTACAAACAAATAAAGGGATGTGCAATGGGGACACGGTTCGCCCCCTCATACGCGAACCTATATATGGGGGCATTTGAGGAAGCCCTCATTCTCAGCGAGCATGTTTTTAGAGACAAAATCCTGCTTTATAAACGTTTTATCGATGACTTGTTTTTTATATGGAAGGGCGATTCTAATACTGCCAGTGATTTTATAGAGATTTTAAATAATAACACTTTTGGCCTCACTTTTACCCATAACTTTTCAGACACAAACATTGACTTTTTAGACCTAACAATTGGAAAAAATAATGGCCATTTTACAACTAGGACCCATTTCAAAATGGTCGATGTAAATAGTTACCTCGATTTTAAAAGTGCACATTACCCCCCTTGGCTTAGAAACATACCGTTCGGCCAATATCGAAGAATCAGAAAAAATTGTTCCGATGATTTAGCCTTTGACTAGGAATGTGGGATTTTAAACCAGAGGTTTTCGGAGAAAGGCTTCCCTACAAGTCTCATTAAAGGGGCAGAATCAAAAGCCAGAAGCCTTACACAAAATGAATGCATTCAAGTGAAACCTTCAAACACCAATTTCAAATCAAGTCATGAAATGGTTAAAACCAACTTCATTACTGCATTCACCAAAGGAAGCAATACCATTACCACCATTCTTAAAAAACATTGGCATATTCTGACCAATGACCCCTTTTTAAAGCCTTTGATACCAGCCAAACCTATTATTACATATAGACGGGCGAAAACTATCAAAAATATAATAGCCCCTAGTAGACTGCGGAAAATCAAAACAGTAAATCCGAGCCTAACGAGAGATTTGACAGGCTCATATCGATGCGGCCAAAATAGATGCCTGTGCTGCAATAACATCACAAATAAATGTAGGGAATACATCTCCACAACAACAGGAGAAAAATTTGTGAGAAAAAATTTCCTAAACTGCGGGAGCTCCTATATCATTTACCTACTTGAATGCACCTGTAATCTCCAATATGTAGGGTCGTACCACGCAAACCCTGAGAAACCGGATTAATAAACACAGGTTCAATGTCACCAAGGGTTTTCTAAAACAAAGTGTGTCCCGTCACTGTATGCTTAAACACAAATGTAATTTCTCGGATATCAAGGTTACACCAATCGAACAGATATCAGTAGACCTACCTGATAGATTCACCAGACTGAAACAAAGAGAGAATTTTTGGATCTACAAATTAGAAACCCTACATTCGAAAGGTCTGAATGACCTCACGGAGTCCTCTTTAGAATAAAATAAAACCAAACACATATATATATATATTTTCATAAAAAAGGTAAAAAAAACTACAGATAACTAATACACATATGCATGTATACCTCCCGTTGATCCTGAAAAAATATCTCTTAGGTTATCCGTATGTATTAACAATAATGGTTCTCTATACATATATGAACCACCCCCTCCTCTTATAATATAAGGTCCCTTTTACACTATAAAATCTTATTCAAACAAATACATCCTACCTACATGTATAGTTTCTTTATTAAAATATATGTAAATTCCTTTTAAACATTTCATCTAAACATATATTTTGTGATGCGTATATGGTTTTAAAAATCCAGGCACATCAGAACTACAATTACATTTGGTCCCCCAACTAAAAAAAGAAAAAACCATTTACCGAGTACAGTACATAATTTTCACGTATTATCAATAATCATTAATCTATATAGCAGCTAAATAAAACAAGGGCTCCCATCCAGTTGTAACCCTCCAAATATCTTCTTATAATATTTAGAATATGAGCCTTTATCACTCACCACCCTTGGTACCTCGGTCCTTTTCCGATTCTTCCAATTGTGAGACCCGTATGCGCTATGCGGTTCAACTGTGCGTTCCAGTATAAGCCTTTTTGGCTCGCAACGGCTTCCGTAATTATTCTGATCTTTGGTAACCAGGGACGCTTGACTCAGCACTTCTCTGGTTACTACATATAAATGTTAACAGTGACCAAAAACACAAAAAAAACCCTACTGATAATTAATAATATGACTGTTTGTTTGCTCACAATCATCTGCACAAACAAAAGTCAATATTTTAATCTGAAAAGTTTCTTTTAGGGAATCTTGTAATGACCTGTCAGTTTTTTCTGACGTAAGCAGTATATGTTTCCAATACCCAAAACACTCTTCAAACTGTATACTATTTCTGTCCGATGTATATGCAATCCTTGTGTGAATGTTTTTTTTAAAAATTTATCATGTTTCTGTTTTATTCTTATTTCTGTGACCTTTGACCTGTTATTTTTATGGCGGTCTTTTCCTTGCCTTGGTGTATAAATGAGGCAGGAACCGCACAGTCTGTATTGGTCTGAGGAAGACGCCGGTGCGGCGTCGAAACGCGTAGCCTGTTGACAATAAATCCTTTTAATACTTTACCCACTGGAATGGTCGTGGATGATCTCTATTCAAGCAGCGCCGTTGGTTCCCCTTTTTTTCCCCAAATCCAATCGCAATACAATTTGACAGCAAACTTGTTTTGACTGTGATGTGGACCTGGCTGCAGCTTTTTCAAGCCCGACTGACACCCTAAGGTGTCCACCACCCGAGGTGAGCGCAATCATCGCATCCACCAATTTTCTGATAATTTATCAGACCCTCATTTGTGGCGCCGTGTCTCTTTTCTAATTTATTTAGTTATGCCATGATTAAGACCGAGTGAATCGGTTGAAACGTGTAGGCTTCGTGTATCCACCCCTCTGTGCTCGTGTAAGTTTTAAAGTCCTTTTCAATAAAGTGGAAAATTTTCCTTTTAAACTCAGCGCTGGATCTAAATTTTTCTTCCTTTCTACTATGGTAGACAGGTGTCAGAACACACTGGGTCATCGCAGCTTGCTGCATTTGAGGCTGCATAGCTGAAAATCAGAGTGCCAATGCTGACCCCTGTACATTGCCGAAAGTGCCTACATTGGGTGCGTGAGCATCAGAACTGGACCATTGAGCAATGAAAGAAGGTGGCCTGGACTGACAAATCACGTTTTTCTTTTACATAATATAGATGGCCAGATGAATGTGCGCCACTTGCCTGGGGAAGAGATCCCACCAGGATGAATCATGGTAAGATGGAAAGCCGGCAGAGGCAGTGTGAAGATCTAGGCAATGTTCTGCTAGGAAACCTAGATCCTGACATTCATGTGAGTGTTATTTTAACACATACCACCTACCTAAACATTGTTGCAGACCTTGTACATCTTTTCATTCCCTAATGGCAGTGGTCCCTTTCAGCAGGATAATGCGTTCTTCCACAATGCAAAAATTGCTCAGGAATGGTTTAAAGAATTTGACAAAGAGTGCTAGATACCACAGGACACCTACAAAGTTCAAGTGGAGTTCATTCCATGACGGGCCAGAGATGTTTTGGCTGCCCGAGAGGGACAATATACAATATTAAGCAGGGAGTTTTAATGTTATGGCTGATCAGTTGTGTATGTAGTATATACTTATACAACTACAAATTAGTAGTCCTTTTCTCAGTACGTTTTTTGTCAGTGTGTTTTAAAAAATACTCGTCATCAAAATTTAGGTTTTGTAAGTTTTTGGTACATTCATTTTAGAATTGTGTAATGAATATATTTTGTATTATGTGAGTGTTATTCCCCTTACTTGTAAAACACTGTTACTCTCTTAAATTGCATCTGGTTTTCTAAACCTGGCCCTATGCATTAGATAAAAGTCATCCAAACCCGCTAATATTGACAAATATGGATGACGATCTAATTTATATGTGGGCCTCCACACTGTTTTTCTTTGGCACAAGGGCCCAACTTTGCTGCTTGGACCCCCTATGATGAGCTGTTATGAGGAAGGTGTCCAAAGGGTGCTTATGGTTAAAGCAGACAACCAAGTTGCAGACAACCTAGTCAAGAGCAATCTCTGGTCGGAATGCACTTACTTAGTAGCCAGAAACTCAATATCGCAAAGGACAATAAGACTCCCCTCAGTCCACCCTAGGCTCATGACATAATTTTTTATTTACGTTACAGAGGTTAGAGTTTCAGTTCTGTCGTTTTCCGCTGAAAGATTTCATATATCAAAAGGTTAAAAAAAAGAATGCTTTTATGTGATATATTGAGCTGAAATTAGTTTTGTGCAATAATGACACAAATATAACAACTAATGCTAAGGAAATGTCAAGGTGGGCATTCAACAGCCTCATCATTAACTTTTCTGTCCTTCATTACTGTGAAGATTATTATCAATGTGTCCCTGTAGGTGCACTGAACTAGAACAATAAGGATAATAGGTTATTATAGTAAAGTTTCGCTTTGACATTTGTATGAAAAATCTGAAGTCAATTAGGTTCAAAATCCTTTATTAGATAAAGCAAGTGTACCAATTACTGCAGAGAAGGATGAGCGCTTAAATTATAATTGAAATTTGAGTACATGATGCATTCCCTAAGGGGCTGTGATAAAATCAGATGGTGACACAGCAGGGCACATTCAGTTCAGAGTTTTAGGGAGGCAAGACCTGAGCTGTAGTCCAGCAGCTAATGATTTTAACCGAGCTGTATGTTTCAATATTAATTCTGTTCTTCATGCGTTGTTTCATATCGGTAATTTAAAAAGTACCTCAGGTTGGAATCTAGATCTAAGGGTACAGAGTCAAATGTTAAAGAGAATATCACTTAGGAGCAATGCACCTCTACTAATTTATTCTCCCCAAATTACAATGAACAGCTTTTCTTAATTATAATACATAATTACATATTATACCATCCACCGGTTTCGCACAGATTAAATCATTTAACAATTTAAATTGCTGAATATAGTTAGTATGTGGCTCTAGAACAATCTTGCACCTGTTTTCAGTTAAAATCTCCCTCACCACACATAAATGTCATATAAGCAGCCTCTCGTTCCGCTCAATGTAACTTTCAGGTTGGTGGGCGGGCTTTCAACCTGACCCCACATAAGTACAAGGCAGAACTACATGGTCCAGTCTCCATTACTGCAGTCTGTACAATGCTATTCTGGCACTTATTACTAGAAAGTGTGATAGAAATAGACCTCCCACTGACATTATCATCACTTGCCAGCATTAAAACAAAAGTCTCTCTGAACTGCCTTGTGCTAACAGTAACTACTTTTTAAGTGCAGAAAAAGTTAAGTGAGAGGAGGACAAAGATTATTATAGGGTACAGTTCAAAAAGGACACTTCCACATGACGATAAGCCTGGATCCCTACTGCTAACTGACCAATCGCAGTGTTAGAAGTGAAAAAAGGGAGGCTTTTAGTTGTAGCCTGCACTTTTTACATTGCAGCCGAGACAGAGTGCAGGTTAGAGCAAGACCGTCTTCAGAGCAGAGCAGTTTCTGCTGAAAAAATATTTATTTTATTAGTTGTAATGAGACCCACTATCTTCCCAGTATCACCATAATTACTGATCTTACTCACTAATCGCTCCCATCATCTACTGTATGTGTGATCTCCCGACCATCTGAGTGATCACCAACCCTAGGATCACTTAAAGGGCGTACATGCCATAGAGTTAGACCACTGCCACCTGTAGCACTGGGCGAGGAGTGCACCGCCTGGGGCACCGACAGCTGAGGGGGCGGCGGCGCTACTGAAACCAACCACCGCCACCTACTCCTACACTACAATTATATCTGTATCTATAGGACGAAGATACAATGGAACGTATTACTAACGCTAGCAGGACAAGAAACATTTGTTCCTTACCCTGCCATTCAGCGCCTTTCAATGACTCAGATGGCACAATGATGTCCTCGCGCCGCTTACGTCGTTCAGCTGCAGCAGATCTGGTCAAAAGAGACCAGGCCTCTGTTGCTAGAGCATGGCGCGGGAACGAGATCAGGAGTATGTAAAGGTTTTTTCCAGTAAACTGTGTGAGGGGCTCTATCTATAGGGGGCACTATCTACAGGGGGCTGTATGGGGGCACTACATACAGGGGACACTATAGGGGCACCATGTATGGTGAGCACTATCTACAGGGGGCTATTTGTGGGGCACTTTCTACAGGGGGCTGTATGTGGGGAACTATCTAGAGGGGATCTATGGGGGCCACTAACTACAGTGGGATCTGTGTAGAGCACTACCTACAGGAGGACTCTATGAGTGTGTGTGTGTGTGTGTGTGTGTGTGTGTGTGTGTGTGTGTGTGTGTGTGTGTGTGTTATTGTATAGTACTATTCTATTTAGGGACACAGTGTATGGTGCTATTATATTTAGGGGCGTAGTGTGTGGCACCATGAGAAATTTATCTTTGTTTATAGGTGCGAAAATATTTGAAAAGTGAGAAGCTGAAGACGTAAGCCGGAAAAGTCATCATAGAGGTCAAGACTGGATGGAGAAGAAAAGAGAAAAAGAAAGACTAGAATCTGAGATGTCCCGCGATAGTTGGGTAAGATAATATGTGAGGTTTAGAGTAATCTGATTGGCCTTAGGGGGATTTTGTTAAATCTTTTTTGGATATGTAATAGATTTATAGATGGTATATTATGTATTTGATACTGATGTATGTGATGTTATTCTGTATTCATGATCATGCATACTTTGGAAGAAGGGGGGAGGGGGTGATTTATATGTATTGCGATGTTGTATCGCAAATGTTTTGTTTGTGATGAAAATAAAAAATTACTTGCTTTAAAAAAAAGAATCTGAGATGTCACCTGCATCTAACTATTCAGTACAGTAGTCACTGTATGATCTGCAGCAAGATGATGGGTGGTATAATTTTTGGGTGAAACAGCAATTCCCAGCATATCCTCACCATTGTTCAGGCCATGCTGGGAGCATAGTTCTAGTTCATAGTTTTACACCAAACAAACCTATATAAAAGGGGTTAAACAGAATTTGCAAATGATCTCTGTACTGAGCTATATTTGTGCTGGTATTGTATATATGTACTGAGCTTGGTTCTGGTGCTGAATTGATGTACTGAGCTTGGTTCTAGTGCTGTGTTTAAATACTGAGCTTTGTTCTGGTGATGTATATATGTTCGGAGCTTGGTTCTGGTCCTGTATTGATGTACTGAGCTTTGTTCTGGTGCTGTATTTATGTACTGAGCCTTGTTCTGGTGATGTATGCATGTACTGAGCTTGGTCCTTGTCCTCCATTTATGTAGTGAGCTTTGTTCTGTGCTCTATTTATGTACTGAGCTTTGTTCTGGTACCTAGCTTTGTTCTGGTGTTGTATTTATGTATTGAGCTTGGTTCTAGTGCTGTATTTATGTACTGAGCTTGTTCTGGTGCTCTATAATATGTACGGAGCTTTGTTCTGGTGCTGTATTTATGTACTGAGCTTGCATCTGGTACTGTATTTATGTACTGATAATGGTTATTGTACTATATATATATACATACATATATATACACATATATATATATATATATATACATATACACATATACTAAGCTTGGTTCCTGTGCTGTATATATGTACTGAGCTTTGTTCTGGTGCTGTTTTTATGTACTGAACTTGCATCTGGTACTGTATTTATGTACTGAGAATGGTTACTGTACTATATATATATATATATATATATATATATACACACACACATATACAGGGTGGGCCATTTATATGGATACACCTAAATAAAATGGGAATGGTTGGTGATATTAACTTCCTGTTTGTGGCACATTAGTATATGGGAGGGGGGAAACTTTTCAAGCTGGGTGTTGACCATGGCGGCCATTTTGAAGATAGCCATTTTGTATCCAACTTTAGTTTTTTCAATGGGAAGTGGGTCATGTGACACATCAAACTTATCGAGAATTTCACAAGAAAAACAACGGTGTGCTTGGTTTTAACGTTACTTTATTCTTTCATGAGTTATTTACAAGTTTCTGACCACTTATAAAATGTGTTCAAAGTGCTGCCCATTGTGTTGGATTGTCAATGCAACCCTCTTCTCCCACTCTTCAAACACTGATAGCAACACCGCAGAAGAAATGCCTCCCGATCTGACCCCCTTAGACTTTTATCTTTGGGGTCATCTGAAGGCAATTGTCTATGCTGTGAAGATACGAGATGTGCAGCAACTGAAACTACGGATACTGGAAACCTGTGCTAGCATTTCTTCTGCAGTGTTGCTATCAGTGTGTGAAGAGTGGGAGAAGAGGGTTGCATTGACAATCCAACACAATGGGCAGCACTTTGAACACATTTTATAAGTGGTCAGAAACGTGTAAATAACTCATGAAAGAATAAAGTAACGTTAAAACCAAGCACACCGTTGTTTTTCTTGTGAAATTCTCGATAAGTTTGATGTGTCACATGACCCTCTTCCCATTGAAAAAACTAAAGTTGGATACAAAATGGCCGACTTCAAAATGGCCGCCATGGTCAACACCCAGCTTGAAAAGTTTCCCCACTCCCATATACTAATGTGCCACAAACAGGAAGTTAATATCACCAACCATTCCCATTTTATTTAGGTGTATCCATATAAATGGCCCACCCTGTACACATATACTAAGCTTGGTTCCGGTGCTGTATATATGTACGGAGCTTTGTTCTGGTGCTGTATATAGGTACTGAGAATGGTTATTGTGCTAAATATATATATATATATATATATATATATATATATATATATATATATATATATACATTGTGACATCTTGGGGACCACTTAGCTCACAGGATCGCCATCTCCAGGGTGAGATGGTTGGCACACTTATAAAGTTCACTCCAACTCATTCAATAAAAGTTTAAACCAGCCGCAGAAAGTTTTATTGTCTTCACCACAGCAAGCAGTGTTACAACAAAAAAACATACAAAATAAACCCTATGCCTTCCAGCCTCTAACTAACATATTCAGTGTCCCTCACTTCGAGACACTGAGCCTTGTGCCCAGTACCTCAAAGCATAGGCAGTTTTACCTTACACGTTGGTGACTCTCACAGGCTAGCATGCCTGTCTTCCCCAGACTGAGAGCCCTGTGTGAACATCACACACCTCAATTAAAGAGCCGCCTCAGATGAAGCCTAAGTAGGCTCATCAGACAACCCAAGACACGGAGTGTCTGTGTGGAGTGGAAGCCGCCCTTTTCCTTCATACTCCAGCAAACCAGGCCCTATCCCGGGCTTTACACCCAAGCAACAGCAGAGAAAACTCTCTCTGCTGTACATGTTCCCTGGTTGCTTAAAACCTGACAGTTTCTGCACTGTCCAGTAGCTGCACTGCTACAACATATACTGAGCTTTGTTCTGCTGCTGTATATTTGTACTGAGCTTTGTTCTGTTGCTGTATATATATAAAGATACGTCACTGGTAGGTTACCCCTATCGGCGTGTTCCTATGAGCAGCACCACTCTTGCCTATGAGCTATGTATCTGATTTCATTCTATGTTTTATACAGAGGTGCTTGCTCTGTACTTGATATTATGTTGCAAGCATTATTTGATTTTGGAGGGGGGGGTGCTTGTTTGCTGTTCGCCCTGTTGGCCAAATTCCTTAGAAACTGCCCTAAGTCATACCATGCAGCTGCTATGGGATCCTTGGAGAGAGGGGGCTCAATTGTTGTTTAGTCCCATCCCATTTACTACTGGTTGGTGAGAATCTATGAAGGACTCCCATCTCCAGAGAAACTGCATTTTTTTAGGGAATTGGTTCAAGGCTCCTGGAAAAATTGGTACCATAATGGATAGTACATAATTTGTAAGCCAGTAATATTTTAGAACATAATTATACGCTATTAATTTTTTAGTACTTTATTTGTACACCAGTATGAAATATATATTTCAGAATTTGAACACCAGTAGGTAATTTTTAGTATACAATTTGTACGCCTGATGAGGAGGCGTACGCTTTTCTTGCATCTGACAGCTAGAGAGTATAACACACCTTTTATCCTATCGTCCTCTAAATCCATTAGCGACTCAGAAGAACTCCGGAGAAAACATCTCAGGACTGCCACTGAAGTGTGAATATTATTTGTGGCACTTGGTGGATTTTCCTGGTGCTGTTGGTAGGTTACACACCCCATCCATACTGTAAGGACAAACTCGTCCTTTCTCAAACTCTGCGAACAAAATAAAAAACGATATACATGAGAAAAAGTATCAAATATACGTGTTGTAGGATAAGGCAATAGTACTAATGGATGTCAAAAGAACAATCATACATTCAGACATACGCAAATGACAGGAGAGTCTAAGGAGGAGGACCCTTTATAGTCCCGATTGTGGAGTACACATGGCCGGGTGGAAGCCAATGACATTAATCAATAAACTGCATACCAAAAGAGCCTATACTAAATGCTCCAACGTCCATAACACTGAAGATAGTGTACATAAATAGCTACTGCCATTTATCCATCCCTTGTTAGAACTGGTGGGAGGTACTCTCCCAATCTCTCTAGATGGAATGATTCGCAGCAATAGGGACCAGGGATAGATCAGTGAGCCTGGGATCGTGTCATGACGGTCTGTAGACCCGGTTTATCTGTAGTCCTCCGTGTCATGGAGAAACATTTTAGGTTTGGAATTCCCCACTTCCTAATAGTGTTGAGTAAGTTGGGATAAGATGTGATCCTTGAGTTGTGTGAACACCTCTGGGGTTACGGAATCATGTAGCTGTTGATTCGTTCCTTAGTTTCAGATATAGCTTTATGTAGGTGAGAGAAAATTAATGTCATCAGATCAAAGGAACATTTGTTCAGTATGTGATCTAATTTTTCGCAGAATTTTGCTTCTTCGCTGTAATCAAGAGGAAATAAATTCCATTATAACCCAAATCAACCTATCAAGTGAGTTCCTACAGACCCAACCGTCAGAGGTGAAATCCCTTGATCTTGAACGAAAATCAAAACGCTTGGTAAATTGGGAATTACATTGTGCTACAATTGCTGGAATACCTAAGAGTCCAAAGGATACTGTAATGTCCGTGGCTGCGGACTGTCAGCTCCAACCTCCCCCAGACAGCCGCAGCCACGAGTCGGCAAGCGCTGGCCCCATCCTCCTCCTCAGTAGACGCTCGCATCCACTCACCTCAGCCGAATCCCGTAGGGTGCGCACGCACGCTCGTGCCCGCTCTTAAAGGGGCAGCGCGCGCACCGGACCTCATGGATGAACTTTGACCCGTCAGTACCCTGGACTATAAGAGGAGTCAAGCCCCCTAGGTCTATGCCTGAGCGTTGTTGTGTTCCCTAGTTTGTCTATGTGATGGCCTCCTAGTGTGTTTCCTGTTCCAGTCCCTGTTCCAATCCCTGTCCCTGTACCTATACCTGTTTCCAGTTCCTGTTCCTAGCAATCCATACATTCCTGGTCTAGCACTGAGCTGTGCCAAAGTCGTGCAGTGCTGCATCCATGTCTGACCTGCTTCACCTCGCCTGACATCTGCCTGCTACCTAGTCCCAGCCGAGCCTGCCCTGCTGCTGTCTGAGCTTCCACAGGTACCTATAGAACTATAGACATTCTCCTGCTCCCTGTTGGCCAGCTGCCTTACCGCCAAAGCGGTACGGCCCAGTCGGTCCACAGACCCTTCATGACAGATACCACGTGGACTGCGGACATTCACTCGCCCAACCATGTTCGGCGAAGATGCAGAATTCGATAAATGTGACATGCCTTCCGAAAATCATTCCAGCAAACTCGGTGCTTAAAAAGTTAAAAGGCGCTCCTTTCCTTCTGAGCCCTGCCATGTGTCCAAACAGCAGTTTATGACCATATAAGGGGTATTGCCGTACTCAGGATAAATTGCATAACAATTGTTGGGCTTCCTTTTTCTCCTGTAATTTGGTTGTAAATTAAACATTTTTAGCTAAAACTATATTTTATCTGAAAAAAGTTTATCTTTATTTTTATAGCCCAATTTTATTAAATTATACGAAACACCTATGGGCTCACTATGCCCCTAGATAAATACATTGCGGTGTAGTTTTTAAAATGGGACCTTTTTGGGGCGTTTTTCATGTTTTGGCACCTCAAGGCCTCTTCAAACATGAAATGAATGGAAAATATCCTAATAAAAAGGAGGTCCAAAAATCAATAAGGTGCTTCTTTATTTATAAGGCCTGTGTTTATGTCAAATAGCATACTAGGGTCGCATATGGGGTATTTCGGAAAACGGCAGAATCTGGGTATTAGATATTGAGTTGCGTTTCTATCTTAACACCTGCTTTGTTACAGACAATAATGGATTAAAATTGAATATCTGCAAAAAATGCCATTTTTAAATTTCAACTACACTTTGCTTTAATTCCTGTGAAACACCTAAAGGGTGTCCTGTGAAGCCTCCTAAATACTGTTTTAAATACTTTGAGGGGTGTCATTTTTTTTAATGTGTTGATTTCGGAGGGTTTCTTATATATAGTCACCTCAGAGCCACTTCAGAACAGCATGTATTCCTAAAAAAAATGTTTTGCAAATTTATAAATGAAATGTTTTTTTATAACTTCCTAAAAATCTAAAATAAAATTTAAACAATTATGCCTACACAAAGAAGACATATGGTGAACCTTATTTATGATTATTGTGCTGATGCAATTACTGTATAGCTTTGTATGCATCATTCCAGTATGGGGGTGCCACAATTGCTACTTCAATAGCCTTTTAGCTAGGGGTAGTAGATTTGCTGTATAGTGGTATATGAGGCTGGATGTTTAATTAAACAAAATGTCATGCTAGACGGCAAAAATACCCCTGTCACAATGAATGACTCTAATGAATAATTATTATTTTTTTATTTTTTTTAAACTTATTTCACCCGGTTTTCCTTTAATTTGTGCTGGCGTGTGCACTGTATGCGTTTTACTGTAATGTGTAAATTGAATATTAACATTGCTGCTTAGTTTTATTTTCACCTTACATTCAAGGGCTAGTAGATGTTAGTTGGTCATGGAAAAAAAATAGTTTAATAACAAAGCATATTGTGAGGTGATTCAGGTGCGCTAGCTCCATTTATCAATACCCACTCCATCCAAAAAAAAAATCCTGACCTATGAGCGTCAAGTATGCAAACCATTAACGTCAATCTTACATATCTGGTGGCAAATGGTGCATAATTTTAAAAATTTAATTAAAGTAGTTATATGAAATAAAATAATAAAAAAAATAGCACCACTCTTGTCTATGGGCTGTGTCAGGTATTGTAGCTCAACTCTATTCGCTTGAAAGAGACTGAGCTGTAATACCACTCACAGTCCACAGACAAGAGTGGTGCTATTTCTAAAATAAATCATTAAGGTTTTCTTAGGGCACGTTCAGAATTTTTCCGCTGCAAATGTTGGTGCAGATTTGGGGCAATTATGCAACGAATCGACAGCAACATTTGCATATTTGACAGGTAATTCAGACGCTGCAGATATCACAGCGGACTTGCCACAGATTTCAGTTTTTGCATTGCAAAGGCTGAAATCTGCAGTGAAATTCCACTTCTTCTCTGCAACGTCATGAGCATGCTGTGGAGGGAAAATTCTGCACCGCAGCCTAATTTCCAAACAGTTGGGGTATGTGCACACAAACTCTTTTCAGACGTAATGGAGGCGTTTTATGCCTCGAATTACGCCTGAAAAGACGGCTCCAATACGTCGGCAAACATCTGCCCATTGCTTGCAATGGGTCTTACAATGTTCCGTGCAGACGAGCTGTCATTTTACGCGTCACTGTCAAAAGACGGCGCGTAAAATTACGGCCGCGTCAAAGAAGTGCAGGACACTTCTTGGGATGTAATTGGAGCCGTTTTTCATTGACTCCAATGAAAACCAGCTCCAATTATGTCGGGTAAAAGACGCCACGAAAAACGTGTGCACTTGTAAAAACGTCTGAAATTCAGGAGCTGTTTTCTCCTGAAAACAGCTCCGTAATTTCAGACATATTTGGCGTTGTCATGTGAACATACCCTTATTTTCTGCAACGTCTGAACTAACTTTGCAAAAAATTTATAGAAACAAATGTAAGAAACGGCTCCTGCAGAATTCCAATGCGGACTGTCCACAACGGTATTCAACAGCAATTTCGCCACGTGTGAATGTGCCCTTAAAATCTCATTCAGCTCCTTTAAATGTCTCTTCTGTGGGTTTGGCAACACTACCTCCTCAAGTGTCCCTGCATTCTACTACTGATATGTGAAGGGAAATTCTGACTTTTACGCATTCTTCCAATAATTTACAGCTTTATGTGAAGTTTACGGTGGGAATTACTGATTGAGTGATGTAATGAATTCCTTAATGGTGATGTCCTGAATTAATCTATCCATAAAAAGCAGTCCTTTCTGTTTGTGATTCAAAGCCTGTTTTATTAGTTACTTAGAGATGAGCTTAGAAAATATAGGCATTATATATATTTTAAATTGAGTTGGCATGCATCTCTTTTTTTAATACATTTTCCGTGTGCATTTGCTACTTTTTGCAGCAATTTGTCTATTACAGTGAAATATTGCATTACAAACACTTGCTATTAAATGAGAATGTGAGGACACTACAGATCTTGCAAAAAAGATTTTCTTGCCTGCAGTAAATCACAGTTAATGATTTAAGTGAAAGTTGCTGCAGTAAGTGGCTCATTGTCTTTGTCAATATTAATATGTAAGCGGTGAACTTTGCAGCACTTCTTAGTATATATGTGTTATAGAACTTGTAGTAAAAGAGTTTTATAGCAGCTTCTTGTCTAAATGTATTAGATGTCCTATTTATATAACTGCCTGCTATACATTTTCTTTTGGATTGTTTGATTAAAGAATATTAGATTATTACTGAGGACATTACACTGCTGTTAAAGACAGCCGTGCTTAATGGGACAAATGGAGACTAAGGTCATCAGTCCCAACAAGACTGTTTTATAAATGTGTCTTCAAGAGAAGCCCATGGCAAATTAGGTCACAAAATATGATGCCAATCCTAATTAAAAACATAAAACCCATATAAAGTTTCAAAGCCAGTCAAAGCAATTCATCTAGTATTTACCATATGACAGAAAAGTTATGCACCATATTGAGTTTAAAGTATCTGCAAGAACAGATTTTCTGGTGCCTTAGACTCCGCCCATCAAGTAGGCCAAACCTTAAATGGTCACCAACTTTTTAACAAATTTTGCATAAATCAAGAGTAGGAGCGAATTAATGAAACTTTGCAACATATTTTATTAACGGAAAATGACTCCACTTATCAGACTCGTTCTACACTCGCCCCCCCCCCCCCCCCGCCTCATGCACTGATCGTTATCTCTCAATTTACTGTTAAAAGACGTCTCAGAATGGATTATTATGTCACTGAGGGATCAGGTTAAATGCAAATAGAAGTTTATGGAGAGCGGAGAGGCAGGAGGAAGCAGGAGCAGAGTGAGAGTGAGAGAAATAGACACACACACAGAGACACTGCTGCAACTTCTAGTAAGTGTTATATCTCATGCCAGTGATAGATTCACAGGTACACTGCTCAGTACTGCTGTATGATGTCCTCCATGTTGCTGTTTCCGAGAGTGTGCAACAAAGAGATTGGAGAGATTTTTCTTCCCTATGTGTGAAAACTATGGGGACATGATAATGAAACAAAAAAGTCTCAGGATTCATGAATACTTTGGTGGGGAATACAGGTATCAACCACCTACATAGGTTGCTAGAGATAGAGACTCCAACAGGAATATATATATATATATACTAGAGAAAAAAGGAGTCCATTGCTATCGTTTATGACAAAGTAGAAAATTTATTGATAATAGACAAAACAGAGAATCTAAAAACCAGGTCTATGTCTGGATCACCATTTAAATGCACACTGTAATGACATGTACAGAGAGTGTACATAGCATGAGAAAATCACATGATCTTTATACCAGGATTAGAGATGTATCTACACAAGTAAGTAAATATAAAACCACCTCTATCAGAAGAAGTGAGTACAAAACTCACTGTGAGAGTTTAAATTTAATTAAATAGAGTAACAAATAGGGTAAATATGTGTAAGACCCAATAGATCATTGGTAATAGACTTACCCATACTAAATGGTGTAATTACGTGACCCAGAAGGTAAGGTAGCGCCCCTTACCTTCTGGGTCACGTAATTACACCATTTAGTATGGGTAAGTCTATTACCAACGATCTATTGGGTCTTACACGTATTTACCCTATTTGTTACTCTATTTAATTACATTTAAACTCTCTCCTTTTTTCTCTAGTATATATATGGGGATATGATAGTAGTCAGGCTTCTCCCACTAGCTAAAAGAAAACTGATTAGAGATAAAGCATACACAGCTGTAAACAGATTAAAAAAAAATACAGGATACAAGTCATACAATGGCTAGAAATAGTGTTATTCCTCATATACACACACGACAGCTTATTCTGAAAAGTCCCCTGAAAGGTTAGGTACGCTTTAAAGGGGTTGTACCGGAATAAAAAATGATCACATATTCACAAGATAGGTTATAATTTTGTGATCACTGGTGACCCCATCACTGAGACCAATAATCGCAAGAACGTGCGTCCCGAACCCTTCATTCCTCCATACAGCTTGACTGCAGTAAGGAGGACATTGAATAGAGCGGCGGTTGAGCATGCGCACCGCCGCTCCATTAAAAGTCTGTGGGAATGACGGAAACAGCCAAGTACAGCGCTAGGCTGTTTTCAGAATTCTCATAAATATTAAATGGAGTTGCAAGTGTATGCGCGACAGGCACACTTCCAAGCTTCTCCTTACTTCAGGGGGTACAGTGAGGAGGATCTGGTGGTTCGGGACCCCTATTCTTGCAATCAGTGGGGGTTCCAGCTGCGCGGTCCCCAGTGATCAGACAATTATAACCTATCCTGTGGATGGGTGATATTTTTTTTATTATGGAAATACCCTTTTAAGCAATGTATGGCTTTAAACTTTCTCTGTTCTTACTAAATAAAGCAGAACATTGCTTTGTATTTCACACAGCATCTAGCATCCTCTGCATTCTTCACCTTGACCTACCCTGGATGTCCTCCTCTTGTTCCCAAAGCCCTGTGAGTGTTCAATTAACATACTGTAAATCTGCATAATTAAAGTATGAATCTACGCAGGTTAATGCATTCATATGTCCTTTTTCTTTCCAGTAGACCTACTGTGCCTACAGGTAAACTACTATGCAATATGGGAGTTCAGCTGTATCATTGCAGTATCCGGACAGATCTCCCATTCAGGGGTCTAAGAAAGCTGAGTGACAACCCATAATGGTCTCCCATATCGGTTCTCCCACCAAAGTTCTCCCAGAAACAGATATACTGAGATTAGGTTTAATCGTTTTATGAACTTGACAGAAGAAGGGCAAGGATGAACAATTGTTATTAATGGAGGTAATATTCTTTAGGCTGCGTTCACATCTGCGTCAGGACTCCGTTCTGACGTTCTGTCTGAGCTTTCCATCGGGACGGAGTCCTGACTGATACAAACGGAAACCATAGGTTTCTGTTTCCATCACCTTTGATTTCAATGGTGACGGATCCGGTGCAAATGGTTTCCGTTTGTCTCCGTTGTGCAAGGGTTCCGTCAACTACGGTATTGATTCCGTCAAAAAAACGGAACCCTTGCACAACTGAGACAAACGGAAACCATTAGCACCGGATCAATGGTGATGGAAACCTATTGTTTCCGTTTGTTTCAGTCAGGGCTCCATTCTGACGGAAAGCTCTGATGGAACGTCAGAATAGAGCCCTAACGGTTATGTGAACGAAGCCTAAGGGCCTGTTCACATCACCGTTCTGCTTCCGTTTGGCTTTCTGTTTATCTCTTCCATCAGAGGAACAAACAAACGGAAAGTAGACGTTCCGTTTGTATTACCATTGATTTCAAGGGAATTTATTAAAGTGTCCGTTGGCATCAGTTTGCTTCCGTTCCATTAGGGATCCGTTTTTTGGTCGGAAACAATAACGCAGCCTGCAGCACTATTGTTTCCATCAATAAAACTGAGAATGTTTAGAAATTGTTGCAACTTACACAATCTGCAAAAAACACAGACACTCCATTTTGAGCAGAGAAGTGCTCACTCTACCAAAAAAAAAAAAAAGGTATTTTGGGGTTTTGTCATTGTTTTTAAGTTTAGATTTAAAATTTTACACACCTGTTCACATCAGCGTTGGCTTTCTGTTCCGGGGTTCCGTCTGAGTTTTCTGTCGGGTGAACTCCGCAACGGAAAGTCAAACTGAAACCACAGCTTCCGTTTCAGTCACCATTGATATCAATGGTGACGGAAAAGTTTCCGTTCGTCACCATTCCGGCAGGTTTCCGTTTTAACGACGGAATCAATAGCGCAGTCGACTATGCATTTGGCTGTTTTGGGGTGTATATGGGTATTGAAGCAGTCTGCTCTGTGGGCTCTCTATGCATTTGGCTGTTTTGGGGTGTATATGTATATCATTCTGGCTGAAGTAATGGGGTGGACCCAATATCTGTGTCGACGTCGCCCCCTGGCCAGTCTTCTCCTCCTCATCGTCATCAATAGAACATCAAAGCTGTAAATTAAATGTGCAGGCAGCATTTTTAAATAATTTCTGGCAATATCCAAAGCACAATGATACTCTCCTCTGCAAGGTTTGCATTCAGAATGATTTGGGAACATTCCTTCTTCCTGGTCATCTCTTTCCTTCATCCAATAGGAGGAGTTTTTAAAAATTGAAACAAAAACAAGTAGTATCAACAATAACGGATCCGTCAAAACATATCCGTCAAAAACACAAATGAGGGCTTCAGTTTGTTTCCGGTTTTAACAGGGTTTCCGTTACAGTTTAAACGGATCCGTTAAAAACGGAAGCCGAACGGTGATGTGAACAGGCCCTTACTTATATTGACATATTTGAACCAAACGTTTTTGACTGATACGAAAAGGGATTGCAAATAAAAGTAACCTTATTTTACTTTATAATCAAGAAGACCTCTGGCATGAAATTAAAATGTATATTAATGTAAAGCACTAAATGCTAAATACTTTATTACTTGGCCTCCTGCCACCACTTATAACCTAATTAACCTAATTAAAGATCCTTAGGATAGGCCATCAATATTAGATCGGTAGGGGTTCGACTTTCAGCACCCTCGTTGATCAGTTGTTTGAAGAAGCAGCAGCCTATTAGGCCTCTGGCACTGCCTAATAGGCATATAGCCAGGGCAGGCCTTGGGGCCTTTGTTAGGCCCCCAGCTGCCATGGCAACTAATCGGAGGCCCGCAATCGCATTTGCAGGCTGCGGATGAGTAAGAGAGGGAGTCCCCTCCCTCTGGAAACAACTTAGATGCCGCTGTCGCTATTGACAGCGGCATCTAAGGGGCTAAACTGCTGCAAACGAAGGAACCTTTGATCGCTAACATCATGGGTGTAGTTAGGGTCTTAAAAGATCAGGGGCACAAGCCTGAGACAAATATATATACAACCCTTCCCCCCCGAATACATTTTAACATACATGTTGGAGACAGCATATATACAAGACTAAGGCTCCTATAGCTACACTGCTGGAAAGAATTGGATGCATTGTCTCAGCAGACCGTATCATACATGATAGGTTTAGATACATGGCCCCAGCAGACAGTATCACACATGATAGATTTAGGGCTCATTCAAACGAGCGTGATTCTCGTCCATGTGCTGTGCATTGAAATAACGCAGCACAGCAGACGGACCCATTGATTTCAAAGGGGCTATTCACACATGCATACGTTTTCACACAGCGTGTGTCCGTTGTGTGAAACTCACTGCATGTCCTATATTGGTGTATTTCACGCACCTAGTCTCCCATTGAAGTCAATGGGTGCGTGAAAACCACGGACAGCACACGGACTTGCAAGTGCGTGAAAAACATGCCACACGCAGAGCACACTGATGCAAAAACGCAAAGCATATGGACAGATTTACGCACGTTTCTTATGTGCGTACACTTGTCACGCTTGTGTGAATGTAGCCTTATATAGAGGGCCACAGCAGTAAGTATCCTTGTACTAAACGTCAGGGGCAAATTTGGCATTTCTGGGGCCCCAAGCAAAGTTATGACTCGGGGCTCTAATCAAAGACACCTGTAGAGAGTTCTCCACACTATGCCCCTTGTATATAGTATCACAATGCCCAGGGCCGCACCGTCCATGAGGCGAGATGAGCATCTCTCAGAGCCCTGCTGCCTCTCTGAGGGGGCGGCGGAGCCACTGAAACCAGCCGCCGCCACGCCCTCCTGCACCGTAATTGTACCTGCGTCTATAGGACACAGGTACACCAACATTCATAAGCGCTGAATGACAAGACACGTTCCTTTCTCTGTTATTCAGCACCTTTCACTGACGTAAGTGGCGCGATGTCGCGCCGCTTGCATCGTTGGATGACAGGGCAAGGCAGCCTGCCAATCAGCACCTTTTAACGACGCAACATTGAAAGGTGCTGATTGGCCGGGCAGAATGACTTGGCCTTGCCACTCAACGCCGCATTGTTCAGCCCCAGCAGACCTGCATTGCAAGGAGATGCACGGGAACGGGTTTAGGTGCGTATGTAAAGTTTTGTGTTTTTTTGCTAAAAGTGTGAGGGGCTATATGTGCAGCATTATCTACAGGGGGTGGGGGCTATATGTAAAGCATTATCTACAGGGGTTGGGGGCTATATGTGGAGCACTATCTACGGTGGGTGGGGTTATATGTGGAGCACTATCTACAGGGTGCTATCTACAGGGGCAGTATCTACAGGGGGCTCTATGTGAGGCACTGTCTATGGGGGCACTATTTACAGGGGGCTCTATGGGGTGTGTGTGTGTGCGTGTGTGTGTATGGTACAGTTTATGGTGCTATTATAATCAGGGACACAGTGTTATTATAATTAGAGGTGCAGTGTATGGCACTATTATATTTAGGGGCGTTGTGTGTGGCCCCATAAAAATTGTATCTTCGTTTATATGTGCAGAAATTTTTGAAAAGTGAGAAGCTGAAGACATCTGAGCGGAAAACTGCTGAAATGGGCTGCGGCCAGGAGAAGTCATCATAGAGGTCTGGACCGGATGGAGAAGAAAAGAGAACAAGAACTAGAATCTGTGTCGTCACGGGTGACTAGCAATACTGGGGTGGGAAGGGCCACTGTTTTAGGGCTTTCCCAGCCTAGCAGTACCAGCCTGCGGCCGCCCCAGTTCTCGGCCATCACTACAGATAGTCGGGTACTGGATTGTACCCAGCTCTTCCTGGTACCCCTGGTGGGGGTGGATACCAGGGTAATAATGGGGGTTCGTGTTAGTCTCTGCACCGGCTAACACTAAGCCCCGCCTTAGTAATGGACGCTGTCAATCAGCCAGCGGTCATTACTAAAGCGGAAGTAATAACGTTTAAAAGAAAATACAAAGACATAGGAAAAATATATTTTATTGAAATAAAAACCCCGCCTCCACACAACCCTCATTAACCATTTTATTGAAAATAAAAAAAGCCGTCATCGAAGTAGTCCTCGAAACCGACATAGTCCAACAACCGAACCTGTAATAAAACACACAACAACCCTCATTAACAATTTTATTGAAAATCAAAAAAGCCGTCATCGAAGTAGTCCTCGAATCCGACGTAGTCCAACCACCAAACCTGTAAAAAAATCACAAACACACACAAAAAAATTGTAACACAGGTAGTAGGCTTAGATACAGGGCTCATGTGTGATACTGTCTGTTAGACCATGTATCTAAGCCTACCACAAGGCAGGCTTAGATACAGGACCCCAGCAGATGGTAGGCTTAGATACAGGGCCCATCAGACAGGATCACACATGGGCCATGTATCTAAGCCTACCATGTGGTAGGATTAGATACAGGGCTCAGCAGACAGCTCACCATGTGTGATCCTGTCTGATGGGCCCTGTATCTAAGCCTACCATGTGGTAGGCTTAGATACAGGGCAATGTGGTAGGGTTAGATACAGGGCCCATCAGACAGCATCATACATGGCCATGTATCTAAACCTACTATGTGGTAGGCTTAGATACAGAGCCCATGTGTGATACTGTCTGTTAGACCCTGTATTTAAGCCTACCACATGTTAGGCTTAGATACAGGGCCCCAGCAGACAGTAATCTTATATAGTATAAGATTACTGTCTGCTGGGGTCCTGTATCTAAGCCTACCTTGTGGTAAGCTTAGACACATGGTTGAACAGACAGTATCACACATGGGCCCTGTATCTAAGCCCATGTGTGATGCTGTCTGTTGGACCCTGTATCTAAGCCTACCACAAGGCAGGCTTAGATATAGAACCCAAGCAGGCAGTAATGATGTTCCATTTACCCAGCTCTTCGGTGCAGCGGATGTTCCGACACCATCCAGCGTCATGACGTCATGCACGGCGCACAGCGGCATGACGTCATGACGCGAGAAGACATCAGGACTTCCCCTGCGCTTGGGAAGCAGGGTAAGTATAGTGGTATCACTATAGTAACAGGGGCCCGCGTATTTTATGACATAGGCCTCAGTTACTATAGTAAATTTCTATAGACACGCTGCTGCCCGGTCGCAATTGCATCTACTGCGACTCCTGTTGCGGGGCACCAGGCCAAAGATCCAGGGTTTGGGCCCCGAAGGTCCAGTGCTAGCGATGCCCCTGGCTACCATTAGAGCAGGAGCCCGGCTGTCAACAGACAGCCGAGCAACCGCTCCAGTCTGCACAGGACAACCGTGCAGGACTTAGACTAGGCCGCAGTGAAAAGACCACAGCTTAGCCTAAGACCCGTTAGTGACTGCCATAAAAAGGCGTATTGCTGGTCACTAACAGATTAATTGTCTAAAGGAAATAACAGTTATATTTTAGCTTCTGTGATTATCTCTGCTCATACATAGCATGAAAGTGAGGGGAGGACTTACCATATGTGCAACTTGTAGGTAGGTAACTGGCCCATTGTCACCTAAAAGCAGCTAGCAGCTTCCTACTATCTATTAGATTGAATATAATTGAATGAGCTAATGGATTTTTGGGCTCATAATAACTGGTGCATTGTCAGAGAGGCATAAATCATGTGCTCTATGCTAAATTACTCAAATGCTGGGGCTCATATACTGTTCTTGCACGGGGACCCCCTGCTGTCTGTGATTGCCCCTGATGGAAGTCACTGCAAAAATATAAACCACTCCGACAACCATACTGTCCGTTTCAAGTCACACCCTTAAAATACACTAATGATTGGACTACAGGATTGTATTAGGAAATTGCACATCAAATATTTTTCTAATATATTCTGAAACATAGTCTGACTTTAAAAGTGGTCAGGTATTTGAACTGTGTGGAACAGATGTAATGCGATATGTCATGTAGATGTTGGATTTGTTTACCATGAAATATGGAATAAGATATTGTTCCACTAGGTAATCTGGCCTCCCGGCATTAAAAATGTTAAACTGGTTTAAAATGAATCTTGTGTATACATACAAGAGATGACAAGGTGAAATCCCCAGTAGCAATGGTAAATGTTCTACTATGACAGGACCATTCTTTTAAGGAATGAATGTGTTTTTGAGTTGATACAAATGTCTGTGGTCGTGAATATCCCCTGATAGACAGCATTAGAACCTCATACATCTTTGTGCGTTGAGTAGAAGAGCTGGAAGATTCATAATAGCTGAAAGGTAGATTTATAGAGGCTCCTTCCTCACACAGCATTTGTACGTCAAAACAGATTATCTGCCGCATTACTTTTTAAAAGAAGGATGTAGAGATTATCTTCGTGGATGTGTCTCACTAGATCCCTGAAGCTTTTCTACTTCAGTTAGCTTTATACTGTCCAGAATTAAGAGCTGGTAAATTGTCAAAGAAGATTTCAACTGTATTCTCCGCTGCTTCAAACTACGAAACGCGATGGGCCAACAGGCTGCACTTAATTGGTCATTACAGAATTCCATTTTTTTTCTTGCTTTTGATCTTAAATATAATGCATGATTGTGAGCCTGTTTTTGTCAGGTGTCCATGAAGATAGTGTGTCTTGAAGTAGGACAGAAGCCAAAGGATTACGGGACTTTAAATGTATTTCAACTAGATTACACAATTCTTTTTGTGCTAGCTGGAGTCATTTTAGGCCATAGAGAATGACTTAAAGTATAAAATTGTAGAATATGACGAGTTCAGATGACATTCCCCATATATATTAATGTCATCAATTTTCTTTTAGAAAGTTTGTACATTCTAAGGCTAGATTCACACGAACGTGGGGAAACTCGGACGTGAAAAAAAACGTGACGTTTTTCACATCCGTGGTGCCCCCGTGCGGGTCTCGTTTTCACGGATCCCCATAGACTTGAGCCTTTGGAGGGATCCGTGAAAACGGAAGACAATAGGACAGGTTCTATTTTTCAACAGACCCTTCACACGGTCCGTTGAAACAATGGCCGTGTGAATGCCCCCATTGAAAAACATGCATCCGTGTGACGGCCATTGTTTTAACGGTCATCACACTGACGTATCCAACGCTCATGTGAATAAGACCTAATTGGAAATTCTTCGAGAAAGAAAACACTAAACTGTACATTGTAAAGACTTTTTTGCTTCTTCCTTTCACTGTAGGCTGTATAACAGACTGGCTTACAGTTGCATGGGGCCTTTACGGTGCCTGCATATGCCTATGATTTTATACAGAATCCAACAAAAATAAAAATAGTGGCATACTCCTTTATATGCTGAATTATGGAGCTATACTCACCTAGAGAATTCTCGGGAATAATAGCTCCAATATACAGTACCAACAGAGCATCAAGGCAGCACAAGAAGGGCACGGCTCTTCTGTGTACATGAGTGAGGTCTTTCACATAATTCACATATTGCAGTCTGGTCAGTATTTTATATCAGTATTTCGAGGCCAAAAACAGGACTGGTACCTAAACAAAGGGAATATATAAAGAAAAGTTTAAACTTCTCTTCTTTGCATCCACTCATGATTTTGATTTCAATATGCTTATGAAAATACCTACTATAACTGCAGTGTGTGAATAAGGCCTAACACTGCAGTTTCTACAGCAAGTAGTACAATTAGGGAATTCTCCTTCTAAAATTTAAAATTCAGAGTATTATAAGATTTAATGTACACTTAAAGAGACTCTGTCACCACATTATAAGTGCCCTATCTCCTACATAAGGAGATGGGCACTGTAATGTAGGTGACAGTAATGCTTTTTATTTAGAAAAACGATACATTTTTACCACTTTATGAGCGATTTTTAGCTTTATGCTAATGAGTTTCTTAATGCCCAAGTGGGCGTGTTTTTACTTTAGACCAAGTGGGCGTTGTACAGAGGAGTGTATGACGCTGACCAATCATACGCCGTCATACACTTCTCTCCGTTCATTTACACTGCACTAGCGATATAGCTATATCGCTATGTGCAGCCACATAAACACACTATAATGTTACTGCAGTGTCCTGATAATGAATATACATTACCTCCTGCCAGGACGTGATGTTTATTCAGAATCCTGACATTTCTGTAGCGTCTCTGTGAGATTTACAGCAAGGCAAGCGTAATCTCGCGAGATTACAATGTAACCTGTAATTTCAAACGAGATTACGCCTGCCTTGCTGTAATCTCACAGAAAAGATTCAGAAGTGTCTGGGATTCTGAATACACATGACGTCCTGGCTGAAGGTAATGTATATTCATTATCAGGACACTGCAGTAATGTTAGTGTGTCTGTATGAGGCTGCACATAACTATATCGCTATCTGCAGAGTAAATGAATGGAGAGAAGTGCATGACGCTGATTGGTCAGCGTCATACACTCCTCTGTACACCGCCCACTTGGTCTAAAGTAAAAACACGCCCACTTGGGCATTAAGAAACTCATTAGCATAAAGCTAAAAATCGCTCATAAAGTGCTAAAAATAGATAGTTTTTCTAAATAAAAAGCATTACTGTCACCTACATTACAGCGCCGATCACATTATGTAGGAGATAGGGCACTTATAATGTGGTGACAGAGCCTCTTTAAAGGCTAGCAAATACATGTCCAAACAGTATTTTCCCACTTTTTTTCTCATGAACAGTAACATTATTCATTATTTTTTCATTCTGTAGCAGAATAATTAAAATTTAGTGATATACCTTTTTAATAATCTTAACAATACAACTATAGAAAACCCAAACCCTGTAAATAAAATGATTGCTATGAAGTTGTTTTGGGTCGGATCGGTGCCACAGCAAAAAACATAGATGTAATCCCAAATTTTATTTCTAAAACGTTTTATGTGATTTAAAGGGGTTTTCCCCGATTGGACAGCTGATGACTTATCCACCTGATAGGTCATCGGTATATGATCTTTGCTGGTCCGGTCAATAATCAGTTGCCCGGGCTGCCTTCGGGCGCCGGATGTCTTGAACGGTATGCTGTAGTTGGAGCCGGAAGCAGATGTTTCCAACCACTGCATAGCGGCCGTTCAGCAGAACAGCAGCTCTGTTCTTATTCACTCAGCCACTATTCTGTGACTGGAGCCATCTGCTTGCAGCTATCGTCCGGAGCCGAAGGCAGCCGGAGCAGCTGATCGGTGCGGGGTCTGGGTGTCGGACCCACACCGATCATATACTGATGAACTTACGCAATGGATAGGTCATCAGTTGTCCGATCATGGGAAAACCCCTCTAAATATTCCCTATCAACAAATATGAAGGAAAACATGGAGTTTTTTCAGCATAACGGGAATCTGAAGAAATATTAATTTTTTTTAATGTAACATCTACATATTATACATCATTTAAGAGAGCAATTATTCATTTGCATTTTTCATATCCAAGTTGAGTTCACTCATTTTTATTCTGTGGTATGTACAATAAAATAGACGAACCCAATTCCATGGGATTCCTATTACTCTGCTAATATGTTGTTGTTGAACAGGACAAATAGCAATATAGCAACCCTACCTGCTGTGCCACTAAGCTCTGGATGGTAGGAAGGTAATAACATGACTAAATAGTAAAATACCTGATATAGCAATGTAGCAATGTTTAACAAGATTGTTTCGGCTCAAGTTTAAATATGATACTGGAATAAATGTAGGAAGAATAGTTGCAAAAAGCCATCTCTGATTATCATGTTCTAGTATGATACCTTTGAAAGCCAAGTTCTTCACTAAAATTTATAAAACCTATGTGTTTATTCTTTGTTTCAATGAGGAGAGTTAATTTGCCCCAATAAGTAGCCAGATGTCTTACCTTATCATCTGATCACATACAACCCCTTTAATACAGAGGCGGACATAGACTGCAGAGGGCCCCTGTGCAAAGAATGTGCCCGGACCCTCCATAACCCAACCACGACCACGCGCATATAAAACGATACAAATCTATATTGCACATTGTATTACTAGTTTAAAACACAAGTAACAAACATAAATAATGCAAATAATGCTACTGAATAATACCACCACACAATGACCACATAGTGACAGAATAATACCCCATACTGTTACTGAATAATACCACCACACCATAACAACATAGTGACGGAATAATATCCCCCATACTGTTACTGAATAATACGGCCACACCATAACCAAAAAGTGACTGAATAATACCCCCATACTGTTACTGAATAAAAAACACTATACAAAGTACAATATTATCGACATATAGTGACCATATAGTGGTAGATGGCAGTTATACACAGGAGCTCTGCAGACCATATAAGTGATTACAGCACATTTATATTTAGTGACTCACAGGTGATGTTTCCTCTGACTAGAGTGATTCACTTTTCCTTTTCTTCTCCATCCGGCCCAGACCACTGTGACGACTTATTCCAGCTACGATTCGTCTGCAAAATTTGACACACAGACATGTTGGTTTCTCGCTTTTCCAGCATACTTCCCACCAATACCCCATCCTCTAAACAAACTTGTAACCCACAGTGCCCCAGATGGTAATAATGATCCCTCAGTGCTCGACAAACTAAAAGTGCCCCCTCAGTAACCGTGCCCCCTTTGTGCTCCCACAGTAATACCCCCTTTGTGCCCCCTTGTATATAGCGCCACAGCATCCCTTGTAGATAGCGCCATACAGCCCTCCCACTTGTATATTGTGCCATATAGCTCCCCCTTTGTAGATAGTGCCACGCAGCCCCCTTCTTGTATATAGTGCCACCCAGCCCCCGTGTATATAGTGCCACACAGCCCCCCTTTGTATATAGTGACACACAGCATCCCCCTTGTATATAGTGACAAACAGCTCCCCCTCCCCTTGCATATGGTGTCCCACAGCCCCCCCCCCTTGTATATAGTGCCACACAGCTCCCCCATCCCCTTGTATGTAGTGCCACACAGCCCCCCTCTCCTTGTATGTAGTGTCACACAGCTCCCCCCTCCCCTTGTATATAGTGTCACACAGCCCCCTCCCCTTGTATATAGTGCCACACAGCTCCCCCTCAACTTGTATATAGTGCCACACAGCTCCCCTGTTCCCACAACGGACGGTGCGCTGTATAGACCCGGGCTGGGACGTGATGCAGTGATGCAGTCTTCCAAGCGCCTTATAAGCTGCAGGCCTAATGTGGCCTGAAGCCTATAGTATTCAATTGTATCTTCATCCTGAGGATGCAGATACAATTCAATGGGGCCCCCTCTGGTGCTAGCGACAACACCGGGCATGATGCGGCCCATGCTGCCCGGCCCATAAATGTTATATGCCGGGCAGCGTGGGCCTCCTTATTCCTCGGGGATGGTGGCCCAGAGAGGATGGTGGCACTGTGCCGGTCTAGGCGCACAGCGTTTAGGACAGCTGAGCGGGCGCCTGTGCAGCCGAACCGGATGCCTCGCCGATATGTCCGCACCTGTTTAATGGGTCTGGTTCACGAGAGCCGCATTGAGCCATAAATGTAGTATTACATTGTGGCCATTTAGATAAATTTGCCAAAGCAGCAGCCACAGCATGTTGGTGGTTCCCCACTCCTGCGCATAGATGGGGGGTTCTATTAGGGCATATGGACAAAGGGTGTCTTGATGGGACAAACCCGGTAACATGAGCACTAGGACTATGGCACTATATGAGGTTTTTACTGTGTCAAAAAATTTAATCAGTACCACAGCTGTTTCAACCACAGCCATTGCAAACTGGTGCATAAAATTAAGCACACAGCTATGAAATCTCCATAGACAAACATTGCTTGTGGTATGGGTCATACTAAAGAGCTCAGTGACTTTAAACATAGCACTGTACTAGGATGCCACCTTTACATGTCAGTTCATTAAATTTCTGATCTGCTAAACCTGCCCCAGTCAACTAAGTGCTATTATTGTGAAGTAGAACAACAACTCAGCAGCGAAGTAGGAGACCACACAAACTCACAGACCAGTGTTTCCAAGTGCTGAATCGCATGGTGTATGAAATCTCCTATCCTCTGTTTGCATCACTCACTAAAAATTTCCGAACTGCCTCTAGAAATGACATCAGCAAAATAACTGTGCGTTGGGAGCTTCAGGAATTGTTTCCATGTTTAAACAACTGCACACAAGCCTAAGATCACCATGTACAATGCCAAGTGAGAACTGGATTGGTGTAAAGAACACCACCACTGGACTCTGGAACAGTGGAAACATGTTCTCTGTGTAACGACAGCCCAAATATTTGACTGTAATAGGACCCTCCTCGTCATCAAGGGATTTGACTTGGGGCTACTCCGGGGAGGGAGTCTAAGGGAACCCCTGGTCTTGACCCTTTATTTAACCCCTGTACAGGGTTGTGGACTGTACTACGGGGAAACACCAGGTCGCTGCCTCGGAGTAGTCTCCTTTCGTTGTGGCTGACGTAGGTCAGAGGCGTAGCTAGGTTCTCCTGCACCCGGGGCAAAGATTCAGATTGGGCCCCCCCCCCCCAACTTATTTACCAACATCTCCTTCCCCCTCGCCATGTTTTCTTTCCCTACCAATCAATGAGGTGTAATTTTTTTTCACAATTTTTTTAATGTAACGCGAGTATAAAAGGATTTCTACATTTTACAAGCGATGTAGTTCTATAATGTAATTATCATAACAATAAATTAAAAGAAAATAAATTAAAGAGGCCACACACAGCCCCCTGTAGATAGCGCCACACAGCCCCCCTTGTAGATAGTGCCACACACAGCCCGCTTCCCCCCTAGTAGATAGCGGCACACTCCCGCCCTTGTAGATAGTGCCGCACACAGCCCGCTGCCACTTTGTAAATAGCGCCACACTCCCCCCCCATGTAAATAGTGCCACATTCCCCCCCCCCTTGTAAATAGCGCCACACTCCCACCCCTTGTACTTAGCGCCACACTGTGAACAGAGCGGTGAGCGGTAGCCTACCGCTACCACTCTCCGCTCTGCCTGGTGTGACTTACCGGAGAAGCAGAGGAGGTCATTCGGCGCAGGCAGCGGCAGAGTTTCTTCTGACTAGGGTCGGTGACAGCCAGGGCCGGCCCTAGCTTGGATGGCGCCCTGTGAGGGACTCTCTATTGCCGCCCCCTACACAAACCAAAAATTAACCACATATATGGACACGCTGGAACATATATACTGTATATACATAAAGACAGATATTTAGACATACAGGCAAATATACATACACACATCCTGGAATATATACATACAGGTAAATATATAGACGTACAAACACATATACACACACACACACACACACACACACACACTGGCAGATAAATACACAGAGAGGAACATATACAAATACATAAAAGGCACATATGCACAAGCACAAAGACACATTCACAAGCAGACCCATATATACCCACACAGGTACATATGTACACAGCACAGATAATGTAGTAGATGTTACCTGCAGTCCTATGTAACAACACAGATAACACACAGTGATAACTCTCTAATACAGATAGTAGTTTTACCTGCAGTCTTATGTAACACCACAGATAACACAGTGATAACTCTCTGATTACAGATAATGTAGTAGCTGTTGCCTGCAGTCCTATGTTAGGCTGGGTTCACACGTGGCGGAATTTCACTTAAATTCCGCTGCGGACACTCCGCAGCGTTAATCCGCAGCGGAGCCGTTTCTGCATTGACTTCCACTTCTATTTAGAAGTGTTCGTTTAGACGATGCGTAACATTCCGCTGCGGAGCATAGGCTGCGGAGCGGAATTTGGTGTCCGCAGCATGCTCTGTCTGTTGCGGAGCAGTGGCGGACTCATGGCGGAATTTCTCCATTGACTTCAATGGAGATTCTAAGTTCCGCAATGAAGTCCGCAGCTGTCATGCACATGTTATGTGTGCTGCGGATGCGTCTTGCTTTTTTGCCATGACATTTCTTCATTCTGGCTGGACCTATGTATTTCTAGGTCTACAGCCAGACTGAGGAAGTCAATGGGGCTCCCGTAATGACGGGAGCGTTGCTAGGAGACGTCTGTAAATAGTCACTGTCCAGGGTGCTGAAAGAGTTAAGCGATCGGCAGTAACTGTTTCTGCACCCTGGACAGTGACTACCGATCACAATATACAGCAACCTGTAAAAAAATATAAGTTCATACTTACCGAGAACTCCCTGCTTCTGTCTCCAGTCCGGCCTCCCAGGATGACGTTTCAGTCTAAGTGACGGCTGCAGCCAATCACAGGCCAAGCACAGGCTGCAGCGGTCACATGGACTGGCGCGTCATCCAGGGAGGTCGAGCTGGATGCCGAAAGAGGGACGCGTCACCAAGACAACGGCCGGTAAGTATGAAATTTGTTTACTTTCACTAGGGAAAGTGCTGTCCCTTCTCTCTATCATGCACTGATAGGGAGAAGGGAAGCACTTTTCCCGCAGTCCGCAGTCCCGCAGTCCGCAGCAGCTAGTCCGCATCAATTTACTTCACATTTTGTGCAGATCCGCAGCAGAATCTGCAACGCAGATTCTGTGCGGCATTGATGCGGACAGTTGCGGAGGAAATCCGCCACGTGTGGTCATGCCCTAACACTGCAGATAACACATAGTGATAACTCTCTGAGTACTGATAATGTAGTTGTGTCCCCTGCAGTCTTATGTAATACCACAGATAACACATTGTGCTAAATTACAATCTCAGCTCTGCTACACAGTACAGATAATGTAGTAGTGTTACCTGCAGTCCTATGTAACACCACAGATAACACAGTGATAACTCTCTGAGTACAGATAATGTAGTAGATGTAAGAGACAAACACATGCAGAGACACAGACAGAGACAGAGACACACACACACACACACACACACACACTGTAACATATACACATACAAACACAGAGACACACACCTTATTCACACTACACACACATATACACACAGACACTCACCATGTCTCCTTGCTGACAGCTCAGGGCGGGCTGTGGGCGGAGCTTCCTCTTCTGCCTGTCGGCTGTGTGTAACAGCAGAGCACAAAATAGAGGCAGATGCTGGAAGGCGGCAGCACGGGATTGGACCTGTCCCCTGACCTGAGTCATCTGACCTCATGTCACTGACGTGAGGTCAGGTGACTGTACTGGTCCACTCCCTGGCCGTCACAGACCCCAGTCAGAACGCCGTAATTTCCTGGCTCTTCCTAAAGCTGCTGCAGACGGACGCCTGTCAGCAGCGATCAGCTGCTCTTCGGCGCCCCCCCTTCCCTACCACCGGGTTGCGCCCGGGGCACATGCCCCGCCTGCCCCCCCTAGCTACGCCCCTGCGTAGGTAGTAGCAGAGTAGCAGTAAAAGGTCTGGGCAGGTGGTAGAGGTTTAACAGGATAAAAGTAGCAATAGGTCTGGGCAGGTGGCAGGCACGGATGGTTAGTAATAGGTAAAAAGTCGATAAACAGGATTTCAGAAGACAAAACTGCAAGGGAACTGGTTACTGGTCACATGATCGCTGGGTGCCGTTAGTGGCAGACTGCTGCTGGGTCTTACTAGACCCAGCACAGCCCAGTTAGTGACAATCGTCACTATGAGAGGGCTGATTTCCCCTGTAACTGGGGCTGCTGTGCAGCTCCAGCTACAGTGGAAAAACATGGTGTAAAAGAAAGAAAAAAAATATATAAAGATCCCCAAAGTTCTTTTTTGACCTTTGAGGGACAGACCATAGTAATAAAAAAATAGTAAAGTCAAGTGCAAAAAATTTTTTTCAAATAAATACACAGAAAATACCCACCCCAAAAAAAAACGTTCCCCCCGCCAATACTTGTTGTAACGCTAGCGCTGACCCAATTACCCTAATATAGACATGTAATATATTAAAATTTACGGTAAACAATGACGATTACAAATAAAAGGTCTATTTTAGGGTAAAACTATGTTATTACCAAAAATAAATAGCTGAAACGTAAAAAAGGTTATTTTTTTAATATTATTTTAAAACGCTATGAATAAAAATTCTAAAATAGCAAAAAAGGTGTGTATAAAAATGATAAAAAAAGAAACCTGCATTGTCTACGGAAAAAACGTCGCAAAAATCACGTCGTTAGCCGCAAAATAGCCTGGTCCTGAACTGGTTAATGATACAGAATACAAATACATTTTATACTTACAACATTGTGGCAAAAGTTTTGGGAAGGCCCGTTGATGCATGACTGTAAACCTGTGAATAAAACAAGGTTCATTAACCTATTAACTATTACGTCATGGAAAGCGCCCTGTTCGCGCTCCATGACGGAATAGTACGTCTCGGGAGTAACGGCCGTTTCGGCCGTCCTCCCGACACATACAGGAGCTGTGACAGCTGCTGTCTTGTACAGCAGCTGTCACAGCTCCTACAGCGGGGACCGATCGCTAATTAACCCCTTAAAAGCCGCGTTCTATAGAGATCGCGGCTTTTTAGGGGTTAAGCTGCCATCGCCGGCCTGCTACACGACAGCGGCCGGCGATGGTGACTATGGCAACCGGACACCAAACAATGGCGTCCGGCTATGCCATAGACGGAAGCCTAGTGGGTCCTGACAACGTCAGGACCCACTATGCTTGTTGTCAGTGAGTAGCTGACAGCTCTAATACACATGTAGTGCAGTGTATTAGAATTGCGATCAGGGCCTCCTGTCCTCAAGTCCCCTAGTGGGACAAAGTAAAAAAGTTAAAAAAAGATGTGTAAAAATAAGAAAATAAAAGATTTAAAAGTATTAAAAGTAAAAATCCCCCCTTTTCCTTTATCAGTCATTTATTATTAATAAAAATATATAAACAAACAAATAAACTATACATAATTGGTATCGCCGTGTCCGTAACGGCCTGAACTACAAAATGATTTCGTTATTTATCCCGCGCGGTGAACACCGTAAAAGAAAATAATAATAAACCGTCTCAGAATCACAATTGTTTGGTCACTTCACCACGCAAAAAATGGAATAAAAAGAGATCAAAAAGTCGCATGTACCTAAAAAAGGTACTGATGAAAACTACAGTTCGTTACGCAAAAAATAAGTCCTCGCACGGCTTTATTGATGGAAAAATAAAAACGTTCTGGCTCTTAGAATAAGGTAACACAAAAAGTGAATGATTGTTTACAAAACGTATTTTATTGTGCAAACGCCATAAGACATAAAAAAAAAATATAAACATCTGGTATCGACTTAATCGTCTCGCCCCACAGAATAAAGTGAATATGTCATTTATAGCGCACGGTGAACGCTGTAAAAAAAATAGAATAAAAAAACAATAGTAGGATTCTTGTTTTTTAGTCACCACGCCACCTAAAAATAGAATAAAAACTGATCAAAAAGCCGCATGCACCCCAAGAAAACTACAATGGATTCCTCAAGGGGTCTAGTTTCCAAATTGGGGTCACTTTTGGGGGGTCTCCAATGTTTTGGCACTACAAGACCTTTTCAAACCGGCCATGGTGCCAAATAAAAAAGAGGTCTGATAATCCACTAGGTGCACCTTTGCTTCGGAGGCCGGCGCTTCAGTCTATTACCGCACTAGGGCCACATGTTGGATATTTCTCTAAACTGCAGAATCTGGGCAATACGTATTAAGTTGCGTTTCTCTGATAAATCCTTTTGTTTTGTAAAAAAAATGGTATAAACAGGATTTTCTGACAAAAAAAAATGTAAATTTCACACCTACTTTGCTCTAAATTTCTGTGAAACACCTAAAGGGTTCATAAACTTTCTAAATGCTGTTGTGAATACTTTGAGGGGTCTAGTTTATAAAATGGGGTGTTTGGTAGGGGTTTCTAATATATGGGCCCCTCAAAGCAACTTCAGAACTGAAGTGTAACCTAAAAAAATAAATAAATGAGGCAATACTTTGCTTCTTACATTATACTGATAATGAGCCGTGCCCACCCCGAGATGACCCCAGTTTTGACCGTTTGTATAAACGGAGACCCCTATTAGACCGTTTCAGTGCCCGGTTTTCCCAAGCATTAACCCCCGAGACGTGTATTTCTATTGATGAGTCCCTGGTACATTTTAAAGGGAGGGTTCAATTACCTGCCGGGTAAGAGGGCAAGGTATGGCGTGAAGATATATAAGCTGCGAGAGTGCATCAGTGTATACCTACAAATTTAGGATATATGAAGGAAAGGCCACCCCCAAACCAGACTGCATCCTGGACTACAATATGTACATGGGAGAGGTGGACTTGTCAGATCAAATCCTGAAGCCCTACAGCGCCATGCGGTGTGGTATAAGAAGCTGGCCGGGCACATCATACAGATGGCTTTGTACAATGCGTAAGTGCTACGTCGATGTGCAGGACAGACGGGAACTTTCCTGGAATTTCAAGAGGTGATTATCAAGAACCTAATCTTTAGGGACCAAGAAGGGGGGGCACCCAGTACTTCTGGAAGCGGGGCCACACGCATCGTACCAGGGCGGCAACACTTTCCAGGAGAAGTTCCCCAAACTGGCAAGAAGGGAAAAAGTCAAAAGAGGTGCAAAGTCTGCTATAAGGGATGACACAATATACCAATGTGACCCGTGTCCCGAATAACCAGAGCTCTGTATGAAAGAGTGTTTTAAAATTTATCATACATCCCTTGGTTTATAATTTACCCCAATTTTACTTACCCTGATGCACTCCGCACAGCTTATCCCCCCTCGTCTTTCCCCTCTGAGCCCTGCTGTGTGCCCAGGCAGCTGATAACAGCCACATGTAGGGTATTGCCGTACCCAGGAGAACCCACATTACAGTTTATGGGGTGTAGGTCTCCGGTCAAAATGCTCACTACACCTCTAGATGAATGCCTTAAGGGTGTCGTTTTTAAAACGGGGTCACTTCTTGCGGGTTTCAACTGTACTGGTACCTCAGGTGCTTCTGCATACATGACTTCGCACTAGAAAATCCCCAATAGGCCAAATGGTGGTCCTTTCCTTCTGAGCCCTCCCATGGGCCCAAACGGCAGTTTTTCACCACAAATGGGGTATTGCTGCACTCAGAACAAATTGCGCAACAGAATGGGGTATTTTGTTTCTTGTGAAATTAAGACATTTTCAGCCAAAACTACATATTCTTTAAAAAAATAATTTTGTTTTCATTCCCAGCCCAATTCAAATAAGTTCTGTGAAAAAACTATGGGGTCAAAATGGTCACAACACCCATAAATGAATTCCTTGAGGGGTGTAGTTTCCAAAATGGGGTCATTTGTGGTTGGTTTCTATTGCTTTGATACCTCTGGGGCTCTGCAAATGTGACATGGCACCCGAAAACCAATCCAGCAAAATCTGGACTCCAAAGAACAAATAGCGCTCCTTTGCTTTTGAGCCCTCCCATGGGCCCAAACAGCAGTTTATCACCACAAGTGGGGTATTGCCGCACTCAGGACAAATTGGGCAACAAAATTGTGTATTTTATTTCTTGTGAAAATAAGAATTTTTGAGCTAAAATGACATATTATTGGAAAAAATATATATTTTTTTCATTCCCAGCCCAATTCAAATAAGTTCTGTGAAGAAACTATTGGGTCTAAATGGTCACATTATCCATAAATGAATTCTTTGAGGGGTGTAGTTTCCAAAATGGAGTCACTTCTGGTGGGTTTCCATTGCTTTGATACCTCTGGGGCTCTGCAAATGTGACATGGCACCCGAAAACCAATCCAGCAAAATCTGGACTCCAAAGAACAAATAGCGCTCCTTTGCTTTTGAGCCCTCCCATGGGCCCAAACAGCAGTTCATCACCACAAGTGGGGTATTGCCGCACTCAGGACAAATTGGGCAACAAAATTGAGTATTTTATTTCTTGCGAAAATAAGAATTTTTGAGCTAAAATGACATATTATTGGAAAAAATATATATTTTTTTCATTCCCAGCCCAATTCAAATAAGTTCTGTGAAGAAACTATTGGGTCTAAATGGTCACATTATCCATAAATGAATTCTTTGAGGGGTGTAGTTTCCAAAATGGAGTCACTTCTGGTGGGTTTCCATTGCTTTGATACCTCTGGGGCTCTGCAAATGTGACATGGCACCCGAAAACCAAACCAGCAAAATCTGCACTCCAAAGAACACACAGCGCTTCTTTCCTTCTGAGGCCTCCCATGAGCCCAAACGGCAGTTTATCACCACAAGTGGGGTATTGCCACACTAAGGACAAATTGGGCAACAAAATTGAGTATTTTGTTTCCTGTGAAAATAAGAATTTTTTATAAAAAATTACATCTTATTGGAAAAAATGACATTTTTTTAAATGTCACAGCCCAATTGAAATAGGTGTTGTGAAAAAACTGTGCTGTCAAAATGCTAACAACAACCATAAATGAATTCCTTGAGGGGTGTAGTTTCCAAAATGGGGTCACTTCTGGTGGGTTTCCATTGCTTTGATACCTCTGAGGCTCTGCAAATGCGAAACGGCACCCGAAAACCAATCCAGCAAAATCGTGACTCCAACAAACACATAGCGCTCCTTTCCTTCTGAGCCCTCCCATGAGCCCAAACGGCAGTTTATCACCACAAATGGGTATTGCCACACTAAGGACAAATTGGGCAACAAAAAAGAAATTTTTATCACAAATGAAATTTTATTGGAAAAAAATGACATTTTTTTCATTTCACAGCCCAATTCAAATACGTGCTGTGAAAAAACTGTGTGGTCAAAATGGTAACAACAACCATAAATGAATTCCTTGAGGGGTGTAGTTTCCAAAATGGGGTCACTATTGGGGGATTACTACTGTTTTGGCACCTCAACACCTCTTCAAACCTGGCATGCTGCCTAAAATATATTCTAATAAAAAAGAGGACTCAAAATGCACTAGGTGCTTCTTTGCTTCTAGGGCTTGTGTTTTATTCCACAAGCGCAGTAGAGCCACCTGTGGGACATTTCTAAAAACTGCAGAATCTGGACAATACATATTTAGTAGTGTTTCTCTGGTAAAACCTTCTGTGTTACAGAAAAAAAATGAATAAAATTGATATTCAGCAAGAAAAATGAAATTTGCAAATTTCACCTCCACTTTGCTTTAATTCCTGTGAAATGCCTGAAGGGTTAAAAAACTTTCTAAATGCTGTTTTGAATACTTTGAGGGGTCTAGTTTTTAAAATGGGGTGTTTTATCAGGGTTTCTAATACATAGGCCCCTCAAAGCCACTTCAGAACTGAACAGGTACCTTAAAAAAAGGCTTTTGAAATTTTCTTAAAAATATGAGAAATTGCTGTTTATGTTATAAGCCTTGTAACGTCCAAGAAAAATAAAAGAATGTTCAAAAAACGATGCCAATCTAAAGTAGACATATGGGAAATGTGAACTAGTAACTATTTTGGGTGGTATAACCGTCTGTTTTACAAGCAGATGCATTTAAATTCTGAAAAATGCTATTTTTTCAAAATTTTCTCTACATTTTGCAATTTTTCACCAATAAACACTGAATATATGGACCAAATTTTACCACGAACATGAAGCCCAATGTGTCACGTGAAAACAATCTCAGAATCGCTAGGGTAGGTTTAAGCATTCCGACGTTATTACCACATAAAGTGAAATATGTCAGATTTGAAAAATGGGCTCTGAGCCTTAAGGCCAAAACTAGGCTGCGTCCTTAAGGGGTTAAGACTTAGTGTGACAAGGTTGCTGAGAAGAAAGCTCTGAGCATACTCCATCTACATTTTTAGTATGAATCAGAATGTCGATTGCGAGACAGACTTTGTCGTCCAACATCAGTGTCTGACCTCACAAATGCACTTTTGGGTAAATGGGCACCAATTCCTACAAACACCCTCCAAAATCTTGTGGAAAGCGTTTCCAGAAGAGGAGAGGCGGTTATAGCCGCAAAAAGGGGGCCCAACTTTATATTAACACACATGGTTTTGGAATGGGATGTCCAACAACCTCATTTAGGTGTGACGTCAGGCGTCCACATACTTTTGGCTATAAAGTTTAGCTATATATAGAATGAAAAATCTGGACAAAAACTGATCTATTGAATTCTGGTTTTCATCTTGAATTTAGCAAAAAGTTTGCGTACAGTGAACATTCGTTATATGGAACTTTTTGTAAGTTTGTGGAAGTGGCTGAAAATGTACATTTATTCTAAACTACTGTTCATCATACAATTGAATAATTTATGTATTATTGCATTTTTATTACCCAGAAACACACATTCCTATATCGAGTGCACCTCTGGGTTCATAAATCAGCCACTTGAAAGTGTATGGAGAGAACTACTTTCGGCTACCTCCAGGGACACATTAATATTCTTTCTGTAGTGTAAAAATCTGGAAGTCCACATAAAATACATGAAATACTCTCATAAATACATCTCTTTCCAGTACCTCATTTTAAAAATGTTCCCACAAAATACAAACTTGTTTTTGACTTATAAAATAATAAAGAAAAAAATAGACACATAATTTTTTGGCCACACTCGATATTATTAGTTTTTCCTTGCCAGCAAGGTTTCATCTCTCCAACTAGTATATATGAAATCTCACAGAAAGTAATATGCAGGCTCCTCTTTTGAGTTTGCATGGGTAAAAGGTACAGCCTACAATATCATGTATATATTATACCCCTGTATAGCAATATTCCCTTGTGTAATAAAGTTATCGGGTTTTGCATTTATACACAATTCAGGAATAGTGGTGCTAATCCATTATCACGACACTAAGACACTCAAAATGAGACTTACTAATAAAAAAAAATCTGAAACCTAACATCAAAGGCATAGCCTAAGAGGAAGTAGATTCTTGACAATATTAGGCACATGGAAAAATGGTTAGAATTTTGAAAGAACACTTTAAGGATTGGTGTATAAAAGACAGTAAGTGATAATAGTTGAGAGAATGGAGTTAGAACACATCTCTAATTAGATTGTAAATTATGCTGTTATTAATCTGTCATTAAACATTCTAATAAGTTATTTGTGAATCAACAGATTAGCATTGTGCCTATCAGCAAATGATGGGCTCCAGATCATCTTTAAATGGGGTTGTCTTCTGCTGAACCTCTGGTGCCCATTAGTTTGACAATACCTGGGCCCACTGCAGTGTCCTCTGTTTTTTTTATGGACCAGTCAATTACTGCGTGGAGTAGATGAGCATATCACACCCACCCTTGAGTTAGATCCTGGAGGACGGGTATAATTTTTTGGGGGGTGCAAGAAACTATGGGAGGTTGATGGGTATTTCGGCCAGCACTTTATAAATGTGAGGTTGCAAGTGACATGTTAATATGAAGGTACTCTTCAAAGAAGGAATTCAGATTAATGTGAAATGTAGCTAGATGATTTTTTTTTAAATTATTATTAAAGTAAGGAAATTTGCATTATTTGCTCAATGTTAATAAAACTGTAAATATAGACTTGTAAACTTGTTTAAAAAAATAGTTTCCCAAAACAATGATTACAATGTCACACAGAACTAGTTTTAATAACCGCCTATATGATTGTTATGTTCTGCACATATACATATCAGCAAATTTCTCTAGCAACACAGATATATTTGCCTGCATGAGCAGTTTAAAATTCCAAATTATATATATATACACTTCGGTAAAGTTTCTGTGGGACCTACTCATACAGCACAGCGTGATCTCGCGAGATCACGCTGTGCTGTCTTTCACAGCGTGATCTCGCGAGATCACGCTGTGCTGTGATTAAGTCCCACAGAAACTTTACCGAAGTGTCGGGAGTGTGAATAGTCATCGCGTCCTGGCTGGAGGCAAAGTCTATTCACTCTCAAGACACTTCAGTAACGTTAATGTGGGTGTATGTGACAGCACAGTGTGATCTCGCGAGATCACGCTGTGCTGAGTACAAATGGACATGAATGGAGAGAAGTGTATGATGCTGATTGGTCAGCGTCATACACTTCTCTTTACAATGCCCACTTAGTCAAAAGTTAAAAAACGCCCAGTTGGGCATTAAAAAACTAATTAGCAGAAATCTAAAATTGTTCATAACTTGCAAAAAAATTATCGTTTTTCAAAATAAAAACCATTGTTGTTATCTACATTACAGCGCCGATCAGATTGTGTAGGGGATAGGTGACAGAGCCTCTTTAAAATGAAGCCATACAATTTTCACAGACAAACATTTGGAGTAGTATGGGTATTAATGAAGAGCTCAGTGATGTTACATCTGTTATTTATTCAGGCTGATAAGGGTATTGCATAGGTAATTAGTTTGTGGTGTGTCTGTCTAATCAAGATGCCTTAAGTACAAATGCTGTGAGCTTGTGCATTGGTTTGGTGACAGAGACCTAACTGGAAGGAGCAGCTAAGTGGCAAAAAACACGATTTAAAAGCAGCTGAGCGAGTGTGGGAGCTTAGGAGTGAGAATTGATTTCAAGTGTGCAGTGTCTTAAAGAGGCTCTGTCACCACATTATAAGTGGCCTATCTTCTACATAATGTGATCTGCGCTGTAATGTAGATTACAGCAGTGTTTTTTATTTAGAAAAACGATCATTTTTGACGGACTTATGACCTATTTTATCTTTATGCTAATGACTTTCTTAATAGACAACTGGGCGTGTTTTACTTTTTGACCAAGTGGGCATTGTGAAGAGAAGTGTATGACGCTGACCAATCAGCGTCATACACTTCTCTCCATTCATTTATGTGCAGTCACATACACACACACTAACGTTACTGAAGTGTCCTGACAGTGAAAAGACATCACCTCCAGCCAGGATGTGATGTCTAATCACAATCCTGACACTTCGGTAACTTTTGTGTGTGATTTGCAGCACTAATTTGCAGCGTAATATCGCTGTAAACTGTAATTTACAGCGTAAACCCACGAGATTACGCTTGCTGTGCTGTAAGTCCCACACAAACATCCTGGCTGGAGCTGATGTCTATTAACTCTCAAGGCACTTCAGTAACGTTAATTTGTAAGTAAGTGACTGCACATAGTGATCTAGTAAGATCACTATGTGCAGAGTAAATGAATGGAGAGAAGTGTATGACGCTGATTGGTCAGCGTCATACACTTCTCTTTACAACGCCCAGTAAAACATGCCCAGTTGTCTATTAAGAAAGTCATTAGAATAAAGCTAAAATAGGTCATAACTCTGTAAAAAATGATTGTTTTTCTAAATAAAAAAAACACTGCTGTAATCTACATTACAGCGCTGATCACATTATGTAGAAGATAGGCCACTTATAATGTGGTGACAGAGCCTCTTTAAGTGTGACTTAAGACTCAGTGACTTTAGATTAAGTCACTTTAGAAAAGATTGTTGTTGGAGGCGTTTAGTGTATTTTTTCCCTACAACTAATTCTTGCTGTGCAGTATATAGATTTTATCCCCATTAGTCACAATGAACTCCATGGCTGCCAATCAGGGGCGTAACTAGGAAAGACTGGGCCCCATAGCAAACTTTTGACTGGGCCCCCCCCCCTCTCTGCTGGGTATCACACAACCCCCCCCCCCTTGTAGATAGTGCCTCCCTATAGATTCCACCACACAGCGCCCCCCTATAGATAGCACCATACACAGCCCCCTGTAGATAACGCCATACAGCCCCCTCTGTAGATAACGCCATACAGACCCCCTCTGTAGATAACGCCATACAGCCCCCTCTGTAGATAACGCCATACAGACCCCCCCCAAAAAAAAAACGGCCTATAGTTTGTCCTACAAAAGACATGCATCCCCTATCCACAGGATAGGGGATACATGTGTGATCGCTGGCAGCGATAAGGAGAACGGGGGACCGAAAGTCCCCCGAAGTTCTCCATGACTAACCTCGGACTTCCGGCGTCTGCGCAGTTCAATAAAAATGAAAGGAGCGCTGGTCACGCATGCGCACAAGCACGACCGGTGCGCAAGTCATTTCCATGGAGCTGCAGACAGACTACGGAAGTCCGAGGTTTGTCATGGAGAACTTAGGGGGGACTTTCGGTCCCCCGTTCTCCTCATCGCTGGGCGTCCCAGCGATCCCACATGTATCCCCTATCCTGTGGTTAGGGGATGCATGTCTTTTGTAGGAACAACCCCTTCAGTGGCGTCGCGCTGTAGCAGCCATAGCGGCTGCTAGCGGAGCCTGCGGCCATGGGAGGGGCCGTGCCGGCAGGTAGCACGTACCCCCTCATGCTGCAGGCCCCGTAGAAGTCGCTACGGCTTCTATAGCGGTAGTTACGCCACTGCGCATAGGTTTGTACGGCGTAAAACTACAGCTCCCAGCATGGCCGAAACAATGATAAGGATATGCTGGGAGATGCGGTTTCACCAAAAAAAATCATACCACCATCATCTCGCTGCAGATCATACAGTGACTACAATACTGATTAGAGGCAGAATAAACATTTACATTAAGTGACTCACCGGTGACGTCTCAGATTCTAGTTATTTTCTTCTCCCTCCGGTTCAGACATCTATGATGGATTTCTCCCGGCCATGACCCATTTCTGCAGTTTTCCGTTTAGATGTCTTCAGCTTCTCACTTTTAAAACATTTCTGCACCTGTAAACAAAGTTAAAATTCTCAACACATCTAAATATAACTGTCACACACACACACACACACACACACACACACCGTGCCCCCTGTAGATAGTGACCTACATAGAAGCCCCTGTAGATAGTGCCCACGTATGGACTCCAGAGCTGCAAGGCAATAGTGCTAACCACTGAGCCACTGTGCTGCCCTACATATAGCTTCCCCTATAGTTAGTGCTCCACGTATAGCCCACCTCTGTAGATATTGTCCCACATATAGCTCCCCCTGTATATAGTGTCCCACATATAGCCCACCCCTGTAGACTGTGCACTACATATAGCCACCCTGTTGCTAGTGCCCCACAGGTAACCCACCCCTGTATATAGTGTCCCACACATAGCCCACCCCTATAGAAAGTACCCTAAAAAATAGCTCCCCTATAGATAGTGCTCTACATATAGCCCACCCCTGTATAGTGTCTCACATATACTGCCCCACATATAGACCCCCCTGTAGATAGTGGCCCACATCCCCACATACAGACCTCCCCTGTAGCTAGTGCCCCACATATAGACCCCCCCTGTATATAGTGGCCCACATATAGACCCACCTGTATATAGTGGCCCACACCCCCACATATAGACCCCCCCTGTAGCTACTGCCCCACATATAGACCCCCCTGTAGCTACTGCCCCACATATAGACCCCCCTATATATAATAGCCCACATAAAGACGACCCCCCCCCTGTAGATAGACCCCCCCCCACTATAGATAATGCCATTCACATTTTTATGAGGAAAAAAATATATAAAGTTGACATACTCACATTCTCCGGTTCCCACGCTGTTCACTGGCGATGCAGACATGCTCTCTTCTGAGCATGTCTGCAGGAGCTGAATGAGCGTCCTTCAATGACGCTGATTGGCGGGGCAGAATGACTTGCCCCGCCAATCAGCACCTTCCAAGCATGGAAGCGGCGCGATGATGTCATCGCGCCGCTAGCCAATCAGTGTCATTGTAAGGCACTGGATGGTCAGGCACGGAACATGCACGGCCATTCAGTGCTAATACATGTATTTGGCTGCCGCTAGCACCGGGGCCCCCTCCGGTGCTAGCGACACCTACAGGCATGAGAGTGCCTGTGTAAGGCTCGGTGGCGCGGGCCCCACAGTAGCGGTGCTACCCCTGTAGCAGCCATAACGGCTGCTAGCGGCGCCACCGGGCATTTGGGAGGGCGTGTCGGCTGGCGGCACGGGCCCCCTCAAGCCCCGAGCCCCGTAGCAGCCGCTACTGCTGCTACCGCGGTAGTTACGCCACTGCTGCCAATGCTACCCAGTGTATATCCTGTGCCATGTATGCTCACCTTGAACAGCTGTTTGAGGGGCCATACTGCTGTGCAGGGTGTGTGAGAATTGCCCATTTTGTAGCCCAGATTCTGGATCTAAATGAGCAACTTTCAATACTGCAGGCAATAGACATGGAGAAGAGTTAGCTTCTCACTGAGCAGGCACTCAGTGGGGCTGGTTCTGGGAGGATGGAGCATGGAGGTTCAGGCTAACAAGGCAGCTAGCTGGGTAACAGTTAGAAAGCGGGGTAGATGGAAGAGTTACACTAGTTCTGATCTGGAACACCCCAATATATTTGCCAAGTTGGCGAATGAGAGGGCCATCAGTTCAGGGGAAGCACTGCTGCAGCAAGACACCTCCTCTAGCAACCAGGAGAATGACTGCTCAAAGAAGGAAGGGTATAGGAGTATAGGAAATACTAGACAGGTCCTGATAGTGGGAGACTCTATTATTAGGGGAACAAACAGGGCAATCTGTCACAAAGATCAGGAATACCAAACATTTTGCTGTCTTTCTGGTGCTTTGGTTCGGCACATTGTGGGTCGGGTTGACAGATTATTGGGATGGGCTGGTGTACAGCAGTCATGGGCACATTAGCACAAACGACAAAGTTGGAGTTAGGTGGAAGATCCTAAACATGATTTCAGGAACTTGGGTAACAAGCTCAGGACAAGGACCTCAAATGTACAGTAGTATTTTAAGAAATACTATCTGTACCACGAGCTGCACCAGAGAGACAGCGGGAGATTATAGGGAGGTGAACAAGTGGCGAAAGAATTGGTGTAGGAGGGAGGGGTTTGGGTTCTTGGAGAACTGGGCCAACTTCTCTATTGGCTACAGACTCTACGGTAGGGATGGGCTGCACCTAAATTGGGAGGGTGCAGCTGTGTTGGGGGAGAAGATGGATAGAAGTTTGGAGGAGTGTTTAAACTAGGGAATGTGGGGGGGGGGAATTACTGTATAGGAGGGGGGGACAGCGTAGATAGTGAGCTGGGGCTAAGAAATGAACATGGGGTGAAATAGAGAAATGGGTTTGAACAGTTAGTAGGAATAAAGAAAGTGGTACGGATAAATATATAAAGTGCATGTATACCAATGCCAGAAACCTCAATAACAAGATTGAGGAATTAGAGTTGATAATGCTGGAAGAGAATTGTGACATAGTGGGGATTAGTGAGACATGGCTGATTGATAACTATGATTGGGCTGTAAATATGCAGGGTTACAGTCAGTTTAGAAATTATCGTACTAATAAGAAAGGGAAAGGGGTTTGTTTATATGTAAAATCTTGCCCAAAACCCATCCTCCATGATAATGTCTATGAGGGAATAATCATGTGGAGTCCCTATGGGTGGAAATAAGGGGAGAGAGAAAAAATAAAAAAAATACTGATAGGGGTTTTTTATAAATTAAGTATAATGGAAGAAGCAGAAAATCAACTAATAAAGCAAATAGATGAGGCAACAAATCATAATGAAGTCATTATTATGCAGGACTACCCTGATATAAACTGCAGGTCCAACAAAAGAAACAGGTTTTTGACAATAATTATAGACAATTACCTTTCACAACTGGTGCAGGACCCAACAAGAGGGGGGCACTTCTAGACCTAAAATTAATCAATAGGCTGGACAGGATATCAAAACTACAAGTTGGAGGTCACTTAGGTAATAGTGACCACAAAATAATAAGTTTTTATTTATCCTTTAATAAGAGTAGTAGAGTATCTTAGTGGAGTATCTACAAAAAGAAAAAACTTCAGAAAGGCTAACAGCGAGATCACGCTATGAATGACAGCAGTAGCGTGATCTCACGAGATCACGCTGTGCAGCGATTAAGTCCCACACAAACTTTACCCAAGTCTCGGGATTGTGCATAGACATCGCATCCTGGCTGGAGGTGATGTCTATTCACTGTCAAAACACTTCAGTAAAGTTAATGTGGGTGTATGTGACAGCACAGCATGATCTCGCTAGATCACGGTGTGCTGAGTACAAATTGACATGAATGGAGAGGTGTATGACGCTGATTGGTCAGCGTCATAAACTCCTCTTTACAACGCCTACTTGGTCAAAATTAAAAAAACGCCCAGTTGGGCATTAATAAAGTAATTAGCATAAATCTAAAATTGCTCATAACTTCCTAAAAAATTATAGTTTTTTCAAAATAAAAAACACTGCTGTAATCTACATTACAGCGCCGATCACATTATGTAGGAGATAGGGCACTTATAATGTGGTGACAGAGCCTCTTTAAGGGCACAATGTCCTCAAAAATAGAAGTACACAAACGGAATAGGACATTTTTAAAAGCCTCTTAAATAGGTTCTGTGAAAAATATATACCTTAGAAATTTTCAAGCTAGAAACTGGATGAAACCGATGTGGTTAAATAAAACATTAACGGGGCAATAAATGATAAAAAAAAAAAGCATTCAAACTACTAAAGCAAGATGGTAGTGACGGGGCATTAAATAATTATAAGGGGAAAAAAATAAGTTGTGTAACAGACAAATAAAGGCATCAATGATTGAAAGAAAATTGAAATAATCCAAAAATATTTTTTGTTTTCTAAATAAAAATGTCTATCAGTGTGTTTTGTGCAACTTTCAAAATACTTTTTATTAAAAATTATTTGACCTTTTTGAGATACAGCTGCTTTGTATTCTGTATACAGAGCAGCTGTATCATACACTGACACCTGAATCTGTCAGGTCAGCGGAACTGACGGGTTCAGAGTCAGCGGGTCCTGGGTCAGGGGCGTAGCTAAAGGCTCATGGGCCCCGATGCAAAGGGTCTTATTGGGCCCTCCCCGCCCCCGGAAACTTCTCATAGCCGACAGCCCACAGCTTTCAGCTGCATCGCTGAGTCTCCTAAGTGACCAAACAATGCAGCACTAGCAGCCAGGGGCATCACTAAGGACTTAAAATGTCAGGGGAAATAGCCCCAATACATATGTGTCCCCCAAGAAAATGTGTGTTTGTGTGTGTGTGTGTGTGTGTGTGTGTGTGTGTGTGTGTGTGTGTGTGTGTTTGTATATGTATATGTGTGTGTATAGGAGAAATCATATCTATAGCACTACGACCCTATAAACTATGGATAGGATTAGATACAGTAGCTCAGCAGACAGTATCACACATGATAGAATTAGATATAGGGCCCAGCAGACTGTATCACACATGATAGGATTAGATATAGGGCCCAGCAGACAGTAACACACATGATAGGATTAGATACAGGGCCCAGCTCGCTGACATTGCGGTTCCAGCGCTGCACCCAAGAAAGGTAAGAATAATAACTATTTTGCTTCTTTATGTGTTACTAATTATTTTTGTGTGTTTGTGTTATTTTACAGGTTGGATCGTTGGACTACGTCTGATACGAGGACTACTTTAATTACAGCGTTTTTTCATTCTCAATAAAATGGTTAACGAGGGTTGTGTGTGTGTTTTTTTATTTCAATAAAATATTTTTTCTATGTCCTTGTATTTTTTTAAACTTTGTTATTACCGCCTTAGTAATAGCCGCTGGCTGATTTTATTAATACAAAAAGTTGTCATCGAAGTAGTCCTCGAATCCAACGTAGTCCAACGACCGAACCTATAAAAAAACACAAGCACAAAAAAAACGATTAGTAACACATGTGGTAGGTTTAGATACCCATATGTGATAATGTCTGTCAAGATAGGCTTAGATACAGGTTCCAGCAGACAGTAATCTTATACAGTATAAGATTACTGTCTGCTGGAGCCTTGTATCTAAGCCTACCATGTGGTAGGCTTAGATACAGGGTCCAATAGACCGTTTCACATATTGGCCCTGTATCTAAGCTTACCATGTGGTTATGGTAAGATGCTTAGATACAGGGCCCCAGCAGACAGTAATCTTATACAGTATAAGATTACTGTCTGCTGGGGCCCAGTATCTAAACCTACAGTGTGGTAGGCTTATACACAGGGCCCATTAGACAGGATCACACATGGACCCTGTATCTAAGCCCACCATGTGATTGGCTTAGATACAGGGCCCAGCAGACAGCATCACACAATCTGTGATCCTGTCTCATGGGCCCTCTAAGCCTGCTATATTGTAGGCTTAAAGGGGTTGTCCAGTCCCTAAACATTGATGGCCATCCTCAGGATAGGTCATCAATAGCTCATGGGTCAGGGTCCGACTCCCAGGACCCCGCCAATCAGCTGTTTTTAAGGGGCCGCAGCGCTCGTACGAGAGCTGCTTCCCCTTCATTTCCCTCACTTGGTCACACCGTGAATCGCTGACACGGATTCACAGTGTGAGCAAGTGATGGGAATGAAGGGGAAGCATCTCTCGTACGAGCGCTGCGATCCCTTCAAAACAGCTGATTGGCGGGGTCCCGGGAGTCGGACCCCACCAATTAGCTTCAGCAGACAGGGATATTAAACTTACCCTCCTCTTCAGCCGCAGCGGAGGTCCTGACCTGACTCTAGGATCAGGATGTTGTGCGTGGCGCATAGCATTGTGATGTCATGCGCTGCGCACAGCGCTGTGACGTCAGGACTTCCGCTGCGCTCTGGAAGCAGGAAGGTAAGTCAGGGGCGTAGCTAGGGGGGGCAGGCGGGGCATGTGACCCGGGCGCAACTTAGATGGGGGCGCCATTACCACCTCCTCCTGCACTATAATTGTACCTGTGTCTATAGGACACAGGTACAATTAGAAGCAATTAATAGCCGGGTACGTTCCGTTCCCGGCTATTCAGCTCTTTTGTACCAGAGAAGCGCTATCGCGCTTCCGTCGATGAAAGGCGCTGAGTGACAGGGAAAGTCATCCTGCCCAGCCAATCAGCGCCTTTCATAGACGCTTCGTTCAACCCACAGGAGACCTGCGCAGAAGAGAGCAGGTCTCCATGGCTGCCGGACGGCGTGGGAACGGGATTAAGGTGAGTTTATATAGTTTATCTTATTGTAATAAAAAGTGTGTGCCATTATCTACAAGGGGGGCTTTATCTACAGGGGGGCTTTCTCTACAGGGGGGCTTTATCTACAGGGCGGCTTTATCTACGGTGGGGGGGCTTTATCTACAGGGGGCTTTATCTACGGGGGCTTTATCTACGGGGGCTTTATCTACGGGGGGCTTTATCTACAGGGGGGCTTTATCAACGGGGGGTGCTTTATCTACGAGGGGGGCTTTATCTACAAGGGGGGCTTTATCTACAGGGGGCTTTATCTACAGGGGGGCTTTATCTACAGGGGGCTTTATCTACAGGGGGCTTTATCTACGGGGGGCTTTATGTACAGGGTGGGCTTTATCTACAGGGGGCTTTATCTACAGGGGGGGCTTTATCTACATACTGTGGTGGGCTATCTATGCAGCACTATATACAGGGGTGGACTATATCTACAGGGGAGCTATATACAGGGGTGGGCTATATATACAGGGGTAGGCTATCTATGGAGCACTATATACAGGGGTGGGCTTTATTTACAGGGGGGCTATATACAGAGGTGGGTTATCTATGGAGCGCTATATACAGGGGTGGGCTATATCTAATAGGGGCTATATACAGGGGTGGGCTATCTATGGAGCACTATATACAGGGGTGGGCTATATCTACAGGGGGCTATATACAGGGGTGGGCTATCTATGGAGCACTATATACAGGGGTGGGCTATATCTACAGGGGGCTATATACAGGGGTAGGTTATCTATGGAGCACTATATACAGGGGTGGGCTATATCTACAGGGGGCTATATACAGGGAGGGCTATCTATCGAGCACTATATACAGGGGTGGGCTATATCTACAGGGGGGCTATATACAGGGGTTGGCTATCTGTGGAGCACTATATACAGGGGTGGGCTATCTGTGGAGCACTATATACAGGGGTGGACTATATGTGGAGCACTATATACAGGGGTGGACTATATGTGGAGCACTACATACAGGGGTGGACTATATGTGGAGCACTATATACAGGGGTGGGCTATATCTACAGGGTGGGCTATATCTACAGGGGTGTGCTATAACTACAGGGGGCTATATACAGGGGTGGGCTATCTGTGGCGCACTATAGGGGGAGCTATTTGTGGGACACTATATACAGGGGTGGGCTATATGGGGGCACTATCTACATGGGGCTCTATCTACAGGGGGCATGGTGTGTGTGTGTGTGTGTGTGTGTGTGTGTGTGTGTGTGTGTGTGTGTGTGAGGGACACGGTGTATGGTGCTATTATAATTAGAGGTGCAGTGTATGGCGCTATTATATTTAGGGGCGTAGTGTGTGGTATAATGAGAACTTTATCTTTATTTATAGGTGTAGAAATGTTGGAAAAGTGAGAAGCTGAAGACATCTGAGCGGCAAACTGCAGAAATGGGATGTGAGCGATGTTCTGGTATTGTGTATAGAACTATATTGCTTGTAAAATGTACAAATGTTTTTATGCTCGAGTTACATAAAAAGAAATGTGGAAAAGAAATGACACGTCGTTGATTGGTAGAGAAAACAAACATGGCGAGGGGGAAGGAGATGTCGGGAAAGAGGTTGGGGGGGGGCGCCAAACTGAATCTTTGCCCCGGGTGCTGGAGAACTTAGCTACGCCTCTGGGTAAGTACTGTAGTTACTATAGTAACAGGGGCCTGCGTCCCAAGTTACTATAGTAACTTTTTATATATGTGGTGCGGGGGGCTGCGACCCCTATAGCTACGCCACTTTCCTGTGTGTCTCTGACACATACAGGTTTCAACGCTAAATAGAAAGCAGCTGTACCTAAAAAAAAAAAACGATCTCAAAGGTGTACATAGCCTCTAATTATTTTAGTGGAAATGTTTCCAAGACTATCTATGCTGTTAACATTTTTTCAAAGAAACACATAGTAGAGCTAAATTCAAATCAAAACATTGACAGATACTATTTTAGACAATATTGTACATTATGAGGCCCCGTGCACACGTCCATGCAGTATTTACGGTCAGTGTCATCCGCATTTGTGAACCGTGCTCACAGTAATAAGTATAGAAGTGTAAATACGAAAAATAGGACATGTCCTATTTTTGCAGCTCATTCCTACAGCACGGAAACACACACCCTTAAGTATATGGGAATATGTCTGTGGCCGATACGTGCCAGTATTTTATCCGCAAATACGGATCCGATAAAAACTAGGGACGCGTGCATGGGGCCTTACTGGATATTTTTATGGTGGTACTTACCTGCATGTTTTAAGAGTTTTTACCGCAGTCCCTAAATGTTACAGTAGGGAGTAAATAGAACTGTAAGAATTCCAAGGGACTTGGGGCCCTTTTACACAGGCCAATTATCGGGCAAATGAACGCTAACAGAAAGTTTTCAATGCCGAAAATAATATCGTTGTCGGCAGCACATCTCCATGTGTAAACAGGGAGACGTGCTGCCGACAAGATAGAAATGTATGGGGACGAACGATCATAGTAACGAGCGCCGATCAACGAGCTGTTAAGTTGATCGGCGCTCATTTACACAGCCCACAGCGGGCCGTGTAAAGGTGAAAATACATGGCCCGACGTGGGCCGTGTAAACAAGCGTTGATCAACGAGATAGCTCATTGATCGGCACTCGTTTCCTACTTTCACAAGGAGCTAGTATGGGGACGAGCGCTCGTTACTCCGGTCATTCGTCCCCATACATTTTTATCATGTCAGAAGGACATGTCTCTGTTTACACAGGGATATGTGTTGCCGACAAAAATAATAGTTTCGGCATTTAAAACAATGCAATCAGCCGATGAACGAGTGTTTGCTCGTCCATCGGCTGATCGTTGCCCTATTTGCCCGATAATTGGCCGGTGTAAAAGGTCCTTTAGACCCTTGATCATTTTTTTATGCTGTGTAGTAAACAATAAAACAGACAGAAATGCCTAATCACAATAAACTGTATACTTGCCTTAAAAACAAAGGGCTCTAGTAGTACACAGTGGTGTAATGTGGAGTAATGTATCATTTCGATTGTTCTCCCATTACATTGCTAATGCATTTTTAGGTAGCTTGACTTTATAACAACATCAGACATTTTACTTTAGAGTGGAGCAGTAGAGAGAGATTAAATGACATTAGAAAATAATTTGGAAATAGACGCACAAATGCTAGAGCTGAATGATGAAGGTGAGAGAGTAAAGAAAGTGTATGCAAGATTATGCATTCAGAGGTGGCTGCAATGATGCACGAGACATAAGAAAACAGAACGGTGTAGTGAAGGAAAACTGGGAGATAAAAGGAAAATGGATGGCTTAGAGCAAACAAAGCTACAAATGGAAAACAGGACGGGGTATTTGTTTAATAGAGATAGAATACACCAGATAAAACTACAAAAGTGAGGACAGACACAAGATAGGACAAGGTTGAATGAAAGAATGGAGAAATATTCCCTGCAGATCACAATGCAGATCTCTACACTATCCCCATATATTTTCAATTTAAATGCCTGACAATATTTTACAGCGGCCGAGAGGTCTTACACAACTTGAATAAATCTTTCTTAATCTCTTGCTTGTTTGAGATATCATAACGTCACAGGAAAATCCACTTTCTTTCTTTAAACATAATTATTTTTTACAAACAATGTCACGTTCTAGATTAGTGTTTAGTTTTTCTTTGGTTTACTAATGGAATTGATACATTTATGTGCAAATAAGGATTAGGGAGGTCTTCTTAATTTTGCTGCCGAGATATGCTACAGCATAGCAATTTTCTAATCACCCCCGAAGGAAGTCAGATTGGTAAATTACACACCAACTATGAGGATCCAAGCTGCATATTAAAACAGGTCTGCAATGTGCTGGCTGTATAACTAATAAATGTACAGTTCACGTAAAGCCTTTAATTCAAGAATGGTTCGCTTAACGACATTTCCTAATTAAACCACCTCGGCGGGCCACGATTTACAACCATTGGATTCACTGTAGACATTTATTTAAAGTAACATAAAACGCAGAACAAACACACTGCCTCATATGTTATGCTATGTCATTAGGTGGACTCGAAGCACATTATAGCACGCTGCCTGAACAGACCAGCCCTGTGGCTCAATGGGTGAGTTGAGACGAAAAATCATTTGGAGCCGTCGTGAAATATTTACAGGGTATGACACTAAAGGTGAAAAACAATATAGAAACAGATATAATGTATAAATAATTGTGAGGCTAAACCTTTGGTCATTCAGTAAACATTATTTACCAGGAAAAAAAACACCTGTATTATCTGACTCCTATTATTTCATCCAGCCACTTCTGGGTTATATCTCTTTTTCTGAAAGTATATCTGTCATTTCAGCTCCCACGAGGGCTGTAATCTGGCTTTCTAGAGTTCTGCATTTCCAGTCTGCCTAGTTATGCAACAATATACTCAACCGCTGTTTTTGCTTCTGAACTACAGTATATCAATTTGCCATTCAGGATCAAGGCTCCAAACCGTTTTATTTGTTTCTGGACAACTTAGGCTAAAATCAAAGACAGACAAAATTATTACAGACAAATGGGAAAATCAAAAAGTAACCATAAATGTTAAATGTCTATGAGTTAGATAACTAATATAAATAATTTAGCAGAATTTACTATGAACTGTAAAATAATGATAATTGCACACTAATAATAATGGTAATCAAAATAACCCGCACGGCTTCAGAATAATCTTGGATGCGTGTTTTTTTTATTGTGGATACTGGCCAAAAGTCTGCCTGTGAATTTGCGAATGGTTGGCAACAATGGTTGCACATATGCACTTTTGCATCAACATTTGTAAATTATTAAAATAAAGAGTTTATTGAGCAGAGATTTTAAAACATAAACCACTTTCATTCTTTTATTTCAGAGATAAAAAAAAACACTAAAAACTATTAGCATGCAATCTAGTCTGGGAGCATTATTTTCCATGTTCTGACAGCTTTAACTAAATGTCAATACCATTTAACCTTGTTGCAGTGGCAGGTCTGCGAGCAGGTGGCACAGATTGTGATGTATTTTCTCACTGGGCAAATGCCTGATGCCTTTAGTTAGAGTTCATTTGACAATTCTTACACAAAGACAATAATAAAATAATCATTGCAAAGATAAAAAGGACTGGTGAAACATGAAATCCTAAAATATTACAGAAATGTGGACCTAATACTGCTGCTGTTCAGAATAAAATGACAAAAAATAGCACTCTACTCTTACTATTATTATTTGCATAGAGACTTGTTTTCAAATCTATCCATTTTCTATATGATTATAGAAAAAATGTTAAACAATGCTGCAACATTTTGGAAAGCCTTGAATACAATTGTAACGTCTATGGCCGCGGACCGTCGTTCTGACTTACCCTCTGACAGCCGTGGACATGGACGTGTGAGTTCTCGACGGCATCTCCCTCGGTAGAGACCCCCTCACTCACTTTCTGGTTCTGAGACTGTCTCCCGCAGGGCGCGCGCGCCCGTGCGTGCACGGCCTTACAGGGCCAGTGCGAGCACAGTTGCAGAATATCTGCAATTAGCCCAGAATGTTGCTGGACTATAAAAGGGGCTCTGCCCTCCTGATCATTGCCTGAGCGTTGTTGTGTTACCTAAAGTTTGTCTTTGCAAATGGTCTCCTAGTGTTTTCCAGATCCCAGTGTTACCCGTTCCTGCTGCCTGTACCCTGTATCCCGTGCTACCGTGCCTCTGTGCCGTCAAGAGTTGGAGTTATGTATCCTCCGCTGCATCTATTGTGTCGCACCCCGCTGGGTGTTTGTCTACTATCGGAGCCTCATCTTAGCCTGAATCCACCGCTACTGTCTACATTGCCTCAGGTACCCTTTCTGGACTATAGACATTGTATTGTACCTGTTTGGCTAGCTGCTATCCCGCTACGCGGTTCGGCCCAGTGGGTCCACACCCCACGCCGTGACAACAATATTATCTGTATAACCTCTTTCCCCCTACACAGTATTCCCAAACCAGTGACCCCCCCCCCATATAGTTCTTAGGCCTTATTCAGATGAACATAGAATACGTCCATGTGACAGCCGTTAAAACACTGGCCGTCACAGGGACGCATGTATTTCAATGGGGCCGTTCACACGGGCATTGTTTCAACGGACCTTGTGACAGGTCCGTTGAAAAATAGAGCATGTCCTATTTTCTTCCTTTTTCACGGATCTCTTCATAGACTTAAGTCTATGGCAATCTGTGAAAACGGACCCGCACGGGGCAACGTGGACATGAAAAACTGACGTTTTTCACATCCGCGTTTCCCCATGTTCGTCTGAATAAGCCCTTAGATTCTCATCTCGTTGCTCCTCAGGTGGTGGCAGACCTAGATACTATTATGGCCTTAGTGGCACCAGGGGTGGCATAATATTGCTTCTTGGCACTAGGGTTAAAACAATGTCACTGGCAGTTAACACTAGTATAAGTGTCATATGACTTAGTCTTGAATGCAGCAACCAGGCTCATCTTCCTGACCAACCGCTACACCAATGGCTCTAGCCTGTGCCAGTCGCTGATTGTCCATGCACTTTAGAATACAATTGCAACTTATTAGTCTCACCCTCAAAGTTCTCCACAGAGCTGCCCCTTCTTATATTTCCTACGTCATTACTGTCTGCAACCCTACCCATGCTCTACGTTCTGCCAATAATCTAAGCGATCAGCCTGTGGCACTTCTGAGGTGTTATGGAAGCCCAGGTTGCTTTGATAGTGGCCTTCAGCTCGTCTGCATTGTTGGGTCTGGTGTCCCTCATCTTCCTCTTGACAATATCCCATAGAGTCTCTATGGGGTTTAGGTCAGGCGAGTTTGCTGGCCAATCAAGCACAGTGATACTGTGGTTATTAAACCAGGTATTGGTACTTTTGGCAGTGTGGGCAGGTGCCAAGTCCTGCTGGAAAATTAAATCTGCATCTCCATAAAGCTTGTCAGCAGAGTGAAGCATAAAGTGCTCTAAAAATGTCCTCGTAGATGGCTGCGTTGACTCTGTACTTGATATAACACAGTGGACCAACACCAGCAGATGACATGGCTTCCTAAACTATCACTGACTGTGGAAACTTCACACTGGACCACAAGAAACTTGGATTGAGTGCCTCTCCACTATTCCTCCAGACTCTCGGACCTTGATTTCCCAATGAAATCCAAAATTTACTTTCATCTGAAAACAATACTTGGACCACTGAGCAACAATGTTGGTCCACTGTGTTATATCAAGTCCAGAGTCAACGCAGCCGTCTTCCAAGAAATTTTAGAGTACTTCATGCTTCCCTTTGCTGACAAGCTTTATGGAGATGCTGATTTCATTTTCCAGAAGAACTTGGCACCTGCCCACACTGACAAAACTACCAATATCTGGCTTTAATAACCACAGTATCACTGTGCTTGATTGGCCAGCCAACTCGCCTGACCTAAACCCCATAGAGAATCTATGGGGTATTGTCAAGAGGAAGATGAGAGACACCATACCCAACAATGCAGAAGAGCTAAAGGCCGCTATTAAAGCCTCCTTGGCTTCCATAACACCTCGGCAGTGACACAGGCTGATCGCCTCCATGGCAAAGCCTCCAGCCCCGACCAAATATTGAGTGCATATACTGTACATACTTTTCAGTAGGCCAATATTTCGGTATCAAAAATAATTTTTGAAATTGGGTTTATATAATATTATAATTTTCATTAACTGTTAGCCATAATCTTCAACATTAAATGAAAAAAATTCTGGAAATAGATCACTCTGTGTGTAATGAATCTATATAATATATGAGTTTTACTTTTTGCATTTAATTACTGAAAGAAACTAACATTTTGATGATATTCTAATTAATTGAGAAGGACTAGTATATATACTAGTGTATAAAACCTGTTACACGGGTTTGCTAGCAAAAGGAATACAGTGGAATACATATATATAAATGCTCCCCATAGCTGCCCCCACACCGTATAATGCCCCCATAGCTGTCCCCACACAGTATAATACCCCCATAGATGCCCCCACACAGTATAATGCCCCTACAGCTGCCACCACACAGTATAATGCCCCCCATATCAGCTCCTCCCACAGTATAATGCCCATCATAGCTGCCCCTACAGTATGATGTCCCTCATAGCTGCCCCCACAGTATAATGCCCCTCATAGCTGCCACACACAGTATAATGCCCCCCATAGCTGCCCCCACACAGTATAATGCCCCCATAGCTGCCCCATAATATAATGCCCCCCATAGATGCCCCCATAGTATAATGCCCCCCATAGCTGCCCCCACACAGTATAATGCCCCATAGCTTCCCCCACACAGTATAATGCCCCCATAGCTTCCCCCACACAGCATACTTCCCATAGCTGCCCCCACAGTATAATGCCCCCTCTCTCCCATACACAGCATAATGCCCCCCTCTCTCCCATACACAGTATAATGCCCCCCTCCCTCCCAGAGACAGTATAATGCCTCCTCTCTCCCATACACAGTATAATGCCCCCATATGTACGGACCAAATGGAAAAATAGTAACATACATACTTAGCTATCCCTGTTCCCACGATGGGTGGAGGATCCTTTGCCTCCTCTGCACTGTGCTCAGTGTGCTGTGAGCGGCTCGGCGAAGGCAGGCACAATGTACTGACGTAATCGCGCCTGTCTGCACCAAGTCACTCACATCGAAAAGATCGGAGGAGGAGAAGGATCCTCCACCCGGCAGGGGGAACGGGGATAGGTAAGTATGTATGTTATTATTTTTCTATTAGGTCCATACATATGGGGGCATTATACTGTGTATGGGAGGGGACATTATAGCTACGCCACTAATCACTCTCATCTCCTTCAGTCTTCTGGCTGTGGGCGGAGCTAACTGGCGGGTTGGCTGTGGGCAGAGCTCTATGTGGGCGGAGCTCTATGTGAGCTTTGGACACCACGTCCTTCTCGGTTATATAATAGATGCCTGTTCTCCAATTACGAGATAATACCCTAATGCACTTCATATCTGTCACACACAGATACTGGCTGGTGACCGGCTCATGCAGCTTTATGTGTACTACCCTATGTTCATAACAGAAGGCTAGACCAATGTACAAAACAACAACTTTTTAAATTTTGTGTCACCGCCTTTCTCCTCATAGATTGTAAGCTCTTGTAAGCAGGGCACTTGCAACTCTTGTTGAAATTGTTAATTAGTTTTGTCACTATGTAACGTCTGATATTGTCTGTACTTGTTCCCTCTGATTTGCAAAGTGCTGTGGAATATGTTATGTCTATATAAATAAAGATTATTATTTTAATATTCAGTGTGACAACACCACCTGTGATATTTGAAGGTGGTTTCGGACAAGGTTGTTCAGGTAGTACTCTGTGATGCTTGTAAAGCTTCATCGAGTGCCAGGCCCTGTTGGTCAATCACTTATATATATGCAAAATACATTTTGCATCGGTTATAAATAAACATAACATATCCATATTAAGCATGTCCAAAAATAGGTACAGGGTATATAGATGCAAATACAGGGAAAAATAGAGATTACATCGAAATCAGGTACAATATTCATACAGCGTGTCTATTATCATTGCATCACAGTAACGTATGCAGTATATCCTAAAGGGTTTTTTAAGCCAAGAAGAATAGGGTTATCACTTAAACGTTGATACAACAAAAGAGAAGAGGAGAAAGACTCATTTTCTGTGTAGGGTTAGATAGATAGAGTTATCCCTTCATGGTTGCTGTAGTCAAGGACAGGTATGTTCTCTGTGAGCCCATAATATTGAGCAGTAGAAAACAGTGACTAGTCTACTGTCCAATCAGAACTGCAAATGGTGTATGGCTTATAAAGCAAAGTCTTAGCAGAACAGCATTGTGTGTCTGTATAGGCTCATACATAAATACAACACCATGGAGATTATCCACATGATAGCTGCATCAACGCTGTAGATTTGAAAAATGTGCCACTAGAAAAGCACTGTAAACCAGGGATTTATGCAATGAACAATAGTATGGGCCAACTCTGTGTACAGCCGGATAGGGTACTATATGGCTATAAGTAGTAATCCACATAATGACCCCTTAAGAGATGTTGACTCCCAAATTAAACATATAGTAATTGCATGTAAACTTTTAAGTGGCAACAGTCAGACTTATTTCATGATATGTGATACTGGCACACGGCTGGTAAAGAAGAGGCTGGACGCAGCCCGCAGGGATTAAGGGAAGCCGACATGACCGTCCTGGTAGGGAAAGGGTTAATTAGGTGAGGGAGAGTTGGAGGGAGTTGGAGGGGGGACGGGGAGGAGTTAAGGGGGACGGGGGGCCGTTACTGAGCTTCCCGCTGTTTCTCGGCATTGAGCCGGAAGCAGCGGGAGGAGTAACACAGAAACAGTAAGCTCCCCGTTGCCCGTGCTTCTCAGGATGGCAGAGACTTTAATGTTAGAGCGGCTGCGTGCCGCTGCTGTGCACCACGGTCCCGGATGCCGTTTCGCCACGTCGGGCCCGGCGTTCGGGGTCTGTTGCAAAGGACAGGCTCCCCTCCCCCGGCCCCCTTACAAGCATGGCTATGGCGGCGGGGGGGAGTCGGCAACAACCGCTCCTGCGCAGAGCAGGCAGAGAGCGTTGCCGGGGGTGACGGCGACGCAGGCCGGGTCGACCCGTCCCTCTCGGCGGTCCCGACCTCCAGAGCGCCTCAGTCCGGAGGCAGTCCCGCGGACACGGCGTCGCAGAGGGAGCCCGATCCCGGACGCTGCAGGCCAGGCAGCTGGGAGGACCGCCCCTTCCCAGGCCCTGCGTCCTGGCAGGAATCCCAGGCCGCGACGGGGTCCGGCGGTAAGCAGGGAGTCGCAGGCTGGGCTCCCTGTCACCCCTCCCCCATCAGATGGAAGATTTGGAGGACAAGGTACGGCCGCCCCGCCTGGTGATGTTCCGGCCAGGGGGCAGGCTTCGTCAGGATCGTCTAGACGGACGCCTAGATCTTCAGCGACGTCGAGGCAACAGGTCCGGTCGGAAGTCTGGGTCCCGGCGGTCGGGCGGCAGGTTGCCGGCCCATCGGTCAGCGCGTCCTCATCTCCGTTCCGAAGATGTCGTTGGGATGGACAGTCGTCGGCGAGAGAAGAGCTGGAGGAAGGTGAACTGGACGTGTATCGTCGAGGTCAGGATGGTCCGGCTGACGGGAACACAGCGCCTGTGCAGCCCGGTGAGTGTATAACTCCATCATTGTCTTATCCAGCGATTTTTATGTCGGGTGTCGGCGGGGGGGCTGCTAGCATTGCATCGGGGGCCGGTAGTGGCGCGGGCGGACGCGACGGAGCGGGTTGGGCAGACTTAGTGGGTTGCTTACGGGAGCTGGTGGGGCGCCTAGACAGGGCCGCGGCGCCGGTAGTAACGGAAGTGTCCCCTGCGGTAGTTTGGGAAGGCCCCAGGGACGTGGGATCGTTACAGGCGCGTCCCGTGATGGCGGTTAGAGAGGCGGTCGCGGTGTCGGTACAGACCGAGGCAGAAAAGGATGGCGATCGAGTGCGTATGGATGATCGTGCTCGGGGGGAGGTGTACGTTTGTTTTGAGGGTCCGTTGGGGGCGCATTTAAAGCAGGAGGTGCGCGATAGGATCTGGAAGGACGAATATGTTGACATTTTTTCTCTCTTGCCGCTGGCTAAATTTAATTTGGATAAGAGCAAGCGGGATGAGAGTAAAAAGGACGAGGAGGAACGGCGGCAGTATAGGCTTATCCCGCAGACGTTCGTTAATTGGTCGCAGGCGTTCGCCATATTGGCTAGTGTGATAGGGGAAAAGGCGCCGGAAAATTGTTCGGCGTTGTTTTGTTATTTTGATGCCATTGGGGAGGCTCATAGGGCGTATGGGGGTCAGGCGTGGCTGCGATACGATGAGCAATTCCGTCAGCGGAAGGCGGTTCGGCCGGCGATTCGGTGGGACCAGAAGGATATTGCTCTCTGGTTACGGGTTACGGCTCCGGTTAGGCAGTCCTTTCCCGGGAGCGTCGGCCAGGGAGGCCAGTCTAGTCAGGGTGGACAAAGCGGCGGGGGAAAGGCGGGGTTTTGCTGGCAATTTAATGAAGGTCAGTGCAAGTTCGGGGCCACGTGCAAGTTCAAGCACGTGTGTTCCGAGTGTAATGGTGCATCACACGGGGCGGCAAAATGTCTGCGAAAAAAGAGGTCAGGGAACCAGCACGCGGCTGGCCAAGGGGGTGTCGCCGGTGAGGGTGGAAAAAATGGCCCCTTATCTAAATGAGTATCCGGATAGGGCGGCGGCTAAGTTGCTTTATGAAGGGTTTCGTGTTGGTTTTGTTATTCCTCCGCCTCCTTATGAGGTTCCGGTTACGCGGAGGAATTTAAAATCGGCTTACTTGCATGCGAAAGTCGTGTCGGAAAAGTTGTTAAAAGAAGTTTCGTTGGGCCGCATGTCGGGGCCGTTTGTTGAGTCGCCGGTAAAAGATTTAGTTGTGTCCCCGTTGGGTATTGTCCCTAAACGCGAGCCCGGAAAGTTTCGTTTGATTCAACATTTATCGTATCCCAAGGGTTCGTCGGGATTGATCACGAGTTGTGCTCCGTAGTTTATACCTCATTCGATAAGGCGGTGGGGTTAGTGCGGGCTGCGGGTCCAGGGGCGCTGTTAGCAAAAACCGACATCGAGGCGGCGTTCAGGTTGTTGCCGGTCCATCCAGAAAGCCAACGGCTGTTGGGTTGTTTTTGGAATGGGGCCTTTTACGTGGACCGGTGCCTTCCGATGGGGTGTTCCCTTTCTTGTGCATACTTCGAGGCGTTTAGTAGCTTCGTGGAGTGGGTAACGAGGGGAGTATCCGGGGTCGACTCGTTGATCCATTACTTAGATGATTTTTTGTGCGTTGGCCCGGGGGGTTCGCCGGTTTGCGGTAATTTGCTTCATTCACTACAGAAGGTGGCGAGGGATTTTGGGATTCCTTTGGCGCCGGAAAAAACGGAGGGCCCGGTAGCGACGATTTGTTTCTTGGGAATCGAAATAGACTCGGTGGTAATGGAGTGTCGTCTCCCGGCGGATAAGTTGGGTGCTTTGAGGCTGGAGGTTCGACGGGCTTGTAGAATGAGGAAAATGACGCTGAGGGAGCTTCAGTCGCTGCTGGGGAAGTTGAATTTCGCCTGCCGGATTATGCCGATGGGGAGGGTGTTTGGTAGGAGGTTGGCGGCGGCAACGGCGGGAGTGCGTGCGCCGCATCATTTTGTGCGGCTCAAGGAGGAGCACCGAGCTGATCTTCAGGTTTGGGATGACTTCTTGGGCCAGTACAATGGTCGCTCGCTATGGTTGGCCCCAGCGCAGGATACGAGTGATTTGAATATTTTTACGGATGCGGCTGGGGCGGGTGGTTTTGGAGCTTACGGGGGAGGTCCGTGGTGCGCGGGTCAATGGCTGGCTAGCTGGGTGTCCAGTGGACTCACGCGGAATCTGGCCCTGCTCGAGCTGTTTCCCATCGTGGTGGCGGCTACCATTTGGGGGGACAGGCTCAGGGATAAGAAGGTCCGTTTTTACTGCGACAACATGGGGGTGGTGCTTGCCATTAATAACATCACGGCGTCCTCTCCTCCGGTAGTTCAATTGTTGCGACATTTAGTGTTGGTGTGTTTGTCATTGAACGCGTGGGTGGTGGCGGTGCATGTCCCGGGGGTACGGAATTGTATCGCTGATGCTCTTTCTCGCTCGCAGTGGGACCGGTTTCGGCAATTGGCACCGGGAGCGGAACGTCTCGGTTTGGCTTGTCCGGAGCATCTTTGGGATCTGGTATCGGTCCCATAGAGCAGCTGTTACAAAGGTCTTTGGCGGGCACGACGTGGAGTGCTTATGCTGCTTGTTGGAGGCAGTGGGAGGAGTGGGTAAGAGAGTTGGGTGACGTCAATACGGATAGAGACAGGTTGGTGGCACTTTTGTACTGGTTAGGGGACGCCTGGGAGGCGGGGTTTTCAGTAGCGAAGGTGAACCGGTTCATATCTGCGGTGGCGTTTGGGTTTAAGTTGCGGGGCTTTCGGGATGTATCGAAGGAATTTCTGGTATTGCAGGCTTTGAAGGGGTTGCGCCGAGGTAGGGTGGAGGCGGATAGTAGAAGGCCGGTGTCGTTTGCTTTGCTTAGCTCGTTGGGCGGTTCATTAGCATCGGTATGTCGTTCTTCAGATGAAATGGATTTGTTTCGGTTGGCTTTTTCGTTAGCGTTCTTTGGAGCATTTAGAATAGGTGAGTTGGTGTCGCCAAGTACCAAACAGGCAGGGGGGCTGAGATCTGGGGAGGTGAGCCTATTTGCAGATCGGCTGGAGGTATGGTTGCGTCGGTCTAAAACTGACCAAGTAGGGAAGGGTAAACTGATAGTTTTGTTCGCTCTCCCGGGGTCGGTCATGTGCCCAGTAGAGTGCATGCGGGGTTTTACGCAAAACAGGGGGTCTCCAGATTTGCCTTTGTTACGTCATGTGGACGGGTCGTTTTTGTCCAGGTTTCAGTTTGGAGCTGTATTTAAAAAATGTTTGACAGCGGTTGGTGTTGCGGGAGGCTCATATTCATCTCATTCCTTCAGGATTGGCGCAGCAACAGAAGCGGGGCGCTGGGGGTTGGATGATGAGGGGGTGAGGCGTATTGGTCGTTGGGAGTCTAAAAGGTTTAAGTCCTATGTCCGCCCCCATATGTTATGATTTTGTTGTTTACGCTTTACAAATGTTATATGGTGGTGCCTAATTGTTTTTTCCGTTTCAGATTCGCCTCCGTGTTTGGTGTGGTTGATGGATCATTCGTACGTGCACTGGGGGGCTTTGAGGGCGGACGTCCGCCCGGATGGTCGCCAGTTGCGCATTCCGCGACAGGACGCAGTTGTGCATTGGCTGGGTTTTAGAGGTATGTCATGGAGCAGGGTGTTGGCGGAATTCCAGACATATGCGCGGCTTGATAGGGTTCCGGAGGTCTTAGTGTTGCACGTGGGTGGGAATGACTTAGGAGTCCGCCCCTTTCGTGAGTTGGTGCGGGATATCAAACATGATATGTTGTGTTTGTGGGTATCTTATCCCAAGTTGGTGATAGTGTGGTCGGACATAGTCCCAAGAAAGCATTGGCGGTTAGCTAGATCGGTGGAGAGAGTCAATAAGGCTCGCATAAAAGTTAACCGGGCGGTGTCCCGTTTTGTGGCAAAGAACGGGGGCATTTGCGTGAGGCATAGGGATTTGGAGTCAGGAGTGGGGAATTTCTGGAGGAGTGACGGGGTTCATCTGACCGAGGTTGGCATTGATCTATGGAGCTTGGCGATAGCAGAAGGCATAGAAAGGGCGGTGGTGGTGTGGAGGAACTCACAGGCTTAAGGTGGTCAAGGCCTGTTTCGCTGTGGTGGGGGGAGTCCTTGAGGCCAGTCAGTACAAAATGGTGGGGGGGTCGCATCGGGGGTATGCGTCCCCCAAAAAAGGTACATGGTTGAAGACTTCATCGGGTGTTATCCCTTTGAAGTGGTCTTCTGGTAGAAGGTATATCACTTGAAGGCTTCATCGGGTGTTATCCCTTTGAAGTGGACTTCTAGTGGTCGGTATATCACTTGAGGGCTTCATCGGGTGTTATCCCCTTGAAGTGGACTTCTAGTGGTTGGAGCCATCTGCAGAGGTGAACGGTGCTTCCGAGCTGGTTTACGGCTGGAGGTAATTGGTGGTTTGCAGATGGCTAATTCGGTGTGTTCTTAAAAAAGGAATATCTGAAGGGGCTTCAAGGACTTCCTCTGCTCGGGTTAATGTTAACGTTAAATTGTTATTTACGATTCTGACCCATGTTGGGTCATTGTGAATTATTAGGAGGAATTCTCTGGTGGATTCCTAACTAGTTATCCGAATGTTTCGGATTTAAATCCTTTTTATAAAACTGTGAAATTAATAAACGGCTGCTGTGACCATTTCACATCCAACCTCGGTGTCATGTGTCTTTACTAAAGTGGGGGTGGGGGGATAGTATGGTCTAAGGTTAACACACGACTCTACTTAGGCAGGTCATGTCTAGTAGAGAACGTGAAAAAAGTAATGCTAATACATAAACATGAGACCTTGTGGGTGCCCGCTGGATACGCCATTCCGGAGGCATGGCAGAACGCCGTCCATGGCGCTCTGATGGGTCTGTCATTGGGTGTGGCAAAGCTGCGTGTGTAGCGCTCAGTGGAGTTAAGCTGAGTTTTCACGGACAGATTTCTGCCCATAATGAGCACCGATCGGAACCTATTTCAGCCCCTTTTACACGGCCAATGCTTATGGGGATCGTTAAGACAATTGTTCGGTCCCCATCAGTTTGCATCATTGCCGGCAGCCCATCTTCTGTTTACACATGTAGATGTACTGCTGAATGATTTTTAGAGCAGCATAAAAGATGAAAGAGTGTTTGCTCATTTGTCAGCTGATTGCTGCCCTGTTTACATGAGCCAATAATCGGGTACGAACGTTCATAAGAACACTCGTTTAGACAATTATTGGCCCGTGTAAATGGATTTTTAGTTGGACCTGACCGAATGGTCTGTGCTCCTAAAGGGCTTGTAAGCACTGGGCATGCGAAGTGTCACTTGCTGCATAGATCTTCATGTAGTATAGGATCATGTAGGAAGCAAAGGTAGGGGCGTACCACATAGCCTATGTTAAATGAATGAGTTGGATCTTGAGTGAATGGGGGCATTGTGCAACAAAACTATTTCCACATGTCCAGTATAGGAACATAGGAGGGGGTAGTCCAACAATAAATATAGCAAAAATAGTACAGGAGACAATCTCAAGTGTGCAAATCGAGCAAGAGTAATCACATTATCTTAATTTTGTTAGTAAATACAGTTACCAACAATAATGCTTGGTATGGTATGTAGTAGCACATAGACCATGAGTATGTCCAGCCTCCCCCAACCAGTGTTAGCCTGAAAGGCAAAGAAGTCTGTTGGACTAAACAACAAGACATAGATAAATTATGGTACATAAATCCCTATTCAGACACTTTGGGTAGTGATTTTAGTCGATGTATACACATAGTTTCTCTCTGTTTAAGTATCTTGACTCAGTAGCTTCCACTCCTGGGGGGGTATCTATTCAATAACTTTGTACTTTAGCAGTGTATTGCATGACCTGCCTGGACAAGATGGATTTGGACGAGGAGCTCAATGTTCGCCTTGCTAATAGTAGCTTTGTGTTTTGATATCCAATCTTTTACCCTCTGTGTGGTCTTACCCACATAGTTCTAGGCCACACGGGCATTTAATGAGGTATACCACAAATTCAGTGTTACAGGTATGGTGCCCCTTAATATTGAATCTTCTACCGGTTGCTGGATGTGGTAATGTAGGGGACCGTCTTCATATTATTGCACTGGGCACATCCCAGGCATGGGAATGTGCACATATTCTGGCTGATTGTAATTGCTTGTGTATGGTCCGTAAAGCTGTGGTGTAACTAGATTTCATAGGGCCCCATAGCAAAATTAGATGGGCTCCTAAATACACTTTTTTTGGCGCACATTTTTTTTAAATATAATTTTTGTAAAACAAAAAATGCATTTAAACCATAATGTTAGAACCCAAACTAATAGCGCTATATATCATAGAGCTTACATAGTAGGATAGCAGAAAGCCACCAACTTGTTTTTTTCTACAAAAAGGTACAACGTTCTTGCACCTGAGTGGGCCCCCTCAAACGCTAAGCCTGCTCCCATAACTGCTATGGCTATATTTACGCTCATGCCTGGGGCTATATCAGAGCGTACAAAATTGTCCCCCAGATTGTCTTCTCTAGAAAGATACAAGAGAGGATATTTGGAGAAGAAACCATGGTGTCCCCTATTAATGCAGGGTGCCCCCTGTTAAATAATCCAGGGTGTCCCCTATTAAATGCGTTCATGAAAGTATGTGTGATGAATTGGCTATCTGATGTCTATGTGAGCACACACACACAATCCGGTCTTCCACACTTTGTATTCTCTTAGGTGTGGGTTTGAGCAGTGATTTCCAGGACTGTTTGGAAACTCTTACTCTCTTGCATGTCTTTTTGTCAGTGACTGTGCATTTAACCCTCAGGAATTGGGAGATGGGGAGTAAATTCTAATCACTAATCCTGGTGGGTTGCAGCTGTCAAAGCACAACAGACTGTTTTTATCTGTGGGTTTGGTGTACAGGTCTAACATCAAGGAATTGATTTTTACCTCTACAGATACTTTCAGAAAAGAGATTTTTAAACTGCGGCGTTCAGGAGAAAATGAGATGGACAGAAGGAATTAAGGGTTCTTTAGAATCCAAAAGTGTTTTCATATCACCCTGCCAGATAAGAAAGACATCAACAATATATCTTAGTCATGTCGTTATATTACGGTAAAACAAATGGTGGTTATAGACATATTGTTCTTCAAAATAATTAATAGCCAGTATATCAAAAGTAGGTGCCACATTAGATGCCATTGCTGCACTATTGGTCTGAAGGTAAAATTGTTATTCAAACAAAGTAATTTGGGCTCAAAACAAATGTTAGTAATTCAATAATAAACTTTTGCTCGCCCATGAAGTACTCCCCTATCACTTAGCTATGACTGCCTACCTTGAGCATATGGTCTCAGGAGGGAATCTAGGACTTTAGTCGGTGCTTGGAAAATAGACTCCGTGCCGACACAATGGGTAGACCGGAGGCTTGTGGAGCCATTTATGTGCCTTCGTGACAGTGTAAATCACCAGGATACAGGGTGTTTAGGGTTTCATATACTCTGCCAGTTTGGCTGTGATGACATTATCGCTTACTGCCCTGTTAATGATTAAAGGTAATTCCAAGCACAGTCTGGTGGGTGAGTCGGTGGGGATTTTACAGTACACATCCCCATCTGATAATTGATTGAGGATTTCTTGTTTCTAATCCACTGTATTTTTAATTACTATGCCTAAACTTATCAGCTGGTTTAATTATAATCGCTGATTGTTCTTAAAGGCTACTTAAACCTTTTTTCTTTGATAAAACAATGAATTATAGTGTTTAGTATAACTTTGTAATTGTTTTTTATTAAAAAAATATTTTTACTTTTTCAGATACAGCTTCTATGTATTCTGGATACATAGAAGCTGTATCTTGCGCTGAAACTCAAATCCGTCAGGGTCAGCAGGACTGACAGCTTCGGTGACAGCGGGACCTGCATGTCACTGACACACAGGATCTACCTGTTATCGATCACATCTAAGTTATGAACTTAGATTTGATTGATAACAGCTAGATCCTGCGTGACCTGCTGTCACCGAAGCCGTCAGTCCCGCTGACCTGATGGATTTGTGTTTCAGAGTAAGATACAGCTTTTATGTATCCAGGATACATAGAAGCTGTATCTGAAAAAGTAAGAATTATCTTTGAAAAAAAACAATTACAAAGTTACACTAAACACTATAATACATTGTTTTAGTAAAAAAAAAGTCTTCAAAGGTTTACATAGCCTTTAAGTTACATTAGAGCATTGCGTTCAGCTTTCGACAGGTTTGTGTGTCGATTAGGTTGTTTAGTGTGGTGTTTTAAACCTTGGTGATCCCTATTTACAAAAGAGATGTAAGCTTCAACACAGTGGTAATTTTTAAGGAGTTTGTAGCTACTCACCGGTCTTAGATGTGTTGTCCATTGGGAAAATTTAAAAAATTGTTACAAAAAAGTTTTGCAATCACTATTTATGCATCTTAAATGTAGGAATTAGCCAAAAAGAAGTTAACTTTTTGCTTGGTTTGGATGGTTTCTTTGAAAATGTAAAAATAGTTATTGGCTGTAGTATTCCCTAAAGTGTAACTAAACTTTCAACAAACTTCTGACATGTCATAGTGACATTTCAGAAGTTTTGATTGGTCGGGTCCGAGCACTGAGACCCTTAGCGATCGCTAAAGCCGATGTAATAGTGTACGGGCCAATAGACTTTCTATTGAGTCCATACACTGTTGCATCAGCTTTCAGAGAAAAGCCGATCAGAAACGAAGTAGCACAGTGCTCACATGAGCGCTTTTGCCGCTTTCTTCTAGCGATCGGTGGGGGTCTCAATGCTCTGACCCCCACCGACCAAAACTTCTGACATCTCACTATGACATGTCAGAAGTTTGTTGAAAGTTTAGGAACCCTTTTGTACACATTTTTGAATTTTAAATTCTGATGTGCACATCGAGATCCTCAATACTGCACCCACCAAAATTTACTGTAAACTACATGTTAACTAGGTTTTGATTGAGGTATTGAAGATTTTGCCTCCAGTCCAGATCAAACAATGAGCACATCATCTAGAAATCTAGTTCAGTCAAATGTGCTTAATGTGTAGAATACCAGCAATGTATACAAAGTTATCTCCCCACATTGCGAGTATCAAATATTAATAGGTTATCACATCACAATGCCAGCATGCCAACAAATTTTGTATGCATCCCTCATGTTTTTCACTTCTTTGAAGCAAACTGCTTATATAGCATATAATCAATCATCAGTATGTTTAATCTTAGCATAAAAGCTTACCACATCAATGCTTACTAATTTGAAAGACTCATTGTATTGAAAACATTTTAACATCCATAACAAGACCTTGGTGTCTGCTAAAAATTATAGAGCAATGAAAAGAAGTGGTCTAAATTCTAATCCAAATATTAGGGTAGGGGTTAAGTAACTAAACCTCTCTCAGAAACAATTAGCGACCGTTTACATGGGCCAATTATCGGGAAAACGAGCATTCAAATGAACACTTGTTCCCAATCGTTGCCCTGTGTGAACAGGGCAACGATCAGCCGATGAACGAGCAAATGCTCGTTCATCATCTGATCGTATAGTTTATGTAGCATGAAGTATTATCGTTGTCAGCAGCACATCTCCCTGTGTAAACAGGGAGATGTGCTGCTGACATAATGGAAATGTATAGGGATGAGCGATAGTAGTAACGATCGTTTGTCCCCATACATAGCTCCTTGGGAAAGGAGCAAACAAGCGCCGATCAACGAGCTGTCTCAATGATCAGTGCTCATTTACACAACTAATGTCGGGCCATGTACGAGGACCCTTAGTCTCTCTGGAGGACAATCCAATGTTTAGTGTATCTTAGTTCCTTAACTTGTCGTAATAAAGCATTGCATTTCTTGAATTAAATTTGTTTGATTTTGACTGCATATAAATTGTGGACCTCTGCTGTTTCATAGGGTAGAAAGTCATGATGGACAGGCAACTTCTATACTTACTTAGTGAGTTGCTATGATATAATCCAACAAATTGTTAAAATATAAAGACTAAGGAAAATGTGAAAAGAAGGCTAATATTGAAATAAAAATATGCCACTTGGACATCAGCTAAGAATTCTACAGCTAGTTAATCACTACCATAGTTCATAGTATATTGCGGTTCTAAGAAATCCATTGCCGCTATGCAAATAGGACCATCAATATTCCCTCCTTAAGCCTACTGCCTGTGCCTAAATGTGCTCATAGAAAATTTAAGTCTTTGCTTTTTTTTATCATTTTGCTATTACACATTTACATTTTTACTGGACTTCTAATAAGTTTTACAGTTCAGCGTGTTATAAATTAGAGAATGTGATATATTTTGCTGGGGTAGTTCAACACCAGAGCTGTCTGGCAGAAATATTTTATTTACTGCGTATAACCTTCATCTTGTTGCACTGGAAACCATGCACCACAAATGGAACTAATTAGAAATTTTCATTAAAACATAAGACTAAATGACAACCAGACTGTGCAGAAATAATAAATGTTTAAAGAAAAATTGTACGCTGAAGTTAATGCACAAGCTCAATGTCTATATGTTTGCTTTCAATTATGAAAAAATATTTCCTTTTATTAAATGAAAACGAAATAGCTTTCCATGTTATACATTTTATATATGGATTAGTCAGCACCTGGTTATAAAGTTATAATTATTCAGAATACTTTAACCCTTTAAGGACGCAGCCTAATTTGGGCCTTATCCCTTTAAGGCCCAAAAAGGACGACAGCCCTTTTGAGCCTTAATGATGCAGCAATTTTTTATTTTTATATTTTTTAATTTTTGCTTTCCGAAAGCCATAACTTTTTATCTTCCCATCGATGCAGCTGTAAAAAGGCTTGTTTTTTGCAGCATGAGTTGTATTTCTCAATGGCACAATTTTGGAGTACATATAACTTATTGATTAGCTTTTATTAACACTTTCTGAATTGAGAAAAACTGAAATTGTGCCATTTTTTTTTAATTTTTTAATTTTTTTGTGTTTCACCATGCGGCATAAATAACATGTTACCTTTATTGTGCAGGTCATTACGATTGCGACAATACCAGATTTATATATATATATATATATATATATATATATATATATATATATATATATATATATATATATATATATATATATACTACCGTTCAAAAGTTTAGGGTCACTTAGAAATTCCCTTATTTTTTCAAGAAAAGCACAGTTTTTTTCAATGAAGATAACATTAAATTAATCAGAAATACACTCTATACATTGTTAATGTGCTAAATGACTATTCTAGCTGCAAACGTCTGGTTTTTAATGCAATATCTACATAGGTGTATAGAGGCCTATTTCCAGCAACCATCACTCCAGTGTTCTAATGGTACATTGTGTTTGCTATCTGTGTTAGAAGGCTAATAGATGATTAGAAAACACTTGAAAACCCTTGTGCAATTATGTTAGCAACACTGTAAACAGGTTTGCTGTTTAGAGGAGCTATAAAACTGGCCTTCCTTTGAGCTAGTTGAGAATCTGGAGCATTACATTTGTGGGTTAGATTAAACTCTCAAAATGGCTAGAAAAAGAGAGCTTTCATGAGAAACTCGACAGTCTATTCTTGTTCTTAGAAATGAAGGCTATTCCATGCGAGAAATTGCCAAGAAACTGAAGATTTCCTACAACGGTGTGTACTACTCCCTTCAGAGGACAGCACACACAGGCTCTAACCAGAGTAGAAAGAGAAGTGGGAGGCCCCGCTGCACAACTGAGCAACAAGACAAGTACATTAGAGTCCCTAGTTTGAGAAATAGACGCCTCACAGGTCCTCAACTGGCAGCTTCATTAAATAGTACCCGCAAAACGCCAGTGTCAACGTCTACAGTGAAGAGGCGACTCCGGGATGCTGGCCTTCATGGCAGAGTGGCAAAGAAAACCCATATCTGAGACTGGCTAATAAAAGGACAAGATTAATATGGGCAAATGCACACAGACGTTGGACAGAGGAAGATTGGAAAAAAGTGTTATGGACAGACAAATCGAAGTTTGAGGTGTTTCGATCACACAGAAGAACATTTGTGAGATGCAGAACAACTGAAAAGATGCTGTTAGAGTGCCTGACGCCATCTGTCAAGCATGGTGGAGGTAATGTGATGGTCTGGGGTTGCTTTGGTGCTGGTAAAGTGGGAGATTTGTACAAGGTAAAAGGGATATTGAATAAGGAAGGCTATCACTCCATTTTGCAACGCCATGACGTACCCTGTGTACAGCGCTTGATTGGAGCGAATTTAATCTTACAACAAGACAATGACCCAAAGCACACCTCCAAATTATGCAAGAACTATTTAGGGAAGAAGCAGGCAGCTGGTATTCTATCTGTAATGGAGTGGCCAGCACAGTCACCAGATCTCAACCCCATGGAGCTGTTGTGGGAGCAGCTTGACCGTATGGTACGCAAGAAGTGCCCATCAAGCCAATCCAACTTGTGGGAGGGGCTTCTGGAAGCATGGGGTGAATTTTCTCCCGATTACCTCAGCAAATTAACAGCTAGAATGCCAAAGGTCTGCAATGCTGTAATTACTGCAAATGGAGCATTCTTTGACGAAAGCAAAGTTTGAAGGAGAAAATTATTATATCAAATAAAAATCATTATTTCTAACCTTGTCAATGTCTTGACTATATATTTTCTAGTCATTTTGCAACTCATTTGATAAATGTAAGTGTGAGTTTTCATGGAAAACACAAAATTGTCTGGGTGACCCCAAACTTTTGAACGGTAGTGTATATATATATATATATATATATATATATATATATATATATATAATGTTTTACTACTCTTGTACAATAAAAACACTTCCTTAAAAAATGTGTTGCCATATCCTGAGAGCCACAACTTTTTTATTTTTTCCGTCAACGGTGATGACTTTTTATTGTGGAGCGAGCTGCAGCAACTTTTGCCACTATTTTAGGGTACATATGACATTTTCATCACTTTTTGTATAATTTTTGAGGAAACAAGGTGACCAAAAGAAAAAGCAATTCTGACATTGTTTTTTTTAGCATTTTTTGTATGGTGGTTACAGTGCGGTATAAATAATGTGATACTTTTATGGTATAGGCGACTATACAATTATGTGTACATTTTTCCTTTTTTTTACATAATAGAGCATTTATAATGTTGTGCTTCTTCTTTATTAAGTATTTTTACTTATTTTTAAACATTTTATTTTCATTATTTTAAACATTTTTTAGTCCAACTAGGGGACTAGACTATGCGATTTCTTGATCACCTCTATAACATATTGCAATACTTATGTTTTGCAGTGTACTATGTCTGTTAGCTTAACGTTGACTGGCAGACTATTAGGCTTTGCCTTCGTTAGGCTCCCGGCTGCCATAATAACCCATCGACACCTGCGACCACCTTTTAGAGTGCCAATGGGGGTACACCTGACAAACTCCTTTTGATGCCGTGGTCAATATTACATTATATTTTTCCATCTATGTAGCTGTACGAGTTTTAGTTTTCATTTGTATAATTTTGGGGTGTATACAACTTTTTGGTTACTTTTTATTTCATTTTTTGGAAGGTGGGATGAATAAAAAACAGCAATTCTTCCATTGTTTTTTAGTTGGTTTTTTTAAACAGCATTCATCTTGTGGGATAAATAACGTAATAATTTTAGAATACGGGTTGTTATGCATGCGACAATTTAAATTTTGTAATAAATTTTTTCCCCATAACAAAGCATTTTGTAAGGGAAAGAAGTTTTATACTTTTTTTACATTCATTTTAAGCCCCATTAGGGGGACTTGACCATGTGATCATTTACGTAATACACTGGACTACTTATGTAGTGCAGTATATTATACCTGTCAGAGTTATACTGACAGGCAGCCTATTGGGCCCCGCCCTCCATGGCAAAACTCACATCCATGGCAGACTCATCCCTCTGTAAAATTACTTAGTGCCACGGTCGTGATCGACCGTGGCATCTAAGGGGTTAAGCGGCTAGGACCAGAGTTATCGCCAATACCGTGTGTTGCAGCAGGTATCACCCGCCAGTGCAGTAAATGTACAGTGTGGGACGGGTTGATGGCATATCACACGCAATAAGGGGGATGCCTCCCCTTTGATTATGCCACTGTCACTCGCAGCACTGTATGTACTTCTTTGGTTTCGGAGAATGGTCCTTTAACACTACTTATGAAAGTGATCAGCCACTGGACATAAGGCTTACCTAATTCACCTTTTCCATAAATAACATTTTTAAAACTCATAAATCTTTTTAGTAACCTCCAAAAATGTATCTATTATATTTCTCTCAAACCTTTCCTGCTTTTCCTTTCCTACTACGTCACCTCTTAAAGGAAATGTGTCACGAATTTTAAAAAAAAACATTTAAGTTACTTATTTTTATTATATTTTTTGTTTTTTTGCTGTATTTTTTTTTTCTTCCACAAGGTAGAAGTATTAAAAATGAAATAATAATTTTACATATTTTCCTATGTCGGCCACCAGAGGGAGCACTTCCCAGAATTACAGCAAGGTGAATCAGGCAAAGTAGCCTGACTTACAGCTGCTGTAAATGTGGGCGGGAGACTCACCTCCTCCCTATTTTTGGATACAAGCCAGGAAAAGGTATCTTCAAATTGCTAAGCAGTGTCCAGCTCCCATTTTGGTAGTGCTTTTACAATGGCAGCTGGTAAAAGGCTAAGAATGATGAAAGTCAAGAGGGAGACCCTGTGGTGAATGACTTTTCAGTTGACAGGTTCACACGGCGTGTATTTTTCACACTTTCTGTGGTGTATTTTACGTGCCAAAAACCGCATTAAAAAACGCTTGATTACGCTTTTAATTTGCATAAATGGGAAAGCGCACTATTAGTACATACAACGCACATTTTTTACACACAAATTTTTTTTAAACGCGTTGTGTAAATAAAGAAGTATTCGGTAAATTCTTTTGCACGTAAAACACGCCAAATGTTCCCATAGTCAATGGGAGTCCTAATTATGCGCCCAAAAACGTGCAAAAAGCGCACACAAAATGCATAAAAAAATACGCAAAAACATCAAACGCTTGATTAAGCTTCCCATTTACACAAATGGGAAGCAAGCCGTTCATTTTTTACGCAAGCGCTTTTAAAAAACATGTTGCGTAAAAAAGAAGTGTTGGATCAATTCTTTGGCACATAAAATGCACCAAATGTTCCCCGAGTCAGTGGGAGTCCTAACTACGCGCCCCAAAACTTGCAAAAAGCGTACACAAAAACCGCAATAAAATCTTGCGAAAAAAACGGAAGTGTGCATGGTCCCATAGAAATGAATGGGTCAGTGTGTTATCCGTTAAAAAAAATGGATAGCACACTGAAGCAGTTCACTGAAGTGTGCTTGTGGACTGCGATGATCTATGTTTTTTTAAATAAAATGGTTGATGAGGATTGTGTGGGGGAGTTTTTATTTCAATAAAAATATTTTCTTATGTCTGTTTTTTGAATACTTTATTAGCACCTTAGTAATGGCAGTTGTCTGTTTAACGACGCCCATTACTAAGGTGGGGCTTAGTTTTAGCCAGTAAAAAGGCTGGCACTAATCCCCCATTATTACCCTGATACCCACCACCACCAGGGCTACTGGGAAGAGCCCGGTACGATCCAATACCCGACCATCAGTAGTGATGGTCGGGCACTGGGGCGGCCGCAGGTTGGTACTATGAGGCCGGGAAGGGCCAAAAACCGTGCCACTTCTCACCCTTGTAATGCTAGGCTGCTGTGTTGTATCTGGCTGGTTATGAAAATGGGGGGACCCCACGTTAATTTTAATTTATTTTGTTTAAAAAAAACGACGTCCCCCCATTTTCATAACCAGCCAAATACAACACAGCAGCAGCAGCCTATCATTATAAGGGTGGGAAGGGCCACGGTTTTTGGCCTTTCCTAGCCTCATAATACCAGCCTTCGGCCACCCCAGTGCCCGACCGTCACAACAGATGGTCGGGTACTGGATCATACCATGCTCTTCCCGGCACCCCTGGTGGCGGTGGTTACCGGGGTAATAATGGGACGTTAGTTGTAGCCTTTTTACTGGCTAAGCCCTGCCTTAGTAATGGACATCGTCAAACAGGCAACTGCCATTATCAAGGCGCTAATAAAGTATTAAAAATACAGAGACATGAGAAAATATTTTTATTGAAATAAAAACTCCCCCACAAAACCCTCGTCAACCATTTTTTTTATTTATTTTTTTAAAACTGTCGATCATCGCAGCAGTCCACCGAATTTACGATGTAGTCCACCAAATCTATGATGTAGTCTAATAGGTCCAGCGGAAGCTGCAAAACAAAAAAAATAGCAATATGAAAAATATAAATACTTATTCTCACTTACAGCAGTCTTCTGTCTTCTCCCTTGCGCCACAATAAATACTAGAGGTCCTCACAAGCACCCTGTATGCACCCTCCACACACATGCCCACGCAAACCATCAAACAACCCCCCCCCACAAGCACCCTGCATGCACCCCTCCCCCACAAGCACCCTGTACACAACTCCCCACAGACACCCCCCACCAGCACCCTGCACGCACCCCTCCACAAGAACCCTACCCACAACCCCCCCACAAGCATGCACCCCCCCCCCACAGTCACCCCCCACAGGCACCCTGCACGCACCCCCCCCCACAAGCAGACTGCACGCACACCCCCAGAAGCACACTACATGCACCCCCTCACAAGCACCCTGCACAGAACCCCCTCACATGGGGGTGTTGTGTGTGTGGGGATTTGTGTGCGTGGGGGGTTGTGTTTGGCGCAGTTGCATGTTGGGGGGGGTTGTGTGTGGGGGAGCGCTCAATGGAGCAGCGGTGTGGTTAACAATGTCATTTCTGCTGTCACAGGTTAATGTTTAATCACACAGTACCTATCATGTATTATTGAAATTACTGCACTCTTAAACATTATTTCATCTTTTCATTTTTTTTAAATATTTAATAGAATATTAAGTATTTGAAATTGAGCACTGTATCCAACCCTTTCAACCTCTTTAACGCCAATACAGCATTTGTAAGATCAAAATGACAGTAACATACACTATATGGACAAAAGTATTGGGACACTCACACATTACATCTACAGGAGCTTATATGACATCCCATTCTAAATCCATAGGCATTCATTTGGAGTTGGTCCTCCTTTTGCAACTAAAACAGCTTCCACTCTTCTGGAAAAGCTTTCTACAATATTTTGAAGTGCGTCTGTGGGAACATTTGCCCGTTCATCCAGAAGAGCATTTGTGAGGTCAGACACTGATGTTGGATGAGAGGGCCTGGCTTGTTATCTCAGTTCTAGCTCATCCCAAATGTGTTATATGGGGTTGAGGTCAGGACTCTGTGATGGCCAGTCAAGTTCTTCTACACCAAACTCACTGAACCATGTCTTCATAAGCCTTGTTTTGTGCACTGGGGTACAGTCATGCTGGAACAGAAAAGGGCCTTTGACAAACTGTTGGAACAAAGTTGGAAGCAAACAACTGTCCAAAATATATTAAGCATTAAGATTTCCCTTCACTGAAACTAAGAGGCCTAGGCCAACCCCTAAAAAACAACCCCATAGCATTATTCCTCCTCCACCAAACTTTACAGTTGGCACAAGGCAGGTAATGCTCTCCTGGCATTCGCCAAATCCAGATTTGTCCATCAGAATTCCAGATAAAGAAGGGTGATTCATAGAACACATTTCCACTGCTCCAGATTCCAGTGGTGGTGTGCTTTACAACACTCAATCCGACGCTTTGCGATGTAAGGCTTACATGCAGCTGCTTGGCCATGGAAACCCATGCCATGAAGCTCTCGGCACACAATTTTTGTGATGATGTTAATGCCAGATGAGTTTTGGAACTCTGCAGTTATTGACTCAGCATTGGCGACTTTCATGCACTATGCGCCTCAGCATTCGGCGACTCTGCTCTTTATCGTTACGTGGTCTGCCACCTCATGGCTGAGTTAATGTGGTTCCTAAACACTTCCACTTTGCAATAATACCACTAATAATTGGTTCTGAAATATTTGGGAGGGAAGAAATTTCACGAATTGACTTGCTGCAACGGTGGGATCCTATTACAGTACCATGCTGGAATTCAGTGAGCTCTTTAGAACGACATATTATTTCACAAATGTTTGTAAAGGCAGACTACATGGCTAGGTGCTGAATTTTATACATATGGGGCAATGGGACTGAGTGAAACACCTGAATTCAATGATTAAGAAGTGCAACCCAATACTTTTGTCCACATAGTGTATACGGCTATAAGTAAAAAGGTGGTAGCTGGCTGGTGAAGACAAACAACCTGTTTAAAACACACTGCACTGTCGGATTTCAAATGCTAAATTTTTTTTATTTAAAAACAGTCCAAAAATTATCCCTTTTTGGGGAGCAGAAGCCTGCCAGTGTTTATATACACACACGGTGGTATCGGAAGAAGCGGTGGCTTAATGACAAGTGGTCCAAAACAATTTTAGAGTTAAAATTGACTACATCCCTCATGAACTTATCTTGCAGTCAACAAGTAACAATCATTTCCTTCCCTCCCACACTTCCTCTTGTTCACTGTCAGAATTTGTCCCAATAAGTCTCCAGATTCCTCTCTTCTTCTCACCCTACTATCTTCATTAGCGATCCCATTCCCTCACACCTCATTCAGTCTCACCCCCATGTCACTCACATACACTACCATAGCTCCGAAACAGCACACCCGCTGTCTTGGGGTTATGTCTGACTCAGATCTGTTCTTTACTCCCTATAATGAATCAATTACATGCTCATATCAACTGCACTTCAAAAACATCTCTTGAACTCAGCTGTGGAAACAGCTTAAACTCTAATTTCTTCTGTAAGTCTTTGCGTCTTGACTAAAGTAACTTATTAGTCGGTCTTCCCCTTGCTAAAGTTTCCCCTCTCCAATCTATCCTAAATGCAGCAGCCAGGCTTATCTTTCTGTGCAACCAATATAGTAATGCCTCTACCCTGTGGCAGTTATTGCACTAGTTGTCCATTCCCTTTAAATTCCAGGACTTTTCTTGTGTTGCACCAGTCCTCTGGAATGTGCTACCCCAGACATTGAGAATAATTCCCAATATACACAGTTTTAAGCGTGCCCTAAAACCAGGGGCGGATTAAGGGTATCATGGGCCCCAGGCAGTTCAGAAAGTGTGCCCCCCCCCCCCAACTCTGCAGACGATGTACCATATGTTTTCAGATTTCAGTTTATGCGGCCACAGATCTGGCACAGTTTTGAACTAGCTGTAAAAGCAGAATGAGCCATACAGGACAGAAAATGCAGAATACTTTGAGACACTGAAGAGGTCAGGAGCATTAAATTGTTAGTGGTTTCCAGAAAAAAAAAGATCTGTGTGTAAATATAAATAACCAGTCTCTTGCTTAATCCCTTAAAGTCCAAGCCATTCTTTTTTAATTATTATTTTCACTCACTCGCCGCCTCCCTATAGACATACCTTTTTTATTTTTACGTCAACGGAGTGGTGTGTGAAGGATTGTTTTTTGCGGGAAGTATTGTAGTTTTTATTGGCACCATTTAAAGTACCATATAATGGGTGAATTGGAAAAAACTGTGATTACTCCATGTTTTTTGGGGTTTAGTTTTTATTGTATGTATATATTTACCTTATTTTAAGGTAAAAGTAGATTTAACATCTAATTTTACCTTAAGATAAGGTAAATATATACAGTCCCAGCACCAAGCTCAGTACACTAATATACAGCAACAAACCCAAGCTCAGTACATAAATACAGCATCAGAACAAATCTCAGTACATATACACAGCCCCAGAACCAAGCTCATTACATATACAGTGAAGGAAATAAGTATTTGATCCCATGCTGATTTTGTAAGTTTGCCCACTGTCAAAGACATGAACAGTCTAGAATTTTTAGGCTAGGTTAATTTTACCAGTGAGAGATAGATTATATAAAAAAAAAAGAAACTCACATAGTCAAAATTATATATATTTATTTGCATTGTGCACAGAGAAATAAGTACTTGATCCCCTACCAACCGTTAAGAGTTCAGCCTCCTCCAGACCAGTTACACGCTCCAAATCAACTTGGTGCCTGCATTAAAGACAGCTGTCTTAAATGGTCACCTGTATAAAAGACTCCTGTCCACAGACTCAATGAATCAGTCTGACTCTAACCTCTACAACATGGGCAAGACCAAAGAGCTTTCTAAGGATGTCAGGGACAAGATTAGAGATGAGCGAACTTATCAAAAGTTCGGTTCGGCTAGTTCGCCGAATTTCACAAAAAAGTTTGGTTCGGACCGAACTAGTTCGGACCGAACCTGTCACTTCCCTGCGCCGAGCATGCTACTGTCCTGGGTGCTGATAGAGTTAATGGGCTGCACTAACTCTTTCAGCAACCTTGACAGTACATGCTCGGCGCGCGGAAAATACAATTTAAATGTAATAAAAAAATAAAAATTATACGTTCGTACTTACTTTCCTCCTGTCCGGCCTCCAGCGATGACGTTTCATCCCTTTCGCCGCTGCAGCCAATCACAGGCTGTAGTGGCGGTCACGCACGTCAGGATGACGCTTCATCCCACGTGACCGCCTCTGCAGCCAATCACAGGCTGCAGCGGCGACATGGATGAAACGTCATCGCTGGAGGCCGGACAGGAGGAAAGTAAGTATGAACGTATTATTATTATTTTTGGGCATGTATGTATGTTGGCATGTATGTATGTATGTATGTATGTATGTTGGCATGTATGTATGTTGTCATGTATGTATGTATGTATGTATATTTGTGCATGTATGTTTGCATGTATGTTGGCATGTATGTATATATGTGCATGTTTGTATGTATATTTGCATGTATATATTTGCATGTATGTATGTATGTTTGCATGTGTGTATGTTTGCATGTATGTATTTTTGCATGTATGTTGTCATGTATGTATGTTGTCATGTATGTATGTATATATGTGCATGTGTGTATGTATGTTTGCATGTATGTATGTTTGCATGAATGTATGTTTGCATGTATGTATGTATGTATGTATGCATGTTTGTATGTTTGTATGTATATTTGCATGTGTGTATATATATATATATATATATATATGTATGTATGTATGTTTGCATTTATGTATGTATGTATGTATGTTGGCATGTATGTATGTTGTCATGTATGTATGTATGTATGTATGTATGTTGTCATGTATGTATATATGTGCATGTATGTATGCATGTATGTATATATATGTGCATGTGTGTATGTATATTTGCATGTATATATTTGCATGTATGTATGTATGTATGTTGTCATGTATGTATGTATATATGTGCATGTGTGTATGTATGTTTGCATGTATGTATGTTTGCATGAATGTATGTTTGCATGTATGTATGTATGTATGCATGTTTGTATGTATATTTGCATGTGTGTATATATATATATATGTATGTATGTATGTTTGCATTTATGTATGTATGTATGTATGTTGGCATGTATGTATGTTGGCATGTATGTATGTATGTATGTATGTTGTCATGTATGTATATATGTGCATGTATGTATGCATGTATGTATATATATGTGCATGTGTGTATGTATATTTGCATGTATATATTTGCATGTATGTATGTATGTTGTCATGTATGTATGTATATATGTGCATGTGTGTATGTATGTTTGCATGTATGTATGTTTGCATGAATGTATGTTTGCATGTATGTATGTATGTATGCATGTTTGTATGTATATTTGCATGTGTGTATATATATATATATATGTATGTATGTTTGCATTTATGTATGTATGTATGTATGTTGGCATGTATGTATGTTGTCATGTATGTATGTATGTATGTTGTCATGTATGTATATATGTGCATATATGTATGCATGTATGTATATATATATATATGTGCATGTGTGTATGTATATTTGCATGTATATATTTGCATGTATGTATGTATGTATGTTGTCATGTATGTATTTATGTATGTATGTATATATGTGCATGTATGTTTGCATGTATGTTGGCATATATGTATACATGTGCATGTTTGTATGTATATTTGCATGTATATATGTTTGCATGTGTGTATGTTTGCATGTGTGTATGTTTGCATGTGTGTATGTATGTTTGCATGTATGTATGTATGTTTGCATGTATGTATGTTGTCATGTATGTTTGTATGTATGTTGTCATGTATATATGTGCATGTATGTATGTTTGCATGTTTTTATTTTTGCATGTATGTTTGCATGTATGTTTATATATAAATGTGCATGTTTGTAATTATGTTTGCATGTATTTATGTTTGCATGTATATTTGTGCATGCTTGTATATATGTATGTATGTATCTTTGCATGTTTGTATGTTTTCATGTGTGTGTGTATGCATGTATGTATGTATGTATGATAGTTTGCATGTATATATGTGTGTATGTTTGCATGTATGTATATTTGCATGTATATATGTGCATGCTTGTATGTATGTTTGTATATATGTATGTATGTATGTTTGTTTGTATATATGTCTGTATGGCCATGTATGATACTGTCTGCTGGCGCCCTGTATCTAAGTCAACTTCACGGCAGGCTTCTATACATGGTATAACAGTCAGTATCACACATTAAACTGAATCTAAGCCTACGACATGTTTTATTTCATTATTTTTTTTTTTTTTACAGGTTTGGTTTTTGGACTACGTCGGTTTCGAGGACTACTTAGATTACGGTTTTTTTTCTACAATAAAATGGTTAATGAGGGTTGTGTTGGGGGTGCTTTATTTCAATAAAATATTTTATCTATATCTTTGTCTTTTCAAATTTTATTACTACCACTTTAGTAATGGCCGCTGTCTGAGTGACAACATCCATTACTAAGGCAAGGCTTAGTGTTAGCCGGTGCAGAGGCTAACACTAACCACCATTATTACCCCGGTACCCACCACCACCAGGTTGCCGGGAAGAGCCAGGTACGATCCAGTACCCGACCATCTGTTGTGATGGCCGGGCTCTGGGGCGGCCGCAGGCTGGTATTATGAGGCTGGGAAGGGCCAAAAACAGTGGACCTTCCCACCCTTGTAATGCTAGGCTGCTGCTGCTGTGTTGTATCTGGCTGGTTATAAAAGTGGCGGGGACCCCACGTCATTTTTTTAAATTATTTATTTATTTTAATTTTTTATTAAAAAAGACATGGGGTTCCACCCAATTTATCATAACCAGCCACATACAACACAGTGTTATTAGCCTGGGAATGGACAAAACCAGTGGCCCTTCCTACCCATGTAATGCCAGACTGCTGCGGCCTTGTATATGGCTGGTTATTAAAAATGTGGGGGACCCGTCTATTGCTAAATTTGTTAAATTCAAAAAAAAAAACGACGTGGGGGGTCCCCCCCATTTTTATAACCAGCCCGATACAACACAGCAGCAGCAGCAGCCTAGCATTACAAGGGTGGGAAGGTCCACTGATTTTGGCCCTTCCCAGCCTCATAATACCAGCCTACGGCCGCCCCAGTACCCGACCATCACAACAGATGGTCGCATACTGGATCGTACCAAGCTCTTCCCGGCACCCCTGGTGGTGGTGGGTACCGGGGTAATAATGGGTGGTTAGTGCTAGCCTCTGCACGGGCTAACACTAAGTACCGCCTTAATAATGGATGCTATCAATCAGCCAACTGCCATTATCTAGGCACTAATAAAGTTTAAAAAAAAACACAAAGACAATTATTTTTTATTGAAATAAGAAATCCCCAACAAAACCCTCGTTAACCATTTTATTAAAATTTGAAAAAACGTAGATCTACGCAGTAGTCCAACGAATCGAAGATGTAGTCCAATCGGTACATCCATCAAAATCTGCAACAACATAAAAAAACAGTTATCAATGTGAACAATACCAATACTTCTACTCACCTACACACATATATACACGCACACACAAACAAACAAACAACCATACACAAACACACACATATATACACAAACACAACAAGATATACACACACACACACACATAAACAGACAAACACACACACATATACACGAACTCACACATATACAAACAAAAACACACATATCCAAACACACACACACACAGTTATACACACACATACACGAACACATATACACAAACACATATACAAACAAAAACACACATACCCAAACACACACATATACACAAACACATATACAAAAACACACACAAACATCTACACACAAACATATAAACAAATACACCCATATATACACAAACACATATACACAAACACACCCATATATACACAAACACACATAAACACACACACACACACACACACACATACACAAACACACATATAAAAACAAAAACAGACAAAGACACATACCCAAACACACATATATACACAAACACACACATACACAAACACGGTTTCTTTTAAATGCTGCTGGGGAACCCGCTCGATCCACTATATAAGGCTGCGCTACAGTTTAGCATTTAAAAGAAACAGGATCCTGACCTGTCCATAGAGTTTAAGGCAGCACAGAGTATTTCAGGAGATGAGCGTGCAGATTCAGTGCTGCTGTGAACTCTGCTCTTACCATTACGTAGCTCTCAGTCTGTTACCTCTCCTCCACTCCTGCCCTCCAGAACACCTTCACATGATTGGCAAGTCACCACGTAATGGTAAGAGCAGAGTTCACAGCAGCACAGAGTATTTCAGGAGATGAGCGTGCGGATCTTGTGCGGGGTGGTGACTTGCCAATCATGTGAAGGTGTTATTGAGGACAGGAGTGGAGGAGAGGTAACAGACTGAGCTACGTAAAGGTAAGAGCAGAGTTCACAGCAGCACAGAATCTGCACGCTCCTCTCCTGAAATATTCTGTGCTGCTGTGAACTCTGCTCTTACCATTACGTAGCTCTCAGTCTGTTACCTCTCCTCCATTCCTGTCCTCAAGAACACCTTCACGTGATTGGCAAGTCACCACCCCGCACAAGATCCGCACGCTCATCTCCTGAAATACTCTGTGCTGCTGTGAACTCTGCTCTTACCATTACGTGGTGACTTGCCAATCATGTGAAGGTGTTATTGAGGACAGGAGTGGAGGAGAGGTAACAGACTGAGAGCTACGTAATGGTAAGAGCAGAGTTCACAGCAGCACTGAATCTGCACGCTCCTCTCCTGAAATACTCTGTGCTGCTGTGAACTCTGTTCTTACCATTACGTAGCTCAGTCTGTTACATCTCCTCCACGCCTGTCCTCTATAACACGTTCACATGATTGGCAAGTCACCACCACGCACAAGATCCGCACGCTCATCTCCTGAAATACTCTGTGCTGCTGTGAACTCTGCTCTTACCATTACGTGTTGACTTGCCAATCATGTGAAGGTGTTATTGAGGACAGGAGTGGAGGAGAGGTAACAGACTGAGAGCTACGTAATGGTAAGAGCAGAGTTCACAGCAGCACTGAATCTGCACGCTCCTCTCCTGAAATACTCTGTGCTGCTGTGAACTCTGTTCTTACCATTACGTAGCTCAGTCTGTTACATCTCCTCCACGCCTGTCCTCTATAACACGTTCACATGATTGGCAAGTCACCACCACGCACAAGATCCGCACGCTCATCTCCTGAAATACTCTGTGCTGCTGTGAACTCTGCTCTTACCATTACGTGTTGACTTGCCAATCATGTGAAGGTGTTATTGAGGACAGGAGTGGAGGAGAGGTAACAGACTGAGAGCTACGTAATGGTAAGAGCAGAGTTCACAGCAGCACTGAATCTGCACGCTCCTGTCCTGAAATACTCTGTGCTGCTGTGAACTCTGTTCTTACCATTACGTAGCTCCGTCTGTTACATCTCCTCCACTCCTGTCCTCTATAACACGTTCACATGATTGGCAAGTCACCACCACGCACAAGATCCGCACGCTCATCTCCTGAAATACTCTGTGCTGCTGTGAACTCTGCTCTTACCATTACGTGGTGACTTGCCAATCATGTGAAGGTGTTCTTGAGGACAGGAGTGGAGGAGAGGTAACAGACAGAGCTACGTAATGGTAAGAGCAGAGTTCACAGCAGCACTGAATCTGCACGCTCATCTCCTGAAATACTCTGTGCTGCCTTAAACTCTGTGGACAGGTCAGGATCCTGTTTCTTTTAAATGCTGCACTGTAGCGTAGCCTTATATAGTGGATCGAGCGGGTTCCCTAGCAGCATTTAAAAGAAACAGGATCCTGACCTGTCCACAGAGTTTAAGGCAGCACAGAGTATTTCAGGAGATGAGCACGGGCAGCCGTTCGTTTTTCCGAGCCGTGCTCCCATTATGCACACGACCGTAAAAACACCCGTTATTGCGGGTCGTAATTACGACCCGCAATAACGGGCTCATAGACTTCTGTTACCCACGGGTACCTTTCCGTTTTCTCACGGGAAGGTGCCCGTGCCGTTAAAAAAATAGAACATGTTCTATTTTTCTATTTTACGGGCCGTGCTGCTATAATTATAATGACAGCACGGTTCGCAAAAGCGGCCGGCTGCCCGTGGCCGGCCGTGCTCGTAATTACGAGTCGTAATTACGAGCACGGCCCGTAAAATAAAAAAATAGAACATGTTCTATCTTTTTAACGGCACGGGCACCTTCCCGTGAGAAAACGGGAAGGTACCCGTGGCTAACAGAAGTCTATGGGCCCGCTATTTCGGGTCGTAATTACGACCCGTGATAACGGGTGTTTTTATGGTCGTGTGCATGAGGCCCCGTAATGACGGGTGGCTACATGTGTGCACCCGTCATTACGGCAGCGTTACTAGGCGACGTCAGTAAGGGTATGTGCACACACACTAATTACGTCCGTAATTGACGGACGTATTTCGGCCGCAAGTACCGGACCGAACACAGTGCAGGGAGCCGGGCTCCTAGCATCATAGTTATGTACGATGCTAGGAGTCCCTGCTTCTCCGTGGAACTACTGTCCCGTACTGAAAACATGATTACAGTATGGGACAGTTGTCCTGTAGAGAGGCAGGGACTCCTAGCATCGTACATAACTATGATGCTAGGAGCCCGGCTCCCTTAACTGTGTTCGGTCCGGCACTTGCGGCCAAAATACGTCCGTCAATTACGGACGTAATTAGTGTGTGTGCACATACCCTAAATAGTCACTGTCCAGGGTGCTGAAAGAGTTAACTGATCGGCAGTAACTGTTTCAGTACCCTGGAAAGTGACTACCGATCACAGTACCTGTAAAAAAAAAGACGTTCATACTTACCAGGAACTCCCTGCTTCCTCCATTCCGGTCTCCTGGCCGTTGCCTTGGTGACGCATCCCTCTCGACATCCGGCCCGATATTCCTTGATGACGATGCAGCCCATGTGAGCGCTGCAGCCAATCACAGGCTGCCGAGGCCTCTGCAGCCAATCACAGGCTGCAGAGGCCTCTGCAGCCAATCACAGGCTGCCGCATCAGAAAAGGTCGGACTGGAGGAAGAAGAGGGACTCGTCGCCAAGACAACGACCGGGTACGTATGAAATGCTTTTTATTTTATTTTTAATCAGCAGCCTCTTTTCTCTATCAGTGATTGATAGAGATAAGTGGCTGCCGATTTGTATAATGTTTTTGACCGGGTTTGGTCAAAACGGGTTCGGCCAAACCCGGTGAAGTTCGGATTCGCTGCGAACCGAACTTTTCCGGAAGTTCGGACCGAAACCGGGTTCGGTTGTCCCGGTTCGCTCATCTCTAGACAAGATCATAGACCTGCACAAGGCTGGAATGGGCTACAAAACCATAAGTAAGACGCTGGGTGAGAAGGAGACAACTGTTGGTGCAATAGTAAGAAAATGGAAGACATACAAAATGACTGTCAATCGACATCGATCTGGGGCTCCATGTAAAATCTCACCTCGTGGGGTATCCTTGATCCTGAGGAAGGTGAGAGCTCAGCCGAAAACTACACGGGGGAAACTTGTTAATGATCTCAAGGCAGCTGGGACCACAGTCACCAAGAAAACCATTGGTAACACATTACGCCGTAATGGATTAAAATCCTGCAGTGCCCGCAAGGTCCCCCTGCTCAAGAAGGCACATGTACAGGCCCGTCTGAAGTTTGCAAATGAACATCTGGATGATTCTGAGAGTGAGTGGGAGAAGGTGCTGTGGTCAGATGAGACTAAAATTGAGCTCTTTGGCGTTAACTCAACTCGCCGTGTTTGGAGGAAGAGAAATGCTGCCTATGACCCAAAGAACACCATACCCACTGTCAAGCATGGAGGTGGAAACATTATGTTTTGGGGGTGTTTCTCTGCTAAGGGCACAGGACTACTTCACCGCATCAATGGGAGAATGGATGGAGCCATGTACCGTCAAATCCTGAGTGACAACCTCCTTCCCTCCACCAGGACATTAAAAATGGCTCGTGGCTGGGTCTTCCAGCTCGACAATGACCCAAAACATACAGCCAAGGCAACAAAGGAGTGGCTCAAAAAGAAGCACATTAAGGTCATGGAGTGGCCTAGCAAGTCTCCAGACCTTAATCCCATCGAAAACTTATGGAGGGAGCTGAAGATCCGAGTTGCCAAGCGACAGCCTCGAAATCGTAATGATTTACAGATGATCTGCAAAGAGGAGTGGGCCAAAATTCCATCTAACATGTGTGCAAACCTCATCATCAACTACAAAAAACGTCTGACTGCTGTGCTTGCCAACAAGGGTTTTGCCACCAAGTATTAAGTCTTGTTTGCCAAAGGGATCAAATACTTATTTCTCTGTGCACAATGCAAATAAATATATATAATTTTGACTATGTGATTTTCTTTTTTTTTTTATATATATATATAATCTATCTCTCACTGGTAAAATTAACCTAGCCTAAAAATTCTAGACTCTTCATGTCTTTGACAGTGGGAAAACTTACAAAATCAGCAAGGGATCAAATACTTATTTACTTCACTGTATACAGCACCAGAACAAAGCTCACTACATATATAGAGCACTAGAACCAATCTCAGTACATATATACAGCACCAGGACAAAGCTCAGTACATACGTACAGCACCAAAACCAATCTCAGTACAGAGATTATTTGCAAATTCAGTTTATACCCTGCCATATAAGATTGTATGACATAAAACGACAGCTCCCAGTATAACCTGAACAATGGTTAGCATATGCTGGGGGTTGTTATTTCCAAAAAAGAATGCTACCACCTGTCATCTTGCTGCAGATCATACAGTTACTACAGTACTGATCAATCACAGGGAGAATAAACATTTACATTTATTGACTCACAGGTGACCCCTCAGATTTTTGTTCATTCTTTTTCTCTTTTCTTCTCCATCTGGTCCAGACCTCTATGATGACTTCTCCCGGCCACAGCCCATTTCTGCAGTTTGCCGCTCTGATGTCTTCGGCTCCTCACTTTTCCAACATTTCCGCACCTATAAACGAAGATAAAATTCTCATGGTGCCACACTCTATGCCCCTGAATATAATAGTATCACACACTGTGCCCCTGAATATAATAGCACCATGCTCTGTCCCCATGAAGTAAATTGTGTCAAACACTATAAAATAAAACTCCATACACACACAATTCCCCCTGTAGATAGCGCCAGTCACAATGACACCTCTAGATAGCGGCAGTCACAATGCCACCTGTAGATAGTGCCAGTCACAATGCCCCCTGTAGATAAAGCCAGTCACAATGCCCCCTGTAGATAAAGCCAGTCACAATGCCCCCTGTAGATAGCGGCAGTCACAATGCCCTCTGTAGATAGCGCCAGTCACAATGCCCCCTGTAGATAGCACCAGTCACACTGACACCTGTAGATAGCTCCAGTTACAATTCCACCTGTAGATAGCCCCAGTTACAATGCCCCCTGTAGATAGCACCAGTCACAAATTCCCCTGTAGATAGCGCCAGTCAAAATGCCCATGTAGATAAAGCCAGTCACAATGCCCCCTGTAGATAGCGCCAGTCGCAATGCCCTCTGTAGATAGCGCCAATCACAATGCCCCCTGTAGATAGCGCCAATCACAATGCCCCCTGTAGATAGCGCCATTCACAATGCCACCTGTAGATAGTGCCAGGCAATGCCCCCTGTAGATAATGCCAGTCACAATGCCCCCTATAGATAAAACCAGAAAAGTGTCCCCTGTAGATAGCGCTAGTCACAATGCCCCATGTAGATATGGCCAGTCACACTGCCGCCTGTAGATAGCCCCAGTCACAATTCCCCCTGTAAATAGTGCCAGTCAAAATGCCATCTGTAGATAGCGCCAGTCACAATGCCCTCTGTAGATAGCGCCAGTCACAATGCCCCCTGAAGATAATTCCAGTCACAATGCAACCTGTAGATATTACCCAGTGTAGATATTGCCAGTGTAGATAATGCCCCCTGTAGATATTGGCCCCAAGGCTACCCACAGAAAAAAACCAAAAACATTCTCACCTGTGCTGTTCCCGTTCCCACGCCGTCCTTCAGCGACACAGTACTGGTCAGACACCAGACAGCGTCATCTGGCATAACGGCGCAGTTGACAAGATGACATCATCGCGCCTACTGCGTCTTTCTTAAAGTGGCGAATGGCGAGGCAGGAACTAATAGTTCCCGTCTCGCCAGCTCTATAGTAATCAATTGCATTAATTAGGACGCGGATACAATTGGGTGAGAGGTCCCAGTTCACCCTGGTTCTCTGAACCGGCTGTAATTTTAACAACCAGTTCGGGAGAATCAGGGCGAACTGGGCCCCATTTTAGCACGTGCCCAGATTGCCCTCATTATAATCTGCCCCTGCCTAAAACACATCTTTTTAGGGAGGCCTATTACGTTCCCTAATTTAACTCCTTTCCTTTTAGCACCCCCTCTACATTATTCCTCAGAACTGTATCCCTTCATTCAGTAATATCTCTTGCACTTCATGCACTCTAATACATTTTATATCTGTGCACATGCAGCTTTATGTGTCTTCCTCAATTTTGTACAAAAGATATCTGAACAATAGTAAATATTAAATAATTTTACCTCTTTTGTTACCCGGGGGCATAGCTAAAGGCTCATGGGCCCCGGTGCAAGAATTCAGCTTGCCCCCCCTACCACTCCCCAACACCACCAGACCCCTGTGCACGACTGTGCCCAGCTGTCCTGTCCGACAGACCCCTTGAAGGCCTCCACAGTATAATACTCCCCATAGCTGCCCCCACACAGTATAATGCCCCCCATACCTGCCCATACACAGTATAATGCCTCCCATAGCTGCCCCCACAATATCATGCCCCCATAGATGCCCCCACACAGAATAATGCCCCCCATTGCTGCCCCCACAGTATAATGCCCCATAGCTGCCCACACAGTATGTTGCCACCCATAGCTGCTCCATACAGTATAATGCCCCATACAGTATAATGCGCTCAATATAATATAATGCCCCCATATAATTTAATGCCCCCCATAGCTGCCAATACAGTACAATAAAAAACCCATAGCTGCCCCATACACTATAATGCCCCATACAGTATAATGCCCCCATAGATGCCCCATACAGTATAATGTCCTGCATACAGTATAATGCCCCCATAGCTGCCACATATAATATAAAGCCCCATACAGTATAATGCCCTCATAGCTGCCCACAACACAGTATAATGCCCCCATAGCTGTACACACACAGTATCATGCCCCTATAGCTTCCCACACACAGTATAATGCCCCCTATAGCTGCCCCCAGAGTAAAATGCCCCCATAGCTTCCCCCAGACAGTATAATGCTCCCTATAGCTGTCCCATACAATATAATGCCCCCCATACAGTATAATGCCCCCATAGATGCCCCATACAGTATAATGCCCCCATAGCTGTCCCATACGGTATAATGCTCCCTCAGAAGCTACCATATGAGCCCCCTCCTCCCATACCCAGTATAGTGCCCCCATATGCGCGTACCTTATAGAAAAATAGTAACATAATTACTTAGCTATGCCACTGGTGTTACGCCTATGTCCTTGTACATTGTAAGCTCTTGTAAGCAGGGGCCTCCCACCTCTTGTTTGAATTGCCACTCTGTAATGTCAGATATTGTTTGTACATGTACATTCTGAATTGGAATGTTTTGTCGTTATATAATTAAAGATAATTATTAACCCCTTAGTGACCGCCAATATGCTTTTTCACAGCGGTCACTGAGGGGCCTTATTCCAATACATACGCCTTTTCAAGGTGCATCGGAATAAGCCTGGCACGAGTGTCCCGTGTCTGGAGGAGCGTGTACTTGACTGTCTGATGACAGCCGGGCTCCTGCTCTAATGTCTGCGATTGGAGTTAAAGAGGCTCTGTCACCAGATTCTCAAATCCCTATCTCCTATTGCATGTGATCGGCGCTGCAATGTAGATAACAGTAAAGTTTTTTTTTTTTTTTAAACTTTCATTTTTGGCCAAGTTATGAGCTATTTTATATATATGCAAATGAGGATTGAAATGGACAACTGGGCGTTTTTTTTTCGTTATGTCCAACTGGGCGTGTATTGTGTTTTTAACTGGGCGTGTTTACGTGTATGACGCTGACCAATCAGTGACCCGTCAGCATCATACACTCCTCTCCATTCATTTACACAGCAGCGATGTGCAGCCACATAAACAGAGATTAACGTTAATCAAGTGTCCTGATAATGAATACACATGAAATCCAGCCTGGACGTCATGTGTATTCAGAATCCTGACACTTCTGACTCTTTTCTTTGAGATTTCTAGCAAGGGAAACGAAATCTCGCGAGATTACGGAGGTAAACGAGATTTCGTTTCACTTGCTAGAAATCTCAAAGAAAAGAGTCAGAAGTGTCAGGATTCTGAATATACATGACGTCCAGGCTGGAGGTCATGTGTATTCATTATCAGGACACTTGATTAACGTTAATCTCTGTTTATGTGACTGCACATCGCTGCTGTGTAAATGAATGGAGAGGAGTGCATGATGCTGACTGGTCATTGATTGATCAGCGTCATACACGTAAACACGCCCAGTTAAAAACACAATACACGCCCAGTTGGAAATAACGAAAAAAAAACGCCCAGTTGTCCATTTCAAACCTCATTTGCATATATATAAAATAGCTCATAACTTGGCCAAAAATGAACGTTTTAAAAAAAAAAAACGTTAGTTATCTACATTGCAGCGCCGATCACATGCAATAGGAGATAGGGATTTGAGAATCTGGTGACAGAGCCTCTATTAACACGATTGCAGTCGTTTAACCCCTTAAATGCTGCAGTTAATAGCAACCGTGGCATCTAAGTGTTTACAGAGGGAGGGTCTCCCTCTGTTACCCATCAGTGGCCCACAAATGTGATCGTGGGCCACAGATGGGTTCCACTTCTCCTGTATCTAGGTATTTAAATTGGCTTATTGTACGCACTTTGTACTTTATACTTAACTCCAGTCCTAGTATACTTATGTGGCTTACATTGATTGTAGCCTTTGCACTTTCCATTTTTTATATGTACTGTATTTGATTGATTATAGACCTTGATCGTAGGTATGTTTACATTTTCATGTATTTTTATCTATTTATATGTAACAATTAAGTTTTCATTGAATTTATAATTGTTTTGTGAGTGTTGCTGTCATTTAGTAGGAGGTATTTAATATTTAGACAGCACCTGTTGTTCTTTTTGGAGCCAATACAAGCCCCTTTCTCGAAGGTGGTAGTTCTAAGAATTGTGACTTAGTTAAAAATCAGACCATATTTTATTAATAATCAATGCAGAAATACACGTAATTTCAAAGGGTTAACTTACTGTTGCCATGGGGCCAGTGGATAGTGAGACTATCAAGGGGCCTGCAGAGAATGGTGTGAACCCACTGTGTCACCAAGGGATTTGATGTGGGGCTAAAATGAGGAGCAGAGTCTAAGGGAACCCCAGATATTCACCCTTTAATCCCTGTACAGGTATATAGACATCATTGGTGGGAAACCCAAGGTCGCTACCCCTACAGTAGTCTCCCCTGCCAACGGCCAAGGTAAACAGATGTGGTATAGAAATAGCAGACGGTATGCAAAGTCAGGTGTAGCAAAAATACAGGCAGATTGCAGACAACTTGCGGTTGGTAGAGCGAAAGGTCAGGGCATGTGGCAGAGGTTCTTCACGGGTAGCAAGCTAGGGGTTAGGGCAGGTGGCAGGCATAGATAGTAGATGGTACTGGAAGAGGTCAATCACAGGAAATGCAAGCAAAATATATTGCAGGGTATCACTAGCAAGCTAGGTAGGAACCTAATTGCTCAGGCAATGTGTCCAGGAAAGGGGGTCCCTTTATTCCCAGGGAAAGCTGGGTGGATAATTTGGCACACTAGGAGTCACAGAAGCCAGGCCAGGATGAGCGTCGGTGGCGTGGGAGGCCGCCAGCAACAGAGACTGCAGGAGAGGAATGCTGCGAGTCACGAGCCAGAAGACGCCGGGATGAACGTAAGTATCTTTTAACTTTATATTCAATTATCTGTGTGATCATATAAAGTAAGTACAAATATATTGAGGGTTTCATATCAATATCGTAATTAACTGCACCAATCATGTGTTGAAAAGAATATGACAAAAGACTATTTTAAACAATTCAAGCCTGTTCCTTCAGGTGACCATATTTCCCATGGAGCGCAGATGCATATTTGCATAGCGTGGTATAATAAACCTTTTGCAAGAACACAATGTTTTTAACATCTGTTCCTGCCAGTCTCTGTTTTGTGTAATTATTCCTACTGTCATTCATGTGAAATTCTCTTGTATTTTTTAACTGTGATGATTGTATGTTTTAAATAATTTGAGTTGGGGAAGACTTCAGTTAAACAGATAACTTCATACTAGCTATAAATGTAACCAATTAGTATAGTTAATAAATCAGTGTATTATCAGCTTATTTTTCACTTGGAAGTATACGTTTATGCCCTAAATATATAGTCCATTGCATTTATTTCATACTTTATAGTGGGATGCAAAAGGGGAATTGAACACTTGCTACTGGACTCCCTTACAGAATGCTGGTGATTGCTAGCAGGGGCATAGCTAAAGGCTCATGGGCCCTGATGCAAAAGTTCTTATTGCCCCCCCCCCCCCGCAAAGTTCTCATGGCCGAAGGTCCGCAGCCTTCAGCTGCATCGCTGGGTCTCCTAAGTGACCCAACAATGCAGCACTAGCAGCCAGGGGCGTCACTAAGGCTGGGTTCACACACCCTATTTACGGACGTAATTCGGGCGTTTTAGCCCCGAATTACGTCCAAAAATGCGGCTCAAAAGCGTTGGCAAACATCTGCCCATTCATTAGAATGGGTCTTACGATTTTCTGTGCCGACGATCATTTTTTTTACGCGCCGCTGTCAAAAGGCGGCGCGTAAAAAAGACTCCCGCGTCAAAGAAGTGCCGGTCACTTCTTAAGACATAAATGGAGCCGTTTTCCATGGACTCCATGGAAAAACAGCTCCAATTACGTCCGTAATGGACGCAGCGAAAGACGCCTGCACATGCCTTTACGGCTGAAATTACGGTGCTGTTTTCTCCTCAAAACAGCTCCGTAATTTCAGCCGTAACGGACGCTGCCGTGTGAACATACCCTCAGGGTTTAAAATGTCGGGGGAAATAGCCCCAATACATATGTGTCCGCCCAAAAAAAATGTGTGTATATGAGACAGCATACCATATCTATAGCACTACGACCCTATAAACTATGGATAGGATTAGATACATTGGCTCAGCAGACAGTATCACACATGATAGGATTAGATACAGTGGCTGAGCAGACAGTATCACACATGATAGGATTAGATACAGTGGCTCAGAAGGCAGTATCACACATGATAGGATTAGATACAGTGGCTCAGCAGACAGTATCACACATGATACGATTAGATGCAGTGGCTCAGCAGACAGTATCACACATGATAGGATTAGATACAGGACTCAGCTCGCTCCAGCGCTGGACCCAGGAAGGGTAAGAATAATAATTTTGCTTCTTTATGTGTTACTGATTATTTTTGTGTGTTTGTGTTTTTTTACAGGTTCGGTTGTTGGACTTCGGATACGAGGACTTCAATGACAGCGTTTTTTTATTCTCAATAAAATGGTTAATGGGGGTTGTGTTTTTTTATTTCAATAAAATATTTTTTCTATGTGCTTGTATCTTTTTAAACTTTATTATCACCGCCTTAGTAATGGCCGCTGGCTGATTGACAACCTCCATTACTAAGGCGGGGCTTAATGTTAGCAAAGGCCAACACTAACCCCCATTATTACCCCGGTACCCTCCGCCACCAGGGGTACTGGGAAGAGCCGGGTACGAACCAGTACCCGACCATCGTAACGGCTAGGCACCGGGGTGGCCGCAGGCTGGTAGTATTAGGCTGGGGAAGGCCAAAAACAGTGGCACCTACCACCCTGGTAATGCTGCCTGCTGCTGTATCTGGCTGGTTATGAAAATTGGGGGGGGACCCGACATCGTTCTTTCCAATTATTTTTTTTTTTATTTTTATTTTTTTTAAATGACGTGGGGTCCCCCCCATTTTTCATAACCAGCCAGATACAATAAAGCAGCAGCAGCCTAGCATTACCAGGGTGGGAAGGGCCACTGTTTTTGGCCTTTCCCCTCCTGATAATACCAGCCTGCGGCCACCCCAGTGGCCGACCATCACTACAGATGGTCAAGTACTGGATGGTACCCGGCTCTTCCCAGCACCCCTGGTGGTGGTGGGTACTGGGGTAATAAAGGGGGTTAGTGTTAGCCTCTGCACCGGCTAACACTAAGCCCCGCCTTAGCAATGGATGCTGTCAACCAGCCAGCGGCCATTACTAAGGCGGTAGTAATATAGTTTAAAAAAAAACACAAAGACATAGAAAAAATATTTTATTATTTTATTGAAATAAAAAAAAAAAAACACAACCCTCATTAACCATTTTATTGATAATAAATAAACAGCCGTCATCGAAGTAGTCCTGGAATCTGACGTAGTCCAACGACAGAACCTGTAAGAAAACACACAAAAAAAACGATTAGTAACACATGTGTTAGGCTTAGATACAGGGCCCATGTCTGATACTGTCTGTGGGACCCTGTATCTAAGTCTACCACAAGGTAGGCTTAGATACAGAGTCCAGCAGACAGTAATCTTATACAGTATAAGATTACTGTGTGCTGGGGCCCTGTATCTAAGCCTACAGTGTGGTAGGCTTATATACAGGGCCCATCAGACAGGATCACACATGGGCCATGTATCTAAGCCTACCATGTGATTGGCTTAGATACAGGGCCCAGCAGACAGCATCCATCACACAATCTGTGATCCTGTCTAATGGGCCCTCTAAGCCTGCTACATCGTTGTGCAGTCCCTAAACATTGATGGCCTATCCTCAGGATAGGCCATCAATAGCTGATGTGTCGGGGCCCGTCTCCCGGGACCCGCCAATCAGCTGTTTTGAAGGGGCCGCAGCACTCGTACGAGAGCTGCTTCCCCTTCATTTCACTTACTCGCTTACACTGTGAATCGCCGACACCGATTCACAGTGTGACCGGAATGAAGTGACCGGAATGAAGGGGAAGCAGCTGAAGGGGAGTCGGACCCCGCCTGTCAGGGCTAATCTTACCATCCTCTTCAGCCGCGGCGGAAGTTCTGTCCTCTCGATGTTGTGCGCGGCGCATAGCGCTGTGACGTCATGCGCTGCGCACAGCGCTTGACGTCAGCACCTCCGCTGTGATCCGGAACCAGTAAGGTAAGTACAGTCTGTTACTATAGTAACAGGGGCCCGCAGCCCGAGTTACTATAGTAACTTTTTATTGATGTGGTGCGGGGGGCTGTGGGCCCCCCCTGGCTTCGGGGCCCGGTCCCAATTTGCGACCGCTGCGACCCCTATAGCTACGCCAGTGATTGCTGGGGGTCCCATCAGTGGGATACCCTCTAATCAGCTCATTATTGGAGCACCCCATTTAACTATAAGTTATGGTCTATATAACTATATAACTATATAACTATATATATATATATATATATATATATATATATATATATATATATACACTACCGTTCAAAAGTTCACTTAGAAATTTCCTTATTTTTGCAAGAAAAGCACAGTTTTTTTCAATGAAGATAACATTAAATTAATCAGAAATACACTCTATACATTGTTAATGTGCTAAATGACTATTCTAGCTGCAAACGTCTGGTTTTTAATGCAATATCTACATAGGTGCATAGAGGCCCATTTCCAGCAACCATCACTCCAGTGTTCTAATGGTGCATTGTGTTTGCTAACTGTGTTAGAAGGCTAATGGATAATTAGAAAACACTTGAAAACCCTTGTGCAATTATGTTAGCACCGCTGTAAACAGGTTTGCTGTTTAGAGGAGCTATAAAACTGGCCTTCCTTTGAGCTAGTTGAGAATCTGGAGCATTACATTTGTGGGTTCAATTAAACTCTCAAAATGGCTAGAAAAAGAGAGCTTTCATGTGAAACTCGACAGTCTATTCTTGTTCTTAGAAATGAAGGCTATTCCCTGAGAGAAATTGCCAAGAAACTGAAGATTTCCTACAACGGTGTGTACTACTCCCTTCAGGGGACAGCACACACAGGCTCTAACCAGAGTAGAAAGAGAAGTGGGAGGCCCCGCTGCACAACTGAGCAACAAGACAAGTGCATTAGAGTCTCTAGTTTGAGATATAGACGCCTCACAGGTCCTCAACTGGCAGTTTCATTAAATAGTACCCGCAAAACGCCAGTGTCAACGTCTACAGTAAAGAGGCGACTCCGGGATGCTGGCCTTCAGGGCAGAGTGGCAAAGAAAAAGCCATATCTGAGACTGGCTAATAAATGGAAAAGATTAATATGGGCAAAAGCACACAGATATTGGACAGAGGAAGATTGGAAAAAAGTGTTATGGACAGACGAATCGAAGTTTGAGGTGTTTTGATGACACAGAAGAACATTTGTGAGATGCAGAACAACTGAAAAGATGCTGGAAGAGTGCCTTACGCCATCTGTCAAGCATGGTGGAGGTAATGTGATGGTCTGGGGTTGCTTTGGTGCTGGTAAAGTGGGTGATTTGTACAAGGTAAAAGGGATTTTGAATAAGGAAGGCTATCACTCCATTTCGCAACGCCATGCCATACCCTGTGGACAGCGCTTGATTGGAGCCAATTTCATCCTACAACAGGACAATGACCCAAAGCACACCTCCAAATTATGCAAGAACTATTTAGTGAAGAAGCAGGCAGCTGGTATTCTATCTGTAATGGAGTGGCCAGCGCAGTCACCAGATCTCAACCCCATAGAGCTGTTGTGGGAGCAGCTTGACCGTATGGTACGCAAGAAGTGCCCATCAAGCCAATCCAACTAGTGAGAGGGCCTTTGGAAGCATGGGGTGAAATTTCTCCCGATTACCTCAGCAAATTAACAGCTAGAATGCCAAAGGTCTGCAATGCTGTAATTGCTGCAAATGGAGTATTCTTTGACGAAAGCAAAGTTTGAAGGAGAAAATTATTATTTGAAATAAAAATCATTATTTCTAACCTTGTCAATGTCTTGACTATATTTTCTAGTCATTTTGCAACTCATTTGATAAATATAAGTGTGAGTTTTCATGGAAAACACAAAATTGTCTGGGTGACCCCAAACTTTTGACTGGTAGTGTGTATATATATATATATATATACAGTATATATATATATGTGATATATATAATCACTCATATCACCCATTTAGAGAAGTAACTGCGCCATGAAACGAAATACTTCTTCCCACCAGCTATCTATGAATATTCAAAAACACTAGTCTACTACTAAAGGAAATTCCAGAGGAGATAAGAAAAAAACTTGCTTAGGTAAATTTAAAAAAAAAAAGTTTCAAAGGGTTTAGAACTCCCATCAAATTACAGTTTTAGGTACAAATAAGTCAGTGATACCCTTCAAACAACCTAGGTTTCATTTTGTCTGGTATAATATTAACAGAGCATTCTTTCATACCAACATATATACATCTATACATGATGGTGCCAGTATAAGGGTGTGGATATGTTTGCTGTACATGACCTGTACAACTTACCATTATTGAAGGCAGGTCCACTTTAACAATAGAGCAAATGCTGCAGCTGCCCCATATCTCTTTTCATTAATAATTAATTTTTTTAATTTTTCAAATAAGTCACCCAATAATTGTTAAAAAGTATGGGGTTGACAGCGGAGAAAAGAGAATGCAGAGGTATCTAGTGGCAGCACCTGGCCCACTGTTCTACTAAGTGATCATACCCCAGCAGGACCACTGAATGGCTGAATTAGATGTCAGGTGTCCACTCAGAAGCAGTGTAATTCCCCTGCCCATCGGTTCCGCTCTGATCAGTGTGACAGCCACAGCCACTGCATAGCTCTGGATCTGCCCTACCCATTCCAAATTTTGGGCATATTGGGATGCGGAACTATATGGGAGCATTCAAAGCAAAGTATGGGGCATCTGTGGCTGGGACAAACTGTTATGGGATCATTTGTGCTAAAAAGAACAATAAAACATATTTGGTATCCCCATAACTGTATTGATCTGTACAATTAAAGGCTATGTAAATCTTTGAAAGTGATTTTTATTTAGATTTTTTTTATAAAAAATGTCAGTTAGTGTGTTTCATGCAACTTTCAAATTAGTTTTTTATTAAAAAGTAGGAATTAGACCAACCGGTAATTGTATTTCCAGGAGTCCATCATGACAGCACCACAGGAGGTTTTCCTCTTGACCTCTATAGGGACAGGAAGACAGAAAGGTTAAAAGGCCCTTCCCTCCACCCACTTGCAGTGTTTTTCAATTACTACACCAGGATGGATACAACCCTATTTTATTTTTAGGGATAATAACTGACATGTTACTTGCACAAATCAGAATTTTACTAAAGGGAGGGAATGTAAGGGTGCTGTCATGATGGACTCCTGGAAATACAATTAGGTAGGTCTAATTCCTACTTTCCAATACGTCCCTCATGACAGCACCCAGGGCCGCCCCGTGCGAAATTATCTTTTGGCGCCCCACCTCAACGTAAAAAAAATGCCCCATAAATTGCCCCCACAGTATAATGCCCCTTTAGTGCCCCCGATACAGTATAATATAATATATTATAACCCCTTCAAGGACACAGTATTTTGTTCTCTAGTAGTGCCCACACAGTATTATGCCCCCTAAGTGCCAGACACTATATTGCTCCCTGTAGTGTCCTTACACAGTGTAATATCCGCTTAGTGGACTCCACACAGTATAATGCCCCCCTCCCCTGCCTGCCACACACCGCCCTCCTCTTGTGGAAAGTGCCCCCCTGTGGATTGTGCCATACAGCCTCCCTGTAGACAGTGCCATAATCCCCCACTTCCTCCTTGGAGATCTTGCCATACAGCCCCCCACCTACCCCTTGTAGACAGTGCTACACAGCCCATTGTAGGTAGTGGCACACAGCCCCCTGTAGGTGGTGGCACACAGCCCCCTTGTAGGTAGTGCCAAACAGCCCCCTTGTAGGTAGTGCCACACAGCCCCCATGTGTGTAGTGTCGCAAAGCCCTTGTAGGTAGTGCCACACAGCCCCCTTGTAGGTAGTGCCACACAGCCCCATTGTAGCTCCCTGAAGGAGTGGAATCCCCATGTGGCTGGGGATTCCGCTCTTGGACAGAGCGATTGATCTCTCTGTCTATATATGGACAGTGACATCAGGAGCAACTCCTGAAGCGAAATCCCTGCCCACGCCATTGCCGACACTGTGACCGGGGATTCCACTCCAGGAGAAACCCCTGATGTCTCTGTCCATTTATGGACAGTGACGTCAGGGGCTTCTCCTGAAGCCGAATCACCATGCCAACAACGCTGTGGATAGAGATATCAATCGCTCCGTCCAGGAGCGGAATACCCTGCCACTGGGGGATTACGCTCCTTCAGGGAGCTACAGTGGCACTATGTACAGGAAGGGGGGGGTGGTTTGTACCATCTACGGAGGCTGCAAAACAATCAAATTTTCCTCACATGCACTTTGTGGTTCAGAGGAGTGTCACGGCACCCCTGGAGGGTTCTCGTGGCACCCCGATTGGGAACCACTTGCCTAGTAGATAGCAGAGCAGGGAGATACCTCCCTGCTCTGCTATAGTGTTCAATAGTATCAGAGTCCTTAGGACGCAGATACTTTTGAATGTGGCGTCGCTAGCGCTGTAGCAGTCACAGCTGCTGCTAGAGGCGCCGCTAGTCATGGGGGATACTATCAAATATGTAAGGATGCACACCTTCTATGAGCGTTGTATTGGTGCTATAAAGGTTCGGGCTGGATAACCCACAATAGTGATCAGAAAAACCTAGAAGCACTCCAATGATTTTTTAGGATATTTTCCAAGATAATTTTATTATGAATAATTCATAAACGATATTTCCTTTTCAAGCGATATTTCTTTGACGTTTCGACCTCACCTAGGTCTTTATCACAATCGCTACAATTAAAGAATAATAATAACATAACATATACAACGTATGTAATGACATAATAAAACATAACGGACAACTGAATAGAGTAAACAGATAGTATAAAATAAAAATAAAAATAAAAATAAATCCACACATAATAAACAATATAGAGAGCGGACTTCGTCAGTAAAGCATATATATTGATCAATAATTCAACATATGAAGTTGAAGCAATGCATCAACCATGAGGGTTGTGTAGACATGTATATATATATTCATGAAATGCAGTATTATAACACTATCGCATACAGGTAAGAATTAATGATAAATTAGAACGATCTCCTAAGCAACATGCAATAAGACATTAGATATATTCAAGGGAATACTATGACAGGCGTATTTATAAAAGTAAATATTCACAGGAACTGATGATATCGATAGGGGCTGAAAATATGACATTCCATTGGATACATACACTAGAGACTCTTGCACCAAAAGGTCTCAATAGGGAATATGATCTTCTGTTTTAAACAGTGTTTACATTCCTGTTTATTCTCTGATTTCCGTATATAATATCTATGTTCATCTCTTCCAGGCACGTTAGGAAACTTGAGATCGATTATATGACCAGATACAGGTACCAAAAAACCGGTTCACTTTTCTTACTTTACTTTTCCCTTTCTTTTCACTATTCTTTGTACCACTCTCTATAATGCATATTATGGTCAATCTAGTTTACTATGATAATTCACCTGTATATCATTTATTGTCTTGTCCTTATCCCTATTATCAGCATTCTAATAGTTATTGGAATTTATCTATATATCCTCAGCTATGATTTTTTTTATTCCAAGCACTATAGTACAGGTAGATCAGACTTGTTGTATCCATAAGGAACTTTTTTCCCCCTGTAATTGAGTGAGTTAATTACCATACTAGTTAGGCCTCATTCACACGGCAGGGTTTCCCGGCCGGGTGCCGGCCGTTCATAAATCGGCCGGCACCCGGCTGCATTAGGAATAATAGACCCCTAATGGGGCTATTCACACGACCGATTTTTTGACGGCCGGAAAATCCGGCCGTCAAAAAATAGGACATGCTCTATCTTTGCCCGGACACCCGGCCGCCCGGCTCCCATAGAAGTCTATGGGGCCGGGTATTACACGGCCATCACCGGAATGTGTTCCGAGTGATGGCCGGGTTTCCCGGCGCTTGCGCTCTATCTCCTCCTCCTCACAGCGCAGAGTGCATGTGAGGAGGAGGAGTTGATGCCATTCTGACGAATGGCATCGCTGTACACTGTGTTGCAGGGCCGGGGTGTAAAGCAGGTGGAGGGAGCGCTGCGCTGGCTCCCTTCCCCTGCTTGTTAAAAGCACCCTGGCTCGGCGACACCTTCGATGGCGCCGCTAGTAGTAGTAGCAGCAGCTGCTGCGGCTGCTACTACTGTAGCGACGCCACTATAGCAGAGCGGGGAGGTATCTCCCCGCTCTGCTATGTGCTAGCCGCACTTTAGCTCCTTTAAGGAGCGGAATCCCCGTGTTTTCGGGGATTCCGCTCCTGGACAGAGCGCTTGATGTCTCTGTCCATATCTGGGCAGTGACATCAGGGGAAACTCCTGAAGCGGAATCCCCGAACACATGGGGATTCCCCTTCAGGAGCTGCCGCTGATGTCACTGTCCGGATCTGCCCGGCACGGATGCATAACTTTATGCAAACCGGCCGGGCAAAATGGCCGATTTTACCGGCCGACACTCGGGCTCGGGAACGACCCGGTTATGTGAATCCCGCCTTAGGGCATCTCAGCGCTATCGTTTTCTTTTCTTCTCAATTAGAGATTATGTCAATATTGACACCTGGTCTTTGCTTGCGTGCCAAGTCCACAGCTGTGTGCAGTGCGCTTGCGCAGGACTCCGAGTGCGTTCCAAACACCGGATATCCGACAGTGTCGTGCGCTATTTAAACTCCTTCTCGGGGTTACTATTTTCAGACCGCAATCTGAGAGCGTCTGGTAGACGCCGTTCCATATCATATCCTAACTACTATCAGGTATGCTCACTCTCTTGATGCAATTCAATGGTTTTTCTTTCTTCATTAACTTTTATTCTGTGCACCGATTAGTATTACCGGTTTTAGGTTATGGTCTGATGGAATGTCATATTTTCAGCCCCTATCGATATCATCAGTTCCTGTGAATATTTACTTTTATAAATACGCCTGTCATAGTATTCCCTTGAATATCTCTAATGTCTTATTGCATGTTGCTTAGGAGATCGTTCTAATTTATCATTAATTCTTACCTGTATGCGATAGTGTTATAATACTGCATTTCATGAATATATATACATGTCTACACAGCCCTCATGGTTGATGCATTGCTTCAACTTCATATGTTGAATTATTGATCAATATATATGCTTTACTGACGAAGTCCGCTCTCTATATTGTTTATTATGTGTGGATTTATTTTTATTTTTATTTTTATTTTATACTATCTGTTTACTCTATTCAGTTGTCCGTTATGTTTTATTATGTCATTACATACGTTGTATATGTTATGTTATTATTATTCTTTAATTGTAGCGATTGTGATAAAGACCTAGGTGAGGTCGAAACGTCAAAGAAATATCGCTTGAAAAGGAAATATCGTTTATGAATTATTCATAATAAAATTATCTTGGAAAATATCCTAAAAAATCATTGGAGTGCTTCTAGGTTTTTCTGATCACTATTGTGGGTTATCCAGCCCGAACCTTTATAGCACCAATACAACGCTCATAGAAGGTGTGCATCCTTACATATTTGATAGTATTTATCGTTTGGCCTTGATAAGGTGCACCCATATCCATATCCAGATGACGTCGGAAACATTTGCATACGATCAATCTACTACTACCTCTATACTATCGCAGGTAACGAATTCGGGAGAATTTCTCCGTATCCCACCTCAAGAGCTACGCACCAGGGATTACGAAAAGGAACTACGTAAATTTACTTCTCAGGATTTACATTGTGTCACGTTGGCGGAATATCACCGTCTTGGCAGAATCCCACGGGGTTTGCGCAGTCACCTGAGACCAACACTGTTTTCAGAAGATCGACAATACTGCGATCAATTTCAAAAAATACTTAACAAGTGTTCACTGGATTTGATCTTACTCACAGTGGAATATCTACAGAAGTCTATTAAGGAATCATCAGAGAAAATTAAAAATTTGGAAACACAACTATCTTCATCTCTATCTAGTAGTGAATGGGAATCCCTAAAGAATCGTACTGACAACACCATCAAAGATTATACCAAAGAAGTGGAGCTGAGGAAAAGAGAGAAATTTCAACGAGACGCCAACGATTACTCCAACAATACGGTCTATAGATGGCAGGAATCCTCCAATACATGGCGGTCACGCAGAGGATTTGTACCTGGAAACAGATCCACCTCTGGGAGCGATACATCTATAGAAAGACCTGTGTATCGTTCTCAACGTTTTTTAGGGAACCGCAGGGGCAGAAACGCCCAACCCGAAGGTCGCTTAGGCGAAGGGAGAAGTCGAGAACCTGGGATACAGACACGGTCCCAGGTAAGGACAATAGTTTGGTAGTGAACATTTCCTCCCATACCTTGGATCCTGCTGAACTTTCGGTTTTACAAAAAGGTTTATCCTTTTGTCCAACTGCTTCATGTAATACATTCACTTTGGATCAGGAACTCAATAGTTTCTATAGAAGTCTTGGATTGAAAACTCATTTTGGTTTATCAGATGTCAATTTGTATACTAATCCGCTTGTATCCACAGTCAGTCCCACACCACTGTCTATCGACAAATTAGGCTTACGAAACCGTAGTCGTTACTCTCCTCCTAAAATATATCATGCCACTGAGGCGTTCATAGATCTGGTCAAGAGAGATACTGCATCTCTCCTGGCCCAATATAGATTGGGACGATTTCCACATAAATATAATTTATCTAGACTCGAATTGGATGCTCTCAGATCTTTGAGTGACAACAAGGAAATTGTCATTAAACCAGCCGATAAAGGTGGGGCGATAGTGTTGTGGGATAAAAAGGATTACATTACAGAGATAGAGAGACAATTATCTGATAGTAACACCTATATTAAAATAGATAGTGATCCAACAATGAAAATCCAGGCCAAAATCTCTGTGATCTTAGATGACTTCAAAGAACGGGGAACAATTGACGATAAGACATATAAATTTCTCTTGAACCCTTATCCTATAATACCTGTCTTTTACGTCTTACCTAAAATCCACAAGTCCTTAAAAAATCCACCAGGCAGACCTATAGTAGCATCCACGGATTCTATCCTCTCACCATTATCTATTTTTTTAGAGAAGATACTAACACCTCTAATTAAATCTACTAGATCCTTTATCTTGGACACAGGCCATTTTTTACGGAATGTAAACGAGCTTTCAAGGGTTAATCCCACATGCATTCTAGTTACTCTAGATGTTAATAGCCTCTACACCTCGATAACCCATCGCAGGGGTATACAGGCAGTTACCCATTTACTCAATTCAACAACGATGAACACCGATTCAATATCCCTATGCCTTCAACTACTCAATTTAATCCTACATGAGAATTTCTTCCTATTTGGCGATGACTATTATGTTCAGGTTTGCGGTACAGCCATGGGCTCTAATGTAGCGCCTCCTTACGCCAACGCTTACATGTCTCTTTTTGAGGAAGAACACATTTATACTAATTCTTTATTTTTACAACATGCAATATGCTGGCACAGGTATATCGATGATATTTTTTGCATATGGGATGGTCCACAAGTATCTCTTGACAATTTTTTTCATCAGATAAACCAGATTAGAGAGGAATTAGAATTTACATTGAATCATAGTGAAGACAACATCTGTTTCCTAGACACTACTATTATGAAGGACCAAGATGGATTACTTACTACTGATCTTTACTCTAAACCAACAGATAAGAACAGTTTACTATATTACAATAGCAGTCATCCAAGTAATATGATACGATCTTTACCAAGATCACAGTTTACTCGAGTTTCCAGGATTGTATCCAATATAGATATAAGAACTACAAGATTAAAGCAAATGTCCACTAAGTTTGAGGAGAGAGGGTATCCCCCATCACTTTTATCACAGGAACTGGATAGATCAATTATGACCAATAGGACCACATCATCTACCATTAAACCTAAACAAAATAGATTTCCATTAATACTTACTTACCATCCGATTATACCCAAACTTTATCAGAGTATTCGGAAACATTGGCCAACATTACACATGGCCTATCCCGATATCACAGAATTTTCTAGCCCAGTGATGATGTGTTCCAAAAGATCATTCAATATTCGTGATCGTCTCATTAGAGCTGACATTGGCAGCTCCACGAGGGTTCCTCGACAATCCTTTTTCCAAACTAAACGTCATGGTACCTTCCCTTGTCTGCATTGTGCATGTTGTTCTAACATCATTAAGGGTGATAAGATTCAACACCCACATTATAACAAGACCTTTCCGGTAAAAGGTTATTTTACATGCAATTCTAATTTTGTGGTTTATCTTATCAAATGTCCATGTGGTCTGGTCTATGTAGGCGAGACCACACAACACATTAAAGATTGGCTATCTAGCCATAAATCCACTATACGATGCAAGAAAACTTGGTTACCCCTTCCTGACCATTTTGATAAATTCAATCATAATCTTTCCCAATTAAAGTTTCAGGTCATAGAGCAGGTACACAGACCTAGAAGGGGTGGTAACCATATTAAACTACTAAAAACAAGAGAATCGTATTGGATACATACACTAGAGACTCTTGCACCAAAAGGTCTCAATAGGGAATATGATCTTCTGTTTTAAACAGTGTTTACATTCCTGTTTATTCTCTGATTTCCGTATATAATATCTATGTTCATCTCTTCCAGGCACGTTAGGAAACTTGAGATCGATTATATGACCAGATACAGGTACCAAAAAACCGGTTCACTTTTCTTACTTTACTTTTCCCTTTCTTTTCACTATTCTTTGTACCACTCTCTATAATGCATATTATGGTCAATCTAGTTTACTATGATAATTCACCTGTATATCATTTATTGTCTTGTCCTTATCCCTATTATCAGCATTCTAATAGTTATTGGAATTTATCTATATATCCTCAGCTATGATTTTTTTATTCCAAGCACTATAGTACAGGTAGATCAGACTTGTTGTATCCATAAGGAACTTTTTTCCCCCTGTAATTGAGTGAGTTAATTACCATACTAGTTAGGGCATCTCAGCGCTATCGTTTTCTTTTCTTCTCAATTAGAGATTATGTCAATATTGACACCTGGTCTTTGCTTGCGTGCCAAGTCCACAGCTGTGTGCAGTGCGCTTGCGCAGGACTCCGAGTGCGTTCCAAACACCGGATATCCGACAGTGTCGTGCGCTATTTAAACTCCTTCTCGGGGTTACTATTTTCAGACCGCAATCTGAGAGCGTCTGGTAGACGCCGTTCCATATCATATCCTAACTACTATCAGGTATGCTCACTCTCTTGATGCAATTCAATGGTTTTTATTTCTTCATTAACTTTTATTCTGTGCACCGATTAGTATTACCGGTTTTAGGTTATGGTCTGATGGAATGTCATATTTTCAGCCCCTATCGATATCATCAGTTCCTGTGAATATTTACTTTTATAAATACGCCTGTCATAGTATTCCCTTGAATATCTCTAATGTCTTATTGCATGTTGCTTAGGAGATCGTTCTAATTTATCATTAATTCTTACCTGTATGCGATAGTGTTATAATACTGCATTTCATGAATATATATACATGTCTACACAACCCTCATGGTTGATGCATTGCTTCAACTTCATATGTTGAATTATTGATCAATATATATGCTTTACTGACGAAGTCCGCTCTCTATATTGTTTATTATGTGTGGATTTATTTTTATTTTTATTTTATACTATCTGTTTACTCTATTCAGTTGTCCGTTATGTTTTATTATGTCATTACATACGTTGTATATGTTATGTTATTATTATTCTTTAATTGTAGCGATTGTGATAAAGACCTAGGTGAGGTCGAAACGTCAAAGAAATATCGCTTGAAAAGGAAATATCGTTTATGAATTATTCATAATAAAATTATCTTGGAAAATATCCTAAAAAATCATTGGAGTGCTTCTAGGTTTTTCTGATCGCTAGTCATGGGGGGGCGCCCAAGCAGGCACCACGTGCGCCCTCATGCCCGGTTTCGCTGCTAGCAGCCGCTTTGGCTGCTACAGCGGTAGTGACACCACTGAGAGAAGAAGCGCCCGGGTAGAAAGGCAGCTGCTGAGTCACTGGGCCCAGTCGCTTCTGAAACAGACTGATGAGAACAAAGTCCAGGGTATGATATACGAGAAGTTTTATTTCAATAAGTGGCTACGCGTTTCAACGCCGAACAAGCGTCTTCCTCAGGCCATGTGCATACTAGGTTTAACAGCATTTATATAACATGTGGGTTCAGATTAGCTTGAGTGAAAAAACCGCCAAATCTGACGGGGTCAAGGTGCGATCGTGACGTCACACCCGGCTTTTTTCCTCTCACTCCTCGCGCGTAGTAATAGAAACATAGTTGCAGAATACATACATTTGTTAAAATACATAAAATACATTCTTGCGGACAGCACGGAGAAAGGGAATACAGTACGGAGATATTAAAATTAAAATGAAAAAAAGAAAAAGTTATCCAAATTTACGATCCAAAGATCTGGTGTAATGGCAGGAAGGAGGTGAAGGGAAAGTGAGCCCTAATCTACCCACCGCCCTGTCCCTGCCTACTTGCAACGACCCGCCCTAGGCGACGAGGTACAACTGGGCGGCGGTCCCTACGCTGGCTAAGTGCACAGGAAGACAAACAGGGAACACGCAAGGGAAGGGGCAGTAGCCACGGAACGCCACGAGGAAACGGGGCGGCGAACGAACAGTCAGGACCAGGACGAAGTGAGTACACCCGAGCAGGCACGGAGACAGGAGCAAGCCAGGGCAAGCAAGCAGGTCATGCAGAACTGCAGCAAGGCAGAAGCACGGCAGAAGCAGGCTGGAGCAAGCAGCAGTGGGGCCAGGAATCCAAAAGAATTACAAGCACTGGGGGAGAGCACAGGGCAGGTAATAAAGGGCAGGGGGCGGAGCTAACTCCGAGAGACCAGGCCGCGATAGGCTCTCCCACTCCTGAGCCTGCCACCCTGGTTGGTAGGAGATGGTGTCAGTGGAGCAGGTCTGGCCTCAGGTGTGGATTGATTAATCCCAGGAGTATAGCTAGATGAAGTACCTGGCAGATCCCTAACAGTACTCCCCCTTTTATGAGGGGCCACCGGACCCTTACTAAGGGGACCCGGTTTAGTGGGGAAGAGGAGGTGGAACCTCCTGATCAATACCCCAGCGTGAACATCACGGGCAGGTACCCAAGTCCTCTCCTCCGGCCCGTATCCTCTCCAATGGACCAGGTACTGGAGGGAGCCCTGGACCATCCTACTGTCCATAATCTTGGCCACCTCGAATTCCACCCCCTCAGGGGTGAGAACGGGAACAGGAGGTATCCTCGAGGGGGACCAGGACGGGGAGCAGCGTTTAAGGAGGGAGGCATGGAAGACGTCATGTATGCGAAAGGATGGGGGGAGCTCCAGACGGAAGGATACAGGGTTGAGGACTTCAATGATCTTATAAGGTCCAATAAATCGGGGAGCAAACTTCCTGGACGGGACCTTAAGGCGCAAGTTCCTGGACGACAACCAGACCAAATCCCCGACGACAAACCGGGGGTTAGCAGAACGTCTACTATCCGCCTGAATCTTTTGTGCGCTCTGGGACGCCTCTAGGTTCTTCTGAACCTGGGCCCAGACAGTGCACAGTTCCCGATGAACCTCCTCTACCTCAGGATTATTGGAACAACCAGGGGAGACGGAGGAGAACCTTGGGTTAAACCCGAAATTACAGAAAAACGGGGAGACCCCTGAGGAGTTACTGACCCGGTTATTCAGGGAAAATTCAGCAAGGGGAAGGAATGAGACCCAATCGAATTGACAGTCAGAGATGAAACACCTTAAATATTGTTCCAGGGATTGGTTGGTCCTTTCCGTTTGGCCATTAGTTTCGGGATGGAAGGCGGAGGAGAAGGACAGATCAATCTCCAACTTTTTACAAAAAGCTCTCCAAAATAAGGAAACAAATTGTACCCCTCTGTCAGAAACGATATTGACTGGGGCCCCATGGAGACGCAGGATGTGTTTCACAAACAAAGAAGCTAACGTCTTGGCGTTAGGTAGCTTCTTAAGGGGCACAAAGTGGCACATCTTGCTGAAGCGGTCGACTACCACCCACACCACCGACTTGCCCTGAGATGGAGGCAAATCGGTGATAAAATCCATGGAGATATGGGTCCAAGGTCTCTGGGGAATGGGCAAGGAACGTAGTAGGCCCGCAGGTCGGGACCTAGGGGTTTTGGACCTAGCGCAAACCTCACAAGCGGCGATGTAAGCCCTAACATCTTTAGGCAACCCAGGCCACCAATAGTTTCTGGTAATGAGGTGTTTGGTGCCCAAGATGCCAGGATGACCAGATAGAGCGGAGTCATGGTTTTCCCTGAGTACCCTCAGCCGGTATTGCAGGGGAACAAACAGTTTGTCCCCAGGGACGTTCCCGGGAGCTGCACCCTGATCAGCCGCGATATCAGAAGCTAAATCAGAATCCGTGGCAGAGACGATTATACCAGGGGGTAAAATACAAGCGGGATCCTTCTCGGAAGGAGGATTGGCCATGAAACTACGTGACAGAGCGTCAGCCTTAATATTCTTGGACCCAGCCCTATAGGTAACCAAGAAATTAAATCTGGTAAAGAATAGTGCCCACCGAGCTTGTCTAGGATTAAGCCTCCGGGCCGATTCTAGGAAAACCAGATTCTTGTGATCCGTAAGGACCGTTACCTGGTGTCTGGCCCCCTCCAGGAAGTGCCGCCACTCCTCAAAAGCCCATTTAATGGCTAGAAGTTCGCGGTTACCAATATCATAGTTACTCTCCGTGGGCGAAAACTTCCTAGAGAAGTAAGCACAGGGGCGGAGATGGGTGAGGGAGCTGGTACCCTGGGACAAGACGGCCCCCACTCCCACCTCGGAAGCGTCAACCTCCACAATAAATGGCTCCTCTTGGTTGGGCTGAATCAGCACGGGGGCCGAGATAAAGCACTTCTTGAGAGTCTCAAAGGCCTGGACGGCCTCAGGGGGCCAATGGAGGACATCGGCACCCTTGCGGGTAAGGTCCGTAAGAGGCTTAGCGACGACCGAGAAGTTGGCAATAAATCTCCTGTAATAGTTGGCGAACCCTAAAAAACACTGTAACGCCTTAAGGGAGGCAGGTTGGACCCATTCCGCCACAGCTTGAACCTTGGCAGGGTCCATGCGGAATTCATGAGGAGTGAGGATTTGCCCTAAAAATGGTATCTCCTGTACCCCAAAGACACATTTTTCAGTCTTAGCAAACAGATTATTCTCCCGAAGGACCTGGAGCACCTTCCTGACATGCTCCACGTGGGAGGACCAGTCCTTGGAAAACACCAGTATGTCATCAAGGTACACAACAAGAAAATTACCCAGGTACTCTCTCAGGATTTCATTAATAAAATTCTGGAAGACAGCAGGGGCATTACACAACCCAAAGGGCATGACCAGGTATTCGAAATGACCCTCGGGTGTGTTGAACGCAGTTTTCCACTCATCCCCCTCTTTGATGCGGATAAGGTTATATGCCCCCCGTAGATCGAACTTAGAAAACCATTGGGCTCCCTGAACCTGATTAAAAAGATCCGGAATCAAAGGAAGTGGGTACTGGTTCCTTACGGTGACCTTATTCAGGTTACGATAATCAATGCACGGCCTAAGACCACCATCCTTCTTCCCCACGAAGAAGAAGCCAGCACCTACAGGAGAAGTCGAGGGGCGAATGAAACCCTTGGCCAGGCATTCTTGGATATACACCCTCATCGCTTCACGTTCAGGACATGAAAGATTAAATATCCTACCCTTAGGAAGCTTGGCACCAGGCACCAAATCGATAGCGCAATCGTAATCTCTATGGGGGGGCAACACCTCGGAGGCCTCCTTAGAAAACACATCGGCGAAGTCCTGAACAAACTCAGGAAGCGTGTTTACCTCCTCCCGGGGAGAAATAGAGTTAACAGAAAGACATGACATAAGACATTCATTACCCCATTTGGTGAGATCCCCAGTATTCCAATCAAAGGTGGGATTATGCAACTGCAACCAGGGGAGACCTAATACCAGATCAGACGATAATCCCTGCATCACCAGTACAGAGCACTGCTCCAAATGCATGGAGCCAACCAGGAGTTCAAAAACAGGAGTATGCTGAGTAAAATAACCATTAGCAAGGGGAGTGGAGTCGATTCCTACTACAGGGATAGGATAAGGTAAATCAATACAAGGCATCTTTAGAGACATAGCAAAATCCACAGACATGATATTAGCAGATGAGCCAGAATCCACGAAAGCACTGCCCGTGGCAGACCGGCCAGCAAACGAGACCTGAAAGGGAAGCAAAATTTTATTGCGTTTCACATTAACGGGAAATACCTGTGCGCCCAAGTGACCTCCCCGATGATCACTTAGGCGCGGAAGTTTTCCGGCTTCTTATTCTTGCGCCTGGGACAGGTGTTCAGTAGATGCTTGTCGTCCCCACAGTAGAAGCAGAGACCATTCATTCTGCGAAACTCTCTACGTTGTCGAGGGGACATGGAGGCCCCGAGTTGCATAGGTACCTCCGAGTCCTCCGTGGAGGGGCGAGGAGACGGGACCTCGGGGGGAATCGCAGAAAAGTCAGAGGGGAGCACACTGAAGCGTTCTAGCTGACGTTCCCTGAGACGTCGGTCAAGTCGTACTGCTAGGGCCATAACCTGGTCAAGGGAGTCAGGCGAGGGGTAGCTAACCAGCAGATCCTTCAGGGCGTCAGATAATCCTAACCTAAACTGGCACCTTAGGGCCGGATCGTTCCACTGAGAAGCTACGCACCACTTCCTAAAATCAGAACAGTATTCCTCAACCGGTCTCCTACCCTGACGTAAGGTCACCAGCTGACTCTCGGCTAAAGCAGTCCTGTCAGTCTCGTCGTAAATGAGTCCGAGGGCAGAGAAAAAACGATCAACAGAGGAAAGTTCAGGGGCGTCAGGAGCCAAGGAGAAGGCCCACTCTTGGGGCCCTTCCTGGAGTCGGGATATGATGATACCCACCCGCTGGTTCTCGGAACCTGAGGAGTGGGGCTTTAGGCGGAAATACAGTCTGCAACTCTCCCGGAAGGAGAGAAACGTCTTACGGTCCCCTGAAAACCGGTCAGGTAACTTGAGGTCGGGTTCTAGAGGTGAGGTGAGGGGTACTACTAAAGCAGCGTCACCCTGATTGACCCTTTGGGCCAGGGCCTGGACCTGTAGGGAGAGGCCCTGCATCTGCTGGGTCAGGGTCTCAAGGGGGTCCATGATAGCGTCAGCGTAGGAGAAATGGTAGACTAGGTAAGGGCTTGTAATTATGTAATGGCAGGAAGGAGGTGAAGGGAAAGTGAGCCCTAATCTACCCACCGCCCTGTCCCTGCCTACTTGCAACGACCCGCCCTAGGCGACGAGGTACAACTGGGCGGCGGTCCCTACGCTGGCTAAGTGCACAGGAAGACAAACAGGGAACACGCAAGGGAAGGGGCAGTAGCCACGGAACGCCACGAGGAAACGGGGCGGCGAACGAACAGTCAGGACCAGGACGAAGTGAGTACACCCGAGCAGGCACGGAGACAGGAGCAAGCCAGGGCAAGCAAGCAGGTCAAGCAGAACTGCAGCAAGGCAGAAGCACGGCAGAAGCAGGCTGGAGCAAGCAGCAGTGGGGCCAGGAATCCAAAAGAATTACAAGCACTGGGGGAGAGCACAGGGCAGGTAATAAAGGGCAGGGGGCGGAGCTAACTCCGAGAGACCAGGCCGCGATAGGCTCTCCCACTCCTGAGCCTGCCACCCTGGTTGGTAGGAGATGGTGTCAGTGGAGCAGGTCTGGCCTCAGGTGTGGATTGATTAATCCCAGGAGTATAGCTAGATGAAGTACCTGGCAGAATCCTAACATCTGGTATATAGTTTTGTTGAGGGGATCGAATACTACGGGATTCATGAAATGTTAGTTGTAGCACGGGCTTGCACTGGGCTAGCAATTGTGTTTACTGAGTAACTCTGAAAGGTGCTGGGACGCTGATCCGTTGTCATGGCAACCAAAGGGGATCGGAGCCAAGGAGCACACTGACAGAGCAAAGTACATAAAATACATAGAATACACAAGATGCTTGCGGACAGCAAGGAGAGAGGAAATACAATATGGAGATATTAAAAGTAAAAAATGAATATTATATAATAAATAAAACTGAACATATCCAAATTTAAGATCCAAAACACTGGTGAATGGTTTTGTTACTGGTTTGGAAAGGGGTTAGTGCTATTTGGTAATAGAAATGATGATTTTAGCACATGCTTAGATACACTGGGTGAACAAATGTGTTACTAATTGTCACTGAAGGGTGCTAAGACGCTGATCCGTTGCCGGGGCAACCAAAGGGGATCAGAGCCACGGAACACACAGGACAAGCGGAGCCCACCGAAGGTGAGAAGATACAAGATTATACACCATTACTGAATCTGTTACAATTAGAGTGTAGTCAATGGGGGAATGTGCTTGGATACAGTGTAGGACTGATAACTGCATTCTTTAATAAAAGGAATGTATTATTGGGGGAAGATGTGTGGTTAGGGGATAATGAGAGTTACGCAATGCTGGTTTTTTGGTCACAACCTTTAGAATCCTAATGGTGCTATGTACTTGCATTGCTAGATCACCAAAAGGGGGGGGGCAGCAGGACCAGCCCCCGACGCCGGGACAGCCAAGGGGGACCGCAGCCAAGGAACGAGAGCAACGGGTCAAACGCCACCGCGGGTAAGCAAGTGGAAAATTGAACACTATATTGAGCCTTTATTTCAAATGGGGTAGGTTAGCTATATTGCATTCAATTCGATTAAGGATGTATTCATTGCTGGGGAACCCTGTAGAAAAGGAGGGGGGGGGGGGTTTTCCCCCTCTCGTAGTGGTTTAAAGTGTCAGTGTGCCGAAAACGTTCATATTGTGTACGTTCATATTATGAACGTTTTCGGCACACTGACACTTTAAACCACTACGAGAGGGGGAAAACCCCCCCCCCTCCTTTTCTACAGGGTTCCCCAGCAATGAATACATCCTTAATCGAATTGAATGCAATATAGCTAACCTACCCCATTTGAAATAAAGGCTCAATATAGTGTTCAAGTTTCCACTTGCTTACCCGCGGTGGCGTTTGACCCGTTGCTCTCGTTCCTTGGCTGCGGTCCCCCTTGGCTGTCCCGGCGTCGGGGGCTGGTCCTGCTGCCCCCCCCCCTTTTGGTGATCTAGCAATGCAAGTACATAGCACCATTAGGATTCTAAAGGTTGTGACCAAAAAACCAGCATTGCGTAACTCTCATTATCCCCTAACCACACATCTTCCCCCAATAATACATTCCTTTTATTAAAAAATGCAGTTATCAGTCCTACACTGTATCCAAGCACATTCCCCCATTGACTACACTCTAATTGTAACAGATTCAGTAATGGTGTATAATCTTGTATCTTCTCACCTTCGGTGGGCTCCGCTTGTCCTGTGTGTTCCGTGGCTCTGATCCCCTTTGGTTGCCCCGGCAACGGATCAGCGTCTTAGCACCCTTCAGTGACAATTAGTAACACATTTGTTCACCCAGTGTATCTAAGCATGTGCTAAAATCATCATTTCTATTACCAAATAGCACTAACCCCTTTCCAAACCAGTAACAAAACCATTCACCAGTGTTTTGGATCTTAAATTTGGATATGTTCAGTTTTATTTATTATATAATATTCATTTTTTACTTTTAATATCTCCATATTGTATTTCCTCTCTCCTTGCTGTCCGCAAGCATCTTGTGTATTCTATGTATTTTATGTACTTTGCTCTGTCAGTGTGCTCCTTGGCTCCGATCCCCTTTGGTTGCCCTGACAACGGATCAGCGTCCCAGCACCTTTCAGAGTTACTCAGTAAACACAATTGCTAGCCCAGTGCAAGCCCGTGCTACAACTAACATTTCATGAATCCCGTAGTATTCGATCCCCTCAACAAAACTATATACCAGATCTTTGGATCGTAAATTTGGATAACTTTTTCTTTTTTTAATTTTAATTTTAATATCTCCGTACTGTATTCCCTTTCTCCGTGCTGTCCGCAAGAATGTATTTTATGTATTTTAACAAATGTATGTATTCTGCAACTATGTTTCTATTACTACGCGCGAGGAGTGAGAGGAAAAAAGCCAGGTGTGACGTCACGATCGCACCTTGACCCCGTCAGATTTGGCGGTTTTTTCACTCAAGCTAATCTGAACCCACATGTTATATAAATGCTGTTAAACCTAGTATGCACATGGCCTGAGGAAGACGCTTGTTCGGCGTTGAAACGCGTAGCCACTTATTGAAATAAAACTTCCCGTATATCATACCCTGGACTTTGTTCTCATCAATTCCAGCACGCAGCAGCGCCCTCAGAAAGATCCAATTTTTCTCCTGTTCCCTTCAACAAAGCGGTCCCCTCGGGATACCGACTCGGATCTGGCAGCAGCACTGTGGTTCTATATGCCTTCTTACATCCTACCTAGGTGAGCATGATACATGCCCTCTCGTCTCATCCTCTACCCACTGATTTGCACAAGGTGGCGCCGTGTGTTTTTTCTCTTTTTTTTCTCTCTCTTCCCGCTTCTGAAACAGGGTTGCCAACCACTATTTTTTTTGGTCCAAAATTTGGCCCAAAATCATGGACAGTTTATAAAATTGTGTATAACATGTTTCTCAAACTTAAAACATTAATATAACCAGGTTAGCAATGTTAATTGTGAATTAGAAAGGGATAATAGTTAAAAATCATAATAATAGAGTCAAGTCTGCATTTTTACTTTTTGTAATGTTCTGGTTTCGTTCAACTAGGCTGCGGCACTAAAACTTGAAGACCCAGCTCCCAGCTCTAGGAAGGTCGGTGCAATTTATAAAGAGATTGCGACATGAATCACAGGAGATATAGCCACATACTGTTATGCCCATGGCCGCGGGTTGTCAGGCTCACTCACCTCCTGACGGCCGCAGCCATGGATCTGTGAGCGCAGGCCCTCATCTCCTCCTCGGGAGACGCCAGCGCTCACTTCCGTTTCTCTCAGCTGGGTCCCATAGGGAGCGTGCGCATGCTCGAGCCCGCTCTTAAAGGGCCATCGCCTGCACCTGAGTTAAAGTGCCAAATTAGCCCATGAGCACCCTTGACTATAAGAGGGACCCAGACCCTTCCTGCCTTGCCTGAGCTTTGTTGTCGTTACCCTAGTTTGTCTCTTCAAATGGTCTCCTAGTGTCTTCCAGTTCCCAGTGTTTCCCATTCCTGCTACCTGTAACCTGTATCCCGTGCTATCCTGGTCATATGTCGTATTGAGTTGGAGTCATGCTGTGCTGTGTACCACGCCTGTCCTGCTAAACCACGCCTGGTGCCTGTCTGCTGCCAAAGTCCCTTCGGAGCCTGCCTTGCTACTGTCGGAAGCTACCACAGGTACACCTATATGAACTATAGACTTTGACGTGTGTCCTGCTGGCCAGCTACCATACCGTTAAGGCGGTACGTCCCAGTGGGTCCACGTACCCAACGTGACACATGCTACATATACACACTGCACACACTACATACACAATCACACTACACACATACTACATATACATACATACTTACTGCACACACTACACACATACTACATATACACACTGCACACATACTACACATACACATTACGTATACTACATATACACACACACTGCACACATACTACATATACATACACACTGCACATATACACTCTACACATACACAAACACACTGTATACATACTACATATACACACTGCACACTACATATACACACACTGCAGACATACTACATATACACACACTTCACACATACTACATATACACACACTGCACATATACTACATATACACATACACTGCACACATACTACATATAGTAGTTACATAGTTACATAGTTAGTACGGCTGAAAAAAGACACATGTCCATCAAGTTCAACCAAGGGACGGGAAAAGGGAAGGAAAAATTTCTACACATAGGAGCTAATATTTTTTTGTTCTAGGAAATTATCTAACCCTTTTTTAAAGCCATCTACTGTCCCTGCTGTGACCAGCTCCTGCGGTAGGCTATTCCATAGATTCACAGTTCTGACGGTAAAGAAGCCTTGTCGCCTCTGCAGCTTGAACCTTTTTTTCTCCAGACGGAGGGAGTGCCCCCTTGTTTTTTGAGGGGGTTTTACAAGGAACAGGATTTCACCATATTTTTTGTATGTGCCATTAATATATTTATATAAGTTAATCATGTCCCCCCTTAGTCGTCTTTTTTCAAGGCTAAATAGGTTTAATTCTTTCAATCTTTCCTCATAACTTAAATTCTCCATGCCCCTAATTAGCTTCGTTGCTCTTCTTTGTATTTTTTCCAACTCCAGGGCATCCTTTCTATGAACTGGAGCCCAGAACTGAACTGCATATTCTAGATGAGGCCTCACTAATGCTTTGTAAAGTGGTAATATTACATCCCTGTCCCGTGAGTCCATGCCTCTTTTAATACACGACAATATCCTGCTGGCCTTTGAAGCAGCTGATTGACACTGCATGCTGTTATTGAGTTTATGATTTACAAGTACACCCAGATCCTTCTCAATAAGTGAATCCGCCAGTATAGCTCCCCCTAGGACATATGATGCATGCAGGTTGTTGGTACCCAGATGCATAACTTTACATTTATCTACATTAAACTTCATCTGCCAAGTGGACGCCCAAACACTTAGTTTGTTTAAATCTGCCTGCAATTCACGAACATCTTCCATAGACTGAACTATATTACATAGCTTGGTGTCATCTGCAAAAATAGAAATAGTGCTATTAATCCCATCTTCTATATCATTAATAAATAAGTTGAATAATAGTGGTCCCAGCACTGAACCCTGGGGTACACCACTTATAACTGGGGACCATTCAGAGTAGGAATCATTGACCACAACCCTCTGGATACGGTCCTTGAGCCAATTCTCAATCCAATTACAAACTATATTTTCTAAACCTATAGTCCTTAATTTACCCATTTGGCGTCTATGGGGGACAGTGTCAAATGCCTTTGCAAAGTCCAAAAACACTAAATCCACAGCGGCCCCTCTGTCTAGACTTCTGCTCACCTCTTCATAGAAACAGATTAGGTTAGTTTGACAACTTCTGTCCTTAGTAAAACCATGCTGGCTGTCACTTATAATGCTATTTATTGTCACATAATCCTATATATAGTCCCTCAATAGCCCCTCAAACATTTTCCCCACGATGGATGTTAACTCCTTAACGCCGAAGGACGGATATATCCGTCCTCAGCAGCTGCTAGTTCGCGCAGGAGGACGGATATATCCGTCCTGTGATGGCGCGGGTACTGACACTGTACCCACGCGATCAGCGGCAGGAGCACGGCTGTTATACACAGCCTGGCTCCTGCTGCAACTGCCGGAATCGAAGCGCGCGCCGATTCCGGCAGTTTAACCCATTAAATGCCGCTGTCAATAGTGACAGCGGCATTTAATGTGTTTGACAGAGGGGGGAGCTCCCTCTGTCACCCGATCGGCGCCCCCGCAAACAAATCGCGGGTCGCCGTCGGGTTTCCATGACAGCCGGGGGTCTAACAAAGACCCCCAGGTCTGCCTTCAGCATCTGCCTGTTAGGCGATGCCGGAGGCATGACCTAACAGGTTGCCTGTCAGTTTTACACTAACAGGCAATAATGCTTTGGTATACGAAGTATACCAAAGCATTATATATGCGATCGGCACATCGCATAGTGAAGTCCCCTGGTGGGACTAAAAAAAAAAATGTAAAACAGTTAAATAAAGTTTGTGAAAAAAAAAAATAATAATTACAGTCAAAGTCAAATAAAACTACTTTTTTGGCCCAAAAAGTGGTTTTATTTAGTAAAACGGTCAAAACAAATCACACATGCACATATATGGTATCCCCGTGTTCGTAACAACTTGACCAATAAAATGAACATATTAATTAAACCGCCGGATGAACGGCGTCCAAAGAAAACGCAAAAAACAACGTCAAAATACTCTCTTTTCTCCCATTCCCCCCATAAAAAATAAAATAAAAGTTAATCTATAAGTCCTATGTACCCCAAAATAGTACTAATAAAAACTACACATTGTCCCGCAAAAATCAAGCCCACGTATGGCCACATCGGCGGAAAAATAAAAACGTTACGGCTCTTGGAACGTGGCGATGCAAAAACAAGTAATTTTTTTCTAAAAGGGTTTTTATTGTGCAAAAGTAGAAAAAACATATAAAACCTTTACATATTTGGTATCCCTGTAATCGTGCCGACCCATAGAATAAAGTTAACATGTTATTTATGCTGCATAGTAAACGGCGTAAATTTATAACGTGAAAATTAATGCTGGAATAGCTGCTTATTTCAATTCTCTCCTAAAATAAAGTTAATAAAAGTTAATCAATATGTTATAAGCATCTAAAAATGGTACAATTACAAAATACAACTCGTCTCGCAAAAAACAAGCCCTTATACGGCGATGTCGACGGAATAAAAAAAGAGTTACGACTCTTGGAATGCGACCGTGAAAAAACAAAAAATAATCCTTGGTCATTAACGTGCAAAATGGCCCGGTCATTAAGGGGTTAAGCTTACTGGTCTATAATTACCCGGGGAAGACCTAGAGCCCTTTTTGAAAATAGGCACCACATTTGCGCTACGCCAGTCCCTTGGCACTATACCAGTCACTAGAGATTCTCTGAATATTATGAAAAGGGGGACAGAAATAACTGAACTAAGCTCTTTAAGAATTCTAGGGTGTAACCCATCTGGTCCCGGGGCCGTGTGCACATTTATTTTATTTAATTTAGCTTGGACCATATCTACATTCATCCAATTCAGTATATCAACTGATATATTAACAGCACTGGCACCGGCTACATCAGCTGCTCTTTCTTCTGTTGTATATACAGAGCTAAAGAACCCATTTAGTAACTTTGCCTTCTCTTGATCCCCTGTGATCAACTCCCCATTATCATTATCTAGGGGTCCTACATGTTCAGACCTTGGCTTTTTAGCATTTATATACTTGAAGAATTTTTTGGGATTTGTTTTACTATCCTTGGCCACCTGCCTTTCATTTTGTATTTTTGCTAATTTTATTACATTTTTACAGATTTTATTAAGCTCTTTATATTTTACAAAGGCTACAGCTGTACCCTCAGATTTGTTTTTTTTAAATGCCCTTTTTTTGTCGTGTATTGCCCCTTTCACAGAAGGTGTAAGCCATGTGGATTTTAATTTGAGTCGTTTATACTTGTTACCTACAGGAATAAATTTTGCACTATAATAACTCAAAGTAAATGTGAAAATCTCCCATTTATCATTTGTTCCATTATTTGACATTAGTTCTTCCCAGTCCATATCCTGAATTGCAGCCCTCATCCTGGGGAAATTGGCCTTCTTAAAATTAAATGTTTTTGCCCTCCCAGCCTGTGTTTGTTTTTTACAGTATAGGTAAAATGTAACTATATTATGATCACTGTTACCGAGGTTTTCACGAACATTGACATTCCCAACAAGATCTGCATTATTAGAAATGACCAGATCCAACAGAGCTTCACCTCTAGTCGGGTCTTCCAGAAACTGGCCCATAAAATTTTCCTGCAACAGGTTGAGGAAATGTCTCCCCTTTGCAGTTGAAGCCGAACCATGACACCAATTAATATCCCGGAAATTAAAATCTCCCATTATCACTACAGTACCCGCCTGTGCAGCCTACTTCATCTGTTTATATAGCTGAACTTCCATCTCCTCAGTTATATTGGGGGGTCTATAGGTTACACCAAAAGTAATTTTTTCAGTGTTTACCTCCCTTTCTAGTTCCACCCACAAGGTTTCAACCTCCTCACAGTATTCACCCACTATTGTCTCTTTCACACTCGCCTTCATATCATTTCTCACATACAGACATACACCACCGCCTTTCCTATTTGTCCTGTCTTTCCGAAAAAGTGTAAAACCCTGTAGATTTACAGCCCAGTCATGTGAAGAGTCCAGCCATGTTTCAGCAACACCAACTATATCTATATTTTCTTCCAGTATCAAGGCCTCCAGCTCCCCCATTTTGCTTGCTAGACTTCTGGCATTTGTGAACATACACTTTAACTTGCCTGTCAGTTTTTCACTTTTATTATCAGAAATGTGATTTGACATTAATCGGGCCTTTTTATTTACACTGATGTTTTGTAACGAAAGGATCTCCTTATCTTGTTGTCTAGTCCTCTCCCCACATTCTGTTTCTCCCCCCACCAATATAGTCTGACCCCTCTCTAACCTGGCTACCCCTTTTTTTTCTATATTGACCTCCCTCCTCAGCCCTAGTTTAAATACTCCACCACCCCAGCTAGAATTCTCTCCCCCAGCACAGCGGACCCCCTTCCATTTAGGTGCAAATCATCTGCAGAATACAGTTTGTACCCCAATGAAAAGTCAACCCAGTGCTCTAGGAACCCAAATCCTTCTCCTCTACACCAAGACTTCAGCCATGCATTTAACTCCCTGAGCTCCCGCTGTCTTTCCTGTGATGCACATGGCACAGGCAGTATTCCTGAGAATACTACTTTGGAGGTCCTTCCCTTCAGCTTGTATCCTAGTTCTTTAAAATTATTCTTAAGGCTCCTCCACCTACCATTTATTCTGTCGTTGGTACCGACATGGACCACGACAGCTGGATCATCACCAGCCCCTCCCAGCAATTTGTCCACCTGTTCCACCACATGCCGAACCCTGGCACCAGGGAGACAGCAAACCATTCGGTTGAGGTGGTCTTGGCGACAAATTATTCTATCCGTCTTCCTGATTATAGAATCCCCTATGACTATCAATTGTCTTGGCTTACCTGCATTACCATCCCACCGACTACTAGATGGGCTGTTCTCCCGGCTGTTAGAGAGATCAGTATCCACTAGGGCTGCCATTTCTGAGACTGACACCCTCGCATCATCACCCAACTTGGCAATTTTGCCTGGAATGTCAGAAACCGGATCGGCCTTCCTTTTCTTTGACCCCTTTCTACTGCCCCTAACTACATTAACCCAGCTACTTACCTGATCCTGCTCACCCATGTCTTTACCCTCCAGTTCTAACCCACTAACTGCATGCTCCGTGAGCAGCAAGCTCAGCTCAAGATTGTCTATCCTCCTCAGTGTTGCATTCTGCTCCTCCAGATCTCTAATACGAGCTTCCAGGTGACCAACATGCTCACATCTGCCACAGAGGTATTCACCCTGGAACTCCGGCTCCAGTCGTGCATACATATGGCAAACTGAGCACTGAAGAAAACCTTCAATCTTGCTATCCATTATCCAAGTTACAAAAAAAACAGCGAACAGGTGTTAATCAAAAAGAAAAAGTAGAAGAGTACTTACTGGGGCTTTAACTCCTCTTTTCAAATCCGGTTTTTGGAATATACAAACACATTGCACAAATACTACAGGGTGGGCCATTTATATGGATACACCTAAATAAAATGGGAATGGTTGGTGATATTAACTTCCTATTTGGGGCACATTAGTATATGGGAGGGGGGAAACTTTTCAAGCTGGGTGTTGACCATTGTCGGCCATTTTGTATCCAGCTTTAGTTTTTTCAATGGGAAGAGGGTCATGTGACACATCAAACTTATCGAGAATTTCTCAAGAAAAACAATGGTGTGCTTGGTTTTAACGTTACTTTATTCTTTCATGAGTTATTTACAAGTTTCTGACCACTTATAAAATGTGTTCAAAGTGCTGCCCATTGTGTTGGATTGTCAATGCAACCCTCTTCTCCCACTCTTCACACACTGATAGCAACACCGCAGAAGAAATGCTAGCCAAGGCTTCCAGTATCCATAGTTTCAGTTGCTGCACATCTCGTATCTTCACATCATAGACAATTGCCTTCAGATGACCCCAAAGATAAAAGTCTAAGGGGGTTCAGATCGGGAGACCTAGGGGGCCATTCAACTGGCCCACGACGACCAATCCACTTTCCAGGAAACTGTTCATCTAGGAATGCTCGGACCTGACACCCATAATGTGGTGGTGCACCATCTTGCTGGAAAAACTCAGGGAACGTGCCAGCTTCAGTGCATAAAGAGGGAAACACATCATCATGTAGCAATTTCAGATATCCCGTGGCCTTGAGGTTTCCATTGATGAAGAATGGCCCCACTATCTTTATCAGAAACTTGTAAATAACTTATGAAAGAATAAAGTAACGTTAAAACCAAGCACACCATTATTTTTCTTGTGAAATTCTCGATAAGTTTGATGTGTCACATGACCCTCTTCCCATTGAAAAAACTAAAGTTGGATACAAAATGTCTGACTTCAAAATGGCCGCCATGGTCAACACCCAGCTTGAAAAGTTTCCCCCCTCCCATATACTAATGTGCCACAAACAGGAAGTTAATATCACCAACCATTCCCATTTTATTTAGGTGTATCCATATAAATGGCCCACCCTGTACATATACACACACTGCACACATACTACATATACACACACATACTGCACACATACTACATATACACACACTGCAAACATACACACTACACACATACATACATACATACATACATACATACATACATACAAACATACACACACACTGCACACATACTACATATACACACACATACATACAACACATATACATACATACATACATACATACATACATACATACATACATACATACATACATACATACATACATACATACATACATACATACATACATTGAGACACACAGTAATTGCAAACTCCACTGCGGGAAAGAGTATACAGAGGGAGATTAGAAGCTGAACGGGCTATCAAGGACTGGAGTACTGGGCTGTACAGGGCTTAGGAGAAATTCTAGCAGCAGCAGTTATACAGGTCAGCAGTGCAGACACAGTGAAGGACCAGTGTGCTGCTGACCTTTACAGCTGCTGGGTAGTGAATTAGATGCAGAGCAGGATGACGGGCAGGGGCTTCACACATCAGCAGTACAAGCTGAGGTAACGGCAGCCCAGCGTTCTGCTCTGCATATATTCTCCTGAGCCACCTGTCAGGTCCCAGCCAAGCTGCTCTATGCTGCTGTACTCCGTTCTCCTCTTCCTGCTCTTCTATGGCGGGCAGGAGGACCCTGCTAGTAGTACACACCAGACATGGTGCGTGGAGGCTGGCAAGGCTCACAAGGTACTTCATGAGGTCATCACACAGTCTGCGTGTGACCTGGCACATACTTCTCCTTTCTCTAACCAACGCAACTTGCATATGCGCAGCTCTTTGGACAAAAAAAAAATATAAACCACGTACGCATTCTTTTTATTAATTCCGGACACAATGGACAGTTGCCAAAAGTTCTCTAATTTCACAGACTATCCGTGAATTAACAGACCGTTGGCAACCCTGTTCTGAAACACAAGCAGGAGAAGGGAGCCAGCACAGCGCCCCCTTCCACCTTCTGGAGTGATGCACCCTGTCCAGTGGCACAGGTCGCACACCCCTAAGGCCAGCCCTGACAGCACCACAGGAGCAATACCAGATTATAATGCTCAGGGAGGGACTACAGATTGGAGGCCTTAAACCTAAATCTGTATCTGACAGAACATCTAGCCTATAATGTGTGCAAAACGCATGATGGCTCGACCAAGTGGCCACTCTGCAGATTTGGTTCATAGAGGCTTCTCTTCTTTCTGTCCAAGATGCCGAAGCTGCTCTCATTAAATTAGCTTTTATGCCTTGGGTTGCACAGAGTCCTTTGGACTTGTAAGCTTCTTGTACGGTAATTTTCACCCATCTTGCTAGAGAGCTTTTTGAAGCTTTCTTTCCTTTATGCTTTACACCATATAACACAAATAGATTTTTATCCTGTCTAAAGAAGATGTTTTATCAATGTACTGAAGTACCGTACGCCTAACATCCAAGCAATGAAACTTTTCTTCTTGTTGGTCTTTTGAATCTGGACAAAAGGAAGGTAGAATTATTTCTTGGTCTCTATGGTAGGCAGTAGGCACTAAAAGAAGGGTCTAGCTTTAGAATGATTTTGATTTCTTGCATTTTTAGGTAGGGTTCTAAGATTGAAAGAGATTGGATTTCTCCAATGCTTCTTGCTGATGTAGTAGCGACTAAAAAAGCAGATTTTTAGCGTTAAAAAATAAACTTATATCGATTGAGTCGATGGGTTCAAAAGGAGGATCACAAGGAGGCGTTAAAATTACATTCAAATCCCAGGCAGGTACCGATTGCTTTAGGGATGGTTTTAATTTCGAAATTGCTTGTGTGAATCTTCCGATTCACCTTCTGTTCAGCTAGGGCAGTATTAAAAAGTTGCTTAAGAGCTGAAATTTGTACCTTTAAGGAACTCGGGCTAAGCCCTTTTTTGAATCATGATTGCAAAAAATATAGGATTTTTGCGATGTTAGGAAAAAAGGGATCTGGTCCTGGATCTCCATACCAGGAACAGAATTTCTTCCAAATTTTTTCGATAGATTTTTGAGGTAACTTCTTTATGGCTCAATAAAATAGTAGAAATTACCTCGTCTGACAGACCATGGTACCTCAGGATCTGCCTTTCAGGATCCATGCTGACAACTTCGGAGTCACTACTCCTTGAAAAAGTATAGGACTTTGGGAGAGAAGGTTCTTTTTGACTGGGAGCAGGATAGGGTCTTCAAGTGCCAGATACTTTAGGATAGGAAACCAGCTTCACTTTGGCCAATAAGGAAGAATGATGATGACTCTTGTCAATTCCTCCTGGATTTTTCTTAACACTACTGGAATTAGAGGAAACGGAGGAAAGGCACAGGTCAGATTCATGTCCCAGGGTTGGGACAATGCATCTACTGCCAATGGTCCACCTGGTGTAAAAGTGTAGAAGTCTTCCTCCTACACTTCTGGCGCCATTGCTTTGAGGGCTGGAATGAGTTGTTGGGGTTGAGAAGATATCCCCAACCTCTTCCACCTTTGAGGTGACGTCCAGCGGACCGACTTTCCTTTACCTCTGTAGTTTGGTTGTTGGCGAAACTTACGAAATTGAGGAGTCTTTTGTGGTTTTTCTTCTGGAAACCTCGTTTTCCTATCTGCTGCGCTTTCCAACATATTGTCTAGGAGGGGCCCAAACATCGAAGATTCTGTGAAGGGAATGGAGCAAAGCTTATTTTTAGATTTCATGTGTCCTGACCACATCTTGACCAATGCTCTTCTAGCAGTGTTGGATAGTGCCCCATTCCTTGCGGAAAATCTGAACGATTTGGTTGATGTGTCTACCAAAAACACTGTCGTCATTTTTAATAAATGTAGAGATTCTAATATATCTTATCTTCATCATTAAATGGGCCTTGAGTTGGCTCAACCAAATAAACATCAATCTTGCAACCGACGTAGCCTCGACCTTTGTAGATATTAAAGCGGATGAAGATTCCCAGGCTCTTTTCAGCAGCCCATCTGCTTTTCGGTCCATGGGATCTTTTCACTGAGAGGAATCTTCTAAAGGATGTGAACTTTTGGGACTTCATCCCAAGATTTTGTGTCTTCTGGATCAAAAATAAGTCTGTTTTTGAATTCTCTTGAAATTAAGAGCCTCTTTTCAGAATCCTCCCATTCCGTCATAATCATTTTTATGAGATATTCATTCATAGGAAAAACTTTTGTTTTCCTTTCTGTAAGGCCCCCGAACATCTCATCCTGGCTGGTATGGGGTTGGTTTTCTTCTGGGATATCCATTTTTTCCCTATTTGCCTGGATTAATGTATCGAACATGTCAGAAGAGAAGTAAAATTTCTTCTCCCGTGTGGATGAGGTTGACGGTAACAGTTTTTCCCCTTCTTCCAATTTACCTTCCGATAAATAATACCATTATTGTTTAGAGTCAGAACCATAACAAAGTGGGCACCATTTTTGCTCTTCTTCTATCCGTGGTTTCTTTGCACGGTAGTGCAATGGAATTTCTTGAGGAGGGGCGAGGGAGGCTACAGACTGATTCACTTCCTCATGAATAATAGCCCCCAGCTCAGACATAAATGTGGGTTGTTCTTCCTTCAGTATTTTTGTGATACAATCCTGACACAGTTATTTCTTATGCGATTCTAGCAATTTCTTCCAACAGGTCGCACATTTTTTAACTTTCTTTTTAAGGTCTGTTTGTCTCTGGGAAGATTCTTTATCCTAGAGAAACAAAGGCAAAAAAAGCAAACCATACTTACATACTGAGTCATCCCCTTAACCCCAAGGGTGAGACTTACATGACCCTGGGACATATCTGGAATTCCATCAGAACGAGGTAGTTCCATCACCGCACCAAGCATATAATCCAATATCTACCTAAAAAATATATGACATAAGCTGTAAATATCCACGTTAGAGGTATTAGCTCCAACCCATACTTTTGCGTGTCCCTTTATACATGGGCGTTTTGAATTGTCCCGCTCTCCAAGATGACCACGGCCCGGAAGTAGCCGGACGTCAGTTTCGGTGACTCGGTTACTCCCGAGATGCGACCACATCCCGAGTGATGCCTTCCAATGAGGTCACTTCTGGTGAAGTGGCCGATGCTGAGGTTACTTCCGGAGCTCCAAATATATGAAGCTTCCAGTCCCCGCGTGGTTCCTCACGGCTTTTTGGCTCAAAGCCGTACTTGGGAGTCCCGAATCTGCATGCAACAAGGACTCCAACCTAGGATCCATAAGGTTAGCGCTTTGATTCGGTGCGCTAAGGGACCTGTCATATGAGAGGTGTTAGCCTAGGCACACAGGGGGAATAGAAAGAGAAGTTCACGGACTCCCTGAATTTTCCAGGAGCGATCTCTTTCTGCACCTGACCCTATAAAGACAGGAAGAAAACTGGCGGGTGGGTGGAGGGAGGGGCCTTTTAACCTCTCTGTCTTCCTGTTCCTATAGAGGTCAAGAGGGCAACCTCCTGTGGTGCTCTCATGAGGGACGTACGGGAAATTATTTTTATTTTTTGAGATACAGCTGTTCTGTGTCCTGTATACAGAGCAACTGTATAGTTCGTAGAATCCTGTACCCGTCAGGTCTACGGGGTTGGTTAGTTTAGTGTCAGTGGGTCCTGCGTATCTTTGACACGCAAGATCCACCTGTTATCCATCACATCTAAGTTCATAACTTAGATGTGATAGATTACAGGTGGATCCGGCATGGACCCGCTGACACTGAACCCATCCGAAAGATACAGCTGCTCTGTATACAGGATATAGAGCAGCTGTATCTCAAAAAGTAAAAATAATTTTTAATAAAAACAAATGTAAAAGTTGCACCAAACAAACTGCCATTTTAATTAAAAAAAAATCACTTTCAAAGGTTTACATATCCTTTAATTAATAACATTATTAAATACGATTGTTTTTTTTCTGAATTTTGCTCATATTATAAATTTGCCAAAATAACCACTAACATATGTGCACCCAAAGTGCACCCTAACAAAAATAACTTGTTCTGAAAAACAATAAGGTCTCATATAGCCATGATAGAGTAAGGGTGAGTTCACACGAGGCGGATACGCTGGGTAAAAGCAGGCAGCGTATCCGCCTTGTGCGCCGCAGGGAATTCCGAGCGAAAAACTGCACCAAACTGTGGTGCAGTTTTTCACCCAGAATGTCCACTGCGGAAAACCGAACTGCGAGCAGGCCGGCCTACTTGGATGATGTTTGATCCGAGGAGACTGCTGCAGCCTGTGATAGGCTGCAGCTGCGGTCACATGGGATGAAGCGTCATCCCTGGAGGTCGGCCCTCTGACATCATCCAGCGCGGCCTCCTGGGATGATGTTTTATCCCATGTGACCGCCGCTACAGCCTGTGATTGGCTTCAGCGGTCACATGGGATGAAACGTCATCCCAGGAGGCCGCGCTGGAAGGAGGAACACAGACTTCTGGGTAAGTATGAGATAATTTTTTTTTTAGTTGCGGTTTTCGCAGGGGAATCCCAGCGAACTCGCTGCAAAAAAATGCAACAACTGCTATTTGTTGCAGGATTTACCTCCCGATTGAATTCAATGGGAAAACACGCAACAACTAAGCAGCGTTTATGCAAATACAATTGACATGTTTTATCTCATCCACTTTGCTGCTTCTGTATTTGCTGTGGATTTTCAGCAACTAATTCCTTTGCGGAAAATCCGCAGTATTTACAGAACGTGTGAACTGACCCTAAGGCTGGATTCACACGAACGTGGCGTTTGTGCGCGCGTGAAAAACGCGGCGTTTTGGTCGCGTTGGAGTTGCGTGTGGCATCCGTTTGGCCAGCGTGATAGCGTATTTTACGCGCGTATGGCATGCGTTTTTTACGCGCGTCAAAACAACGGAGGGTGGAGTAATGGAGAGGTCAGCCTACAAAAATACACCTTCTCCAACACCTGCTTGATGTGAGCACATGGTCGCATCAAGATTTCAGGTTTCCTCTAACTTTGGGCTGTGTTTGTTGGTTTTTTGGTTGTTTTACACGTAAAAAACTACAATATGCCGTTGACTCCGCTGGGCCGTGTGCTGCTAGCATGGATGGTTTCTAGGAGATTTGGTGAACGGCGACCCATGCTTCAGGAGGGAAGCCGGAGAAGAGGGAGGATTTGGGTTCATCCACTTGTGGCCCAGCGCACCTCCAAAGGGCATTTTCATACTCTATATGAGGAACTTCGCAGCCACCCCGAGAAATTCAGGTCGTTTTGCCGCATGTCTGTGGTGACTTTTGATATTCTACTGGACCAGATTCGCACAGGAATAACCTACAAGGACACAAATATGCGGCGCTGCATTTCCCCCGAGGAGCGACTGCTTGTGACGTTGAGGTATGTGTGTTTAAAACTATTGCAGCTTACAGGCTGGTGTGTGGTTGCCATGTCCTACAGCACGCTTATTTGTGTGTTGTGTTTTTGCATCTCGCCCATGTAGATTTCTAGCTACCGGAAACAGCTATCATTCGATACATTTCGAATTCCTTCTTGGAGTGAGCACTATTTCGGCCATTGTCACAGGCACCTGTGTTGTGTTGTGGCTGCAATTGAAGACCGCAGTGATGCCGCAGCCGACGACAGACCACTGGCTTTCGATTGCATCAGACTTTAACACCACCACCCAATTTCCTAATTGTATTGGTGCCCTAGACGGGAAGCATATTAGGGTCAAGAAGCCCCCCCACTCAGGATCCCGATTCTATAGCTACAAACAGTTTTTTTCTATCGTCTTGTTGGCCTTGTCCGACAGCAATTATTGTTTTACCATTGTACATATAGGGTCCTATGGAAGCTCAGCTGATGCCCGCATCTTTCGTACATCCCGGATGGGCCATCGTCTGATGTGCAATCTGCTCTCGGTGCCGGTGCCAAACCACCTGCCTGGCTCGCAAGGACCACCAGTCCCTTATGTGATCGTGGCAGATGAGGGTTTTGGACTCACAAGTCAAGTAATGCGGCCATTTGCTAGAAGAGGCTTGGATGACCGCCGGCGCATATTCAATTACCGGCTTAGCAGAGCACGCCGATGTGTGGAATGTGCATTTGGCATCATGTCCTCCAAATGGCGTGTTTTCCTCACCACCATGCAACTGACGCCGCAAAATGTCACCGGGGTCATACAAACGTGTGTAGTGCTTCATAATTTTTGTCGTATACATGATGCAGGTTGTGATGCCGAATATATTCGACAAAATGTTACCTCAACAACCATTCCGCTGCCACTTCCACTTGGAAGGGCGCAAACTTCTGGAATTAGAGTACGCGACATATTTGCACAATATTTTGACAGCCCCGATGGAGCTGTGCCATGGCAGGAGGATGTTCTGTGAGGCCTGTCCTAGTGTAGAATAGTGGGCCACTGCAGCATTTGTTATGTACATTTGGGGTTCTTTGGGGAGGGGATATTTAGCTTCGGCACTCGCAAGACATGAGGACCCTTGACGTGGGTTGCGAGCTTATATCATTGGTGGTTTACCTTTTTACGTTACATCTCCTCTATACGAAATGGCTTGGGAGGCCGGTTGGCTTAGCCCTTGTTCACTATTTGCAAGATAAAAATCATTTGTTCCCCATTTCTCACACGACTGCAATGCAGGCGAGGGCAATATGATGAATGGAGGTAAACCACCAAAGACAAACTAATACCTCAATCATGGCATGCTACAATCTTGCTCCACCGTCCTAATGTGGGAACATTACATAAAAGAATGTTTGGGGGAACCTGGGTTCCAACACATAAATGGAGGCAAACACATATAATCAAACTTGCAAACAGCATAACCATTTAATCTGGTAGTTCGAAAGTAAACTGTGACCAGCAACCAGCAGTCATAAAAACATATACAACGCACCAACATGATGCTACATAAAGAAACAGTGACTTCCATGTTTACATCAGCACATAGAAACAGCCGTCATCGCCCTACACACTTCTATAAATCGTGATACCTGTGTGAGGGAGACTGGTGGCTCTGCATTTCAGCACCACTATACTGTCCCTGGGACTGCTGAGGATGTTCCTCAACAGCATAGTGGTGCTGATACTGAGGGTTGAGCCCTGCCGGGGGGCCCTGGACAAAGGGAGGCTGGGGTCTGACGTAGGGGGGGAAACTGCGCTCGCGAGGCGCCACAGGACTTGGTGACATTACGCTCACCATCGGCCGTTGGTACTGTGGCCGTGGAAAGGTGTGAGCAGGCTGGGAAGGGAGAGGAGCAGTAGAGCTCAGGCAATCTTCAGGCAATCCACGCCATTGCTCTACTACCTGGAAGCATTGCCGTGGATTGTTAGGAGGAGTGGCAGAGTCAATTATAGCACGGTACGCGCGTATTTTACGTTCATCTGAATAAAGCCTAAGGCTTTATTCAGACGAACGGGAAATACGTCCGTGCAACGGGCGTGTTTTTCACGCGCGTTGCACGGACCTATATTAGTCTATGGGGCCGTGCAGACATGTGCGTGATTTTTACTCAGCGTGAGTCCGCTGGAAAAAAGTCACGACATGTCCGTTCTTTGGGCGTTTTGCGCGAATCACGCACCCATTGAAGTCAATGGGTGCGTGAAAACCACGCATGTCGCACGGAAGCACTTCCGTGCGAACAGCGTGATTCGCGCAACAGCTGTCAAAAGGATGAATGAAAACAGAAAAGCACCACGTGCTTTTCTGTTTACAAACATCCAAATGGAGTATCATAATGATGGCGGCTGCGCGAAAAGCACGCAGCCGCGCATCATATGATGCTGCCACACGGAGCTGTTAAGTGGCTTTTGCGCACGCAAAACGCCGCGTTTTTGCGTGCGCAAAAATGCCACGCTCGTGTGAATCCAGCCTAAGAGTAAAAAAGTTATGACAGCAAAAAAAAGTAAATACATTTTCGGGTTCTAAAGGGGTAAGATAAATGCAGATATAATTAAAATGTGTTTGTGTGCCTAATTCAGTGTGACAAATATATGTAATAATAATAAGACTATATTGAGACATGCTGTGGTTTTGATGCATTTTTTTTTTTTTAAATTACAGTATTTAAAAAAAATTAAGACGGCTAATAACCAAGGCAAAACCGCAGCAAAAACAATTTGTCTGCATGTAGCTTAATAAGGAACATCTGGAATGGGAAATCAGAGCATAAAGAACTATATACATATATAGCAAATGTAACATCCATGGCCGCGGACTATCAGGTTTACTCACCGCCTGACGGCTGCAGCCATGGTCCTGTGAGCGTTGACCCGCTTCTCCTCCACAGGAGACGCCAGCACTCACTTCCGCTTCAGTCTGCTGTGTCCCATAGGGACCTGAATCTGTTCGTTAATTAGCCCATGATCCTAGACTATAAGAAAGGCTCTGCCCCTTTCTGCCTTGCCTGAGCTTTGTTGTCGTTACCTATGTTTGTCTATGCAAATGGTCCCTTAAGTTTCTTCCAGTTCGCAGTATTCCCGTTCCTGCTTCCTGTAACCTGCATCCCGTGTTATCCTGGTCCAAGTGCCGTATTGTATTGAAGTCGTGCTGCACTGAGTCTACGCCTGCCCCACTACGCCAAGCCTGGTACCTGCCTGCTGCCAAAGCTTTGTCTGAGCCTGTCCAGCTACTGTCTGAAAATTACCACAGGTACACCTATTGAACTATAGACTTTGTCCTATGTCCTGTTGGCCAGCTGCCATACCGTCAAGGCGGTACGGTCCAGTGGGTCCACGTACGCTACGTGACAGCAAATATGTAATAGTGTGCATCAGTTTCTTTGCTTCTACCAGCTGTTGTTAAATATAACAATAAAATTAGCATAATAAATACAACTATAGTGTTCAGTTGAATATTTAATTCACCAAAAGAAAAAAAGAAAATCATATTTGTGTTTCTATATTATATACTTTTTACATATTTATTATAAAACAAAAAATAATTAATTTGACAAATTATCATAATGAACAGACAACTGTGTCAAATATCACTCGATTTTAAAAATATGTGATGACCTGGCAGTAATACATATACGGTACATCTTTTATTAGTCAGGTGTCAATTGACATGAGGAAATGTAAGCTGACTCTGATAAGTGACATGTCAGGTATAAAAGTCCAATGTCAGGGTCGGTCATTATTCCTAAAACTAATATGATTCTGCTATCCTACTGTTATATCAGATTACGTCTTAAAGTGGACGTTGTAAAGGTAACTTGTACCATACTCCTTCCATTTAGTGAGCGTTCATGACACACAATTTATGACAGATAGCAAAGATAGAGCAGTTGCAAGAGCGAAAGAGGGATGATTCTCGCTGCACTGCTGTGAAATCCAGTTTTGCATTTACTGTCATTCATATTATTTGTTGATGCTGTTTTTTTATCTGACTTTTAAGTACTTATTGTCTATGTGCTTATGGAAGCTTATCACATTATGAAGGCAACATGTAATGTCGACATGGAGAGTTTTTGCTGCAAGTGATTCATGAGGTATCAATCACTGATCCGACTGTAAGCAGATATTTATCCTTATATGTGTAAAGGTCTCACACATTCATAATGCACACAATTCCACTAAATTTGATCATCTCAGCATATAAAATCTTGTAGGCAACCCCTTTGATAGTCTTAATCACGAGTGCAGATCTTCAGGTATACTAACATTTTTGTAAGATCTGCAAATCGCTGCATGTAAATGCAATCACTCATTGATCTAGCAATTAAACCTCCCATCTAGACTTTGTACCTTGCCTCAATACAAAGTGATTTTGATTACAATTTCAATGCAATATCAAGAAATGGACACATGTATATACACATTTTTTTATTTTATTTTTTTTAAAGACCAGTAGCAAATAGTTCTGTGGGATATTTCCAAATCTTACAGTCATTGATTGGCGCTCGTTTGCTCCTTTCACAAGTAGTAATGCATGGGGACGAGCCATAGTTACTACGATTGATCGCCCCATATATTTCCATAATGCCGGCAACACATTTTTCTGTTTACACAGGGAAATGTGGTGCCAACAACGATAATATTTCATGCTGCATAAACGAAACCATTAGCCAATGAACGAGCGTTTGGTTGTTCGATGGCTGATCGTTGCCTTGTTTACACATTGTTTGCCAGATTACTGGTCCGTGTAAAAGGGCCTTTATGCATTATCGAAGCATGTAAGGGCACCCTGAGAGGAAGCAACAAACAAAGACTTTTACCAGAGGCGTAGCTAGGTCCTCCAGCACCCGGGGCAAAGATTCAGTTTGGCGCCCGACCCCCAACAACCGCTTTCCCGACATCTCCTTCCCCCTCGCCGTGGTTGTTTTCTCTACCAATCGACATGTCATTTATTTTTATGTAACGCGAGCATAAAAACATTTGTACATTTTACAAGCAATATGGTTCTATACACAACACCAGAACCAAGCTCAGTACATATATACAGCGCCAGAACCAAGCTCAATACATATATACAACACCAGCACAAATACAGCTCAATTTAGTGCAACCCCTGCCGTATAGGTGTGTATGGCGTAAAACTACAGCTCCCAGCATGGCCCAAACAATGATAAGGATATGCTGGGAGATGCCGTTTCACAAAAAATAAATCCTATCATAATCATACCACCCATCATCTCGCTGCAGATCATAGAGTGACTACAATACTGATTAGAGGCAGAATAAACATTTACATTAAATGACTCACCGGTGACATCTCAGAGTCTAGTTCTTTCTCTCCATCCGGTCCAGACCTCTATGATAACTTCACCCGGTCACAGATCATTTCTGCAGTTTGCCGCTCAGATGTCTTCAGCTTCTCACTTTTCCAACATTTCTGCACCTATAAATAAATATAAAGTTATCATTATACCACACACTACGCCCCTAAATATAATAGCGCCATACACTGCACCTCTAATTATAAAAGCACCATACACCGTGTCCTACACACACACACTCTGCCCCCTGTAGATAGTGCCTGCCATAGAGCCCCTGTAGATAGTGCCCCCATACAGACCACCCCTGTATAGTGTCCCACAAATAACTCCCCCCTATAGTGCTCTACATATAGCCCACCCCTGTATATAGCCCCCCCCCTGTAGATATAGCCCAACCCTGTATGTAGCCCCTCTGTAGATATAGCCCATCCCTGTATATAGTACTCTACAGATAGCCCAACCATGTATGTAGCCCCCTGTAGATATAGCCCACCCCTGTATATAGTGCTCCACATATAGTCCACCCCTGTATATAGTGTTTCACAGATAGCCCACCCCTGTATATAGCCCCCCTTGTACATATAGTCCACCCCTGTATATAGTGCTCCACTAGATAGTCCACCCCTGTATATAGTGCTCCACAGATAGCCCACCCAGGGGTGGACTATATGTACAAGGGGGCTATATACAGGGGTGGTCTTTCTGTGGAGCACTATAGGGGGAGCTATTTGTGGGATACTATATACAGGGGTGGGCTATATCTACATTGGGACTATATACAGGGGGTGGGCTATATCTACAGGGGGACTATATACAGGGGTGGGCTATCTACAGGGGGACCATATCTACAGGGGGACCATATCTACAGGGGGACCATATCTACAGTGGTGGGCTATATCTACAGGGGTGGGCTATATCTACAGGGGTGGGCTATAACTACAGGGGTGGGCTATATCTACAGGGGGCTATATACTATATAGCCCCCCTGTAGCTATAGCCCACCCCTGTATTTGGTGCTCCATAGATAGCCCATCCCAGTATATAGCCCCCCTGTAGATATAGTCCCCCTGTATATAGCCCACCCCCTGTAGATATAGTCCACCTGTATATAGCCCACCCACTGTAGATATGGTCCCCCTGTAGATAGCCCACCCCAGTATATAGCCCCCTGTAGATATAGTCCCCCTGTATATAGCCCACCCCCTGTAGATATAGTCCCCCTGTATATAGCCCACCCCCTGTAGATATAGTCCCCCTGTATATAGCCCAGCCCTGTAGATATAGTCCCCCTGTATATAGCCCACCCCCTGTAGATATAGCCCCCTGTAGATATAGTCCCCCTGTATATAGCCCACCCCTGTAGATATAGCCCCCCTGTAGATATAGTCCCCCTGTAGATATAGTCCCCCTGTATATAGCCCCCCTGTAGATATAGTCCCCCTGTATATAGCCCACCCCTGTAGATATAGTCCCCCTGTATATAGCCCCCCTGTAGATATAGTCCCCCTGTATATAGCCCACCCCTGTAGATATAGCCCCCAGTAGATATAGTCCCCCTGTATATAGCCCACCCCTATAGATATAGTCCCCCTGTATATAGCCCCCCTGTAGATATAGTCCCCCTGTATATAGCCCCCCTGTAGATATAGTCCCCCTGTATATAGCCCACCCCTATAGATATAGTCCCCCTGTATATAGCCCACCCCTATAGATATAGTCCCCCTGTATATAGCCCACCCCTGTAGATATAGTCCCCCTGTATATAGCCCACCCCTGTAGATATAGTCCCCCTGTATATAGCCCACCCCTGTAGATATAGTCCACCTGTATATAGCCCACCCCTGTAGATATAGTCCCCCTGTATATAGCCCACCCCTGTAGATATAGTCCCCCTGTATATAGCCCACCCCTGTATATATAGTCCCCCTGTATATAGCCCTCCCCCGCAGATACAGCCACACTTCTATTACAATTAAAAAATAAAATAAAAATATTCAAACTCACCTTATTCCCGCTCCCACGCCGTCCGGCAACCATGGAGACCTGCTCTCTTCTGCGCAGGTCTCCAGGGGGTTGAACACAGCGTCTATGAAAGGCGCTGATTGGCTGGGCAGGATGACTTTCCCTGCCAGTCAGTCAGCGCCTTTCATCGACGGAAGCGTCACTGGTACAAAAGGTACCAGTCGCTTCATTCGTGGAGAGGCGCTGAATGGCCGGGCACGGAACGTGCCCGGTCATTCATTGCTTCTAATTGTACCTGTGTCCTTGCGACACAGGTACAATTATAGTGCAGGAGGAGGGGGCGCTGGCGCCCCCCTCTAAACTGCGCCCGGGGCAAGTGCCCCTCCTGCCCCCCCCTAGCTACGCCCCTGACTTTTACAATGTAACCAATGATAATTATGAACATATAGTTTGATAAGTGTGACTAGTTATTTTTTAGCATATTTTTCAAACTGATAAGTGATGTCAATGAATGGAACATGAGAGGACCTGGCTATAAGGGTTGCGTTCTCACAGAACAAGATGAACATATGGTTTAGTTATTTATTTATCCTTATTAAAATATGTAGTCATGAAAAAGTAAGGACATCCCATGTAAGGTTTTTGTAACATACGGAGCCTTGCAAAAGTATTCACCCACCCCAAATGTTTTGAGTCCTCATAAAAAAATATACAAGTAATACACAGACAGTGCTCAAATAATACTGACATAAATCACACTATGCAGACACACACATATGCACACTTACTGCATACATGCAGGAACACATATGTACAGTCATGAAATACATGTACGCACACTCACTACATCAATGAATTCCCAAATACGCACACTCATGACATATATGTACACACTCATACACATACTTTGTGCATTAACGGACACACACACATATTACATACATGTGAATACACATACACACACAGTCACTACAAATATACAAGCACGTTTACAAAGAAATGTACTCACACACATTATAATGGCCCCTTACCTGGAAGAAGAGGAATGGAGAAATGCAGGTGGCAGTCTGCTGCCAGGCCACTTGGACAGAGGTAGCTTGTTTTTACTACCATACTCTCCAAACAAAGGGCAGTCCTAAGGCCCATATCAGGGCAACGAGCAGAGACCTATACTACCCCATAACAAAGTGTAGGAGCCAAAACTGTTGTGGAGTGTATTATACATCACGAGGACACTCAGCAAATCAGTGGCTATCTTGGTGACATGTAATCAAACCGGCAGAACAAAGGTCCAGGCCCCCATGCAGTAACAAAGACAGTACTAACAGGGTGTCCTGCTTGGCACTGCAATAGAGGCATAAATAGAAGTGGGTTATGACCTCACTAGTTTTTGCTCCTTGGTTGGACTACACAGAAAAAAAACGTGGACCTGCTTGGGTGGGCTATAATCCGTAACCACACAGAGCTAGACGTTGCCCTGTTGAGTACATTTTAATGGCACCCCTCCATATGGTGTACTGTTATATAAAAACATACCTAATTATACTGCCATGCCGTATGGTGCCTACATAACAGTTCCATACGTTGACCTAATACCACTTCTTTACAATTGCCCAAATCATGATGCTATAGAGTACTACCACCAGCATAGACTGCAAAAATAAAATATTGTACATTATCTAAATAGCAGTGGCACACATTGTTTTAATGAATTACCAAATTATGTAACCAAATGACAGCTCCATATATAATGTCATCTAATAACAGTGCTGTACAATAGCTAAATAAAACTGCTATACAATTAATATAAAGACTCATTGTGGTTACTAGCCTTGGGTGCCAGGCCATTTTTGATGCTTTCTTCAGCAGGAGCGGTTGGTGCACTCTGTGTACATCCAGAAGGCTAGCCCTGGTAATTACCTATAGACTCCGAAAGAGAGACAGAACAGAATGGCTACAATAGGGAGGCGGGGTTAACTCAATATAAATAGTAAAATGAAAAGCAATGTAGGCCATATACATAAAGAGGATCTGTCAGGTCTCGTATGCTACCCTATCTGACGGCAGCATAGGATAGAAGCTGTGATGCTTAGCTCGATGATATATATATATATATATATATATATATATATATATATATATATATATATAGTGTTTTGTCATTTAATTAAGTATTTTCATGTAAAAAGCATTTAGTTACTGACAGTACTCATAGAGAAAGCCTGTGAGTACTGCTGCCCCCGCCCACACACACAGTGATTGACAACTCACTCTGAACACAAACTTATACAGGAGAAGCTGTCAATCATTAGTGTGGGCGGGGGGAGCAGGACTCACTTTTAGGCAATATTTAAAAAGTTTTTTACATGAAAATACTCAATCAAATGACAGAAAAGTTTATATCCACGAGCTCAACGTTTCATCTCTATCATTTGCTGCCCTCAAATAGGGTAGCACAGGAAACCTTGCAAAGCTAATTGAAAAGGACAAAATATCCAAAGTTACATATGTTAACTGCTGTGTAAATTAACTGTGCCCAAAAAGCAAAGTTGAGTAGTTATATGTATAGATATAAATATCTATATGAACTACCAGACATAACATATAAGTTTGCTTTGTTTTATTGTAAATGGGGAGAAAAAGTTAATCATATGATCAACAACCATCTCAAATTCATTGATTCATGAATATACTTTTTTTTAAATATAGTTGTTAAGGATCTGCCAGGCACAGCTTCTGTATCCACGCCCATAGGTAATCAGTCTGCACCTGCTTCTATGTCTGTGAGACTGACTCCATCTTCCACCACTCAGGATGGCAGGCTTAGGAGTGGGAGAGCCTATCACAGCCTGGAAAGACGGAGCTAGCTCCCGCCCTCTGTCTATTTATACCTGCCTTTCCTGTTCCTCCTTGCTTGTGATTCTTCTCGTTTTGTTTCCTGGCCCTGCTGCAGCTTCTTGAACTATTTGACCCTGCTTCATATTGACCCTGGCTTACTGACTACTCTCCTGCTCTGCGTTTGGTACCTCGTACACTCCTGGTTTGACTCGGCTTGTTCACTACTCTCCTGCTCTGCGTTTGGTACCTCGTACACTCCTGGTTTGACTCGACTCGTTCACCACTCTTGTTGCTCACGGTGTTGCCGTGGGTAACTGCTCCTTTTCCCTTGCTTCTGTGTACCCTTGTCTGTTGTCTGTCGTGCACTTATTGAGCGTAGGGACCGTCGCCCAGTTGTACCCCGTCGCCTAGGGCGGGTCGTTGCAAGTAGGCAGGGACTGAGTGGCGGGTAGTTTAGGGCTCACTTGTCTGTTTCCTTACCCCCGTCATTACAATAGTCATATATATATTTTATATTATGATTACTCTTATAGATTTCCAGTCCTTATTTTTTATGTCATTGTATTAACTCACATTATTATATGACATAATTTTATACAGCATGATCTCCCCATAGATTAACCTTAAAGTCCCCCAACTGACGAAAGATGCACAACTTTCATGTGACTTTCAATATTTATTTCTAGGGAAATACAATTTAAGGTGAAAAAAGTCACATGACTAAAGACACACACATGTCACATGGGTAAGCAGAGTCTGTGTGTAGCCCCAGCCTTTAAGATACACTATATGGACTAAACCATTGGGACACACCTCTGAATCATTGATTTCAGGTGTTTCATTCAGTCCCATTGCGACAGGTGCATAAAATCACCTAAAAGCACATAGCCATGCAGTCTGACTTTACAAACATTTGTGAAAGAATGGGTCGTTCTAAAGAGCTCACTGAAATCCAGCGCGGTACTGTAATAGAATGCCACCATTGCAATAAGTCAGTTCATTAAATTTCATCCCTCCTCAATATTCCACGATCAACTGTGAGTGGTATTACTGCAAAGTGTAAATGTTAGGAACCACAGCAAATCAGCCTCAGTGACGAAGTGGCAGGCCACGTAAAGTTCACACAGCGGACTCGCCAAGTGTTAAAGGAACAGTGTCACCACAATTTTTTTTTTAATATGTTAAAGATGTTAGTGCTTTATTAAAAATGTTTGGATTAATTTGTGTGTTTGTGTGTTACTTTTTTTTATTTTTACACTTTTTCTTCCCTGTGGGGGCTGCCATTTTTTTTTCAATTTCTGTATGTGTCGATTAACGACACATACAGACATGGAATACGGCAGCTCCAGTCCCATAGGGACTGCGAACGGGTCCCGTTCCATCCACTTTCGTGTACGCCGCTGTGTGGGAACGGCGCATGCGCCGCTCCCACACAGTTCAATTTGAAATGCGCGCCGTCCGGCGCCATTTTCCTGTGGACCGGAAGTCGCGGCCGGACAGTAAGATTACTACTTCCGGTCGCGGCTTCCGGACTTGTGCACATGGAGCAGCGGCAGCAGACGGAGCGGATGGACCGGAGAGAGCGGCGGCGACTGGAGCAGGTAAGTTATTTCTATGTATGTTCGTGTTTCAGTGTGTTTACTACTGTATGTTAACCTTCTACACTGTGTGTTAGCTCAAAAAATGGCGACACACAGTGTAGGAGGTTAGACCGTTCAAACCCCTCGTTTATCCCGGCACTAGCCAGGATAAAGGAGGGGGGGATTCTGAGAGTTCACTAGAGCGAGGGATTTTTACCCAATTTTGCAGCATAAAACAATGTGGTTGCTTTACCACATGCAATGCTGCAATTTTGGGAATGGCTCCATCTAGTGACCAGTGCTGGGAAATATTATAAATTGAATCCAATTTATAATATTTCCTGACTCGTGAAAAAAAAAAAAATAATTAGAACAATGTTTAATCACCTATACACTAACTGTTTAATTAAAAAAAAAAAAAACATGTTTTGCTGGCAACACATTCCCTTTAAGGAGCATAGTGCATAAAAGTCGCCAACACTCTGTTTACTCAATAACTGCAGAGTTCCAAACTTCCTCTGGCATTAACATCAGCAAAAAAACTGCACGCCGGGAGCTTCATGACATGGGTTTCCATGGCCGAGCAGCTGCATACAAGCCTTACATCACCAAGTACAATGCCAAGTGTCGAATGGAGTGGTGTAAGGCTGGGTTCACACGACCTATTTTCAGACGTAAATGAGGCGTATTATGCCTCGTTTTACGTCTGAAAATAGGGCTCCAATACGTCGGCAAACATCTGCCCATTCATTTGAATGGGTTTGCCAACGTACTGTGCAGACGACCTGTCATTTACGCATCGTCGTTTGACAGCTGTCAAACGACGACGCGTAAAATTACTGCCTCGGCAAAGAAGTGCATGACACTTCTTTGCAACGTAATTTGAGCCGTTCTTCATTGAAGTCAATGAAGAGCAGCTCAAGATTTACGAGCGTCAAAGACGCCTCGCATAATGCGAGGAGGAGCTTTTACGTCTGAAACGACGCAGCTGTTTTCTCCTGAAAACAGTCTTTCTTTTCAGACGTAAAAGGTAGCTAGCGTGTGCACATACGCTAAAGCAGCCGCCACTGGACTCTGGAGCACTGGAAATGTGTTCTGTGAAGTGACGAATCACACTTCTCTATTTGGCAGTCGGATGGACAAGTTTAGGTTTGGCGAATGCCATGAGAATGTTACCTGCCTGACTGCATTGTGCCAACTTTAAATATTGGTGTAGAAGGGATAATGATATGGGGTTGTTTTTCAGAGTATGGCCTAGGCCCCTTAGTTCCAGTGAAGGGGAATCTTAATACTTCAGTATACAGGGACATTTTGGACAATTGTATGCTTCCAACTTTGTGGGAACAGTTTGAGGAAGGCACTTTTCTGTTCCAGCATGACTGTGCCCCAGTGCACAAAGCAAGGGCTATAAAGACATGGTTGGGTGAGTTTGGTGTGGAACTTGACTGGCACACAGAGCCCTGACCTTAACCCCATCGAACACCTTTGAGATGAACTAGAACGGACATTGTGAGCCAGACACTCTCGTCCAACATCAGTGTATAACCTCACAAATGCTCTTCTGGATGAATGAGCAACAATTTTCAGACACTCCAAATCTTATAAAAAGCCTTCCCAGAAGAGTGCAAGCTGTTTTAGCTGAAAATGGGGGGACTAACTCCATATTAATGTCTATAGATTTAGAATTGGATGTCATAAAAGTCCTGTAGGTGTAATGTTAGGGTGTCCCAATACTTTTGTCTATATAATGTAATCTTATTTCAACTGAAAATATTTTTCCGTTTTAATAAATCCAGATAATACATAGGAACGGTACAACATTCTCAATCTAAATGATGATGCACGTTTTATCATTACCTATTAATGGGAATTTTTAAAAATATTCTTCATTTATAGTCTCTTCATCATTCCTATCTTTAAACCTCTTATTTAATATTTTACTTTGAAATATCAATCAATTTAAACAGTTCCTAACTTTATTAAAGGACTTACCAATCGATCAGTTGGCTTCATTCTTTATTGATTCCTGTATCTAGTTCACCTTATACTGTATATTTCCAGTACATCCCTCATGACAGCACTACAGGAGGTTGCCCTCTTGACCTCTGTAGGGACAGGAAGACAGAGAGGTTAAAAGGCCCCTCCCACCACCCACTTGCCAGTGTTCTTCCTGTCTCCACAAGGGTCAGGAGCAGAGAGCGTCGCTACTGTATTGGTGCAGGAAAGAAACTCGGGCAGGGGGCAAGATCGGGGGGTCCGTGCACTCCCCCTTCTCTTCCCCCTAAAGCCCAGGCTAACACCCCTCAAACAACGGGTCCCTTAGCTCCCTCCCTGAGACACCTACCGGAGGAATCCTAGGCAGGGTTCTGGTAGTGTGTGGGGGCTGGGGTTTCCCAAGCAGGCTTCGGCCGGGCCGCGGACCAGGCGGGGACCGGCAGCTCCATAGGAATGGACGCACCGGCAGGGATCCTCGCTGCACCGCATAGCAAGCCTCAGTCGCCGGCTATGGCGGCTGCACTCCAGGTACACGCTGGACGAATAGCCGACCGGAAATGACGTCGCACTACTTCCGGTCCGCGGCCATCTTGGAAGGCGGGAAATTCAAAATGCCCGCATTTAAAGGGACACGCACAGGTATGTAGTTAGAGCTGATAACTCTAACTTGGATTAATTTTTTGTGGATTGCATATTGCATTGCCTGTTACCTGTCGCGGTATGGAACTTCCTCGTCCTGATGGAACTCCAGATATGTCCCAGGGTCACGTGAGTCTCACCCTTGGGTAAGGGTATGACCCCTTATGTATGTACACCATACTTTACCTACCTTCTGTTTTCTCTAGGAAAAAGATTCCTCTCAGAGACAAACTGATAAAAAGAAGATTAAAAAATGTGCGACTTGTGCAAAAAAATTGCCAGAGTCCCATAGAAAACAATTATCAGGATTGTATTGCAAAAATACTAAAGGAGGAACAACCAACGTTCATGTCCGAACTTAGGACTATGATTCGTGAAGAAGTGGGTCAGTCAGTAGCCTCCCTCGCCCCTCCGCAAGAAACTCCATCACACTCCCGGGCAAAAAGACCGCGGATTGAAGTGGATCAAAAATATTGGCCTCCTTCTCAGGGGTCGGACTCTGAGCAGGAGTGCTATTACCTATCGGAGGATGAGTTAGAAGAAAGAGAGGAACTCTTGCCTTCAACTTCTTCCACTCAAGAGAAAAAAAATTTCTTCTCTTCCGAGATGTCGGATACCTTAATTCAAGCAATACGGGAAACTATGGATATTCCCGAAGAAGACCAACCACATACCATCCAGGATGAGATGTTTGGAGGTCTAACGGAAAAGAAAACAAGGGTTTTTCCGGTAAACGAAAATCTTAAAAGAATGGTGACAACTGAGTGGGAAGATTCAGAAAAAAGGCTCTTCATTTCAAGAGATTTTAAAAACAGACTTCTCTTTTATCCAGAGGACACTAAGCCTTGGAATGAGATCCCAAAAGTAGATGTCCCAGTCGCCAGGGTTGCTAAAAAAAACGCAATCCCATTTGAAGATTCCTCTCAGTTGAGGGACGCCATGGACCGAAAGGCAGACGGACTACTGAAAAGAGCGTGGGAATCTTCCTCTGCCTTGATCTCAACTAATATCGCGGCCACATCAGTAGCAAGAGCAATGTTTATATGGCTAAACCAGCTAGAGACCCATTGGATGATGAAGACATCACGACAAGATCTATTAGAATCTCTACCCTTACTAAAGATGGCAACCAGATTCTTGGTAGACGCTTCAGCGGAATCTATTAGATTTTCTGCCAGGAATGGGGCTCTCTCAAATGCTGCTAGAAGATCATTATGGCTCAAAATGTGGTCAGGAGATACGAAGTCCAAAAACAAGTTGTGTTCTATTCCATTTACAGGGTCTCTGATGTTCGGTCCTCTCCTTGATAACATGCTGGAGAGTGCAACAGATAGAAAAAAGGGGTTTCCTGAAGAGAAACCAAAAAACCCCCTCAGTTTGGAAGATTTCGCCAACAGAGGGATCCTACCTCACAGAACTACAGCGGGAAAGGGAAGTCCGGTCGCTGGAGTTACCCCAAAGGGAAAAGGGGTCGAGGATATCTCCTTAACCCAAATAATTCTTTCCAGCCCTCAAAGCAATGACGCCAAGAGCGTGGGGGGAAGACTCCTACATTTTTATCCCAAATGGTCGAGAATAACCCAGAACCCCTGGGTTCTAAAGATAATAGAAGAAGGATACAAAATAGAATTTTCCTCCATTCCTCCAGAGAAATTCCTAGTAACCCAGTACCAAGCAAAAGATCTTCATCAGATCCTTATCCAGGACGTCCAGAAACTACTCAGATTGAGAGCCATTTCTCCAGTTCCCCACAACGAAATATGCAAAGGCCACTATTCAAAAATCTTCTTGGTCAAAAAACCAAACGGTTCCTACAGGACAATAATCAACCTGAAGGTCCTAAACAAATGGGTGAATTATCGGAAATTCAAGATGGAGTCTATCAGATCGACTATTCCTCTAATAAGGGAAGAGGCATCAATGTGTACGATCGATTTAAAGGATGCGTATTATCACGTTCCTATCCACCCCGCGTACCAGAGATTCCTCAGATTCGCAATTCAGGACGGTCCTACCATTCTCCACTTCCAGTTTGTCTGCCTCCCCTTCGGCCTTTCCTCCGCCCCCAGAATTTTTACAAAAATGATGGCAGAGATCATGGCATTCATAAGAAATCAAGGTATAGTAATTATCCCATATCTAGACGACTTCTTGTTGACAGCAGATACTCCGGCTATCTTAGTCAGTCATCGGTCACAGGTTCTTTCCCTCCTACAAGAATTGGGATGGATAATCAACTTTCAGAAGTCGAGTCTTCCTCCCCAGAAACAGAAGGTCTTCTTAGGAGTACTGCTGGACTCCTCCCTTCAGCATTCCTTCCTCCCAAGAGAGAAACAAATACTCCTACTGGCAGAAGTAAGAAAATTTTGGGGGAAAGACGCCTGTTCCATAAGGGAATGTATGCGGATGTTGGGAATGATGACGTCTTGCATCCAATCTATTCCATGGAGCCAATTTCACTCCAGACCCTTACAGAATCTGATCTTGTCCCGGTGGGATCGAAAACAAAACTCCCTGAATTTAAAAATTCAAATTTCCGAGACTGTGAAATCATCCCTCCTGTGGGGGCTCTGCACAAACAACATAGACAAGGGAGTCCCTGGAGAATGGTCCCTAAACAGGGAAGTCTTTCTCTCCCTAACCCGAAATTGGGGTTATCCACAAATAGACCTGTTTGCCACGAGGAAGAACACTCAAGTAGAGACATTCTTCTCCCTAAATCTCAGAGACAACCCATTGGGAGTAGATGCATTGTCCCAACCCTGGGACATGGATCTGGCCTATGCCTTTCCTCCGTTTCCTCTAATACCAATGGTATTAAGAAAAATCCAGGAAGATTTGACAAAGCTCATCATTATTCTTCCCTATTGGCCAAAAAGAAGTTGGTTTCCAATCGTACAATACCTAGCGTTGGAAGACCCTATCATGCTCCCAGCCAGGGAGAATCTTCTCTCCCAGGGTCCCTTATTCTTCCAGGGAATAGAAACTCTGAAATTGTCAGCCTGGATCCTGAAAGGCAGATCTTGAGGAACCACGGTCTGTCAGACGAGGTAATTTCAACTATCTTATCAAGTCATAAAGAAGTTACCTCTAAAATCTATCAAAAGACTTGGAAGAAATTCTGTTCCTGGCATGGAAACCCAGGACCAGACCCCTTTTCTCCCAACATTGCGAAAATCCTAGATATCTTACAATCGGGATTCAAAAAAGGACTTAGCCCTAGTACCTTAAAAGTACAGATTTCAGCCTTAGGTAATTTTTTTAACACTCCTCTGGCTGAACATCGGTGGATCAGAAGATTCACCCAAGCGGTCTCTAAACTGAAACCTTCCCTAAAGAAATCAGTTCCTACCTGGGATTTGAATGTGGTGTTAACGACTCTTTGTGACCCCCCCTTTGAGCCGCTCGACGAAATTAGTATGCATTTTTTAACTCTAAAAGCTGCATTTTTAGTCGCTATTACTTCAGCAAGAAGGATTGGAGAAATCCAATCTCTGTCAGTCATAGAACCGTACCTAAAAGTACAAGAGGATAAGATCATCCTAAAGCTGGACCCTTCCTTTATTCCAAAAGGTATCTACTGCTTTCCATAGAGAACAAGAAATAATTCTACCTTCCTTTTATCCAGATCCAAAAAACCAACAAGAAGAAAAATTCCATTGCCTGGATGTCAGGCGAACAATTCTTCAGTATCTGGATAGAACCTCCTCCTGGAGACAAGATAAAAATCTATTTGTCCTATTTGGGGGAAAGAATAGAGGAAAGAAAGCCTCAAAAGGCTCTCTAGCGAGATGGGTAAAAACCACCATACAAGAAGCCTACAAGTCCCAACGACTATGTACCCCACAAGGCATCAGAGCCCATTCAACGAGGGCAGTTTCGGCATCCTGGGCAGAAAGAAGAGAAGCCTCTATGGACCAAATCTGCAGAGCTGCCACTTGGTCAAGCCATCATACGTTTTACAAGCATTATAGGCTCGATGTTCTGTCCGATGCGGATTTAAGTTTTGGACGGAAAGTCCTTCAATCCATAGTCCCGCCCTGAGCATTATATCCTGGTTTTGCTCCTGTAGTGCTGTCATGAGTTATGTACTGGAAAATAGCAATTAGACCTACCGGTAATTGTATTTCCAGGAATCCATCATGACAGCACCATTACATCCCTCCCTGATTGAATTCTGATTTGTACATTTAACATGTCAGTTATTATCCCTAGAAATAAAATAGGGTTGCATCCATCCTGGTGTAGTAATTGAAAAACACTGGCAAGTGGGTGGTGGGAGGGGCCTTTTAACCTCTCTGTCTTCCTGTCCCTACAGAGGTCAAGAGGGCAACCTCCTGTAGTGCTGTCATGATGGATTCCTGGAAATACAATTATCGGTAGGTCTAATTGCTATTTTTGAAGTATACGTTTCAATTTCTTAATTAGAAAATGAGTGTCCTCATGCTCTGTTTTATCAGTACCACACCACCATGTAATACTTCTTTTTCTGTTATATGGCTGTAAGGAGCACACCTGATAAACCCTTTTACCCCTTTAACCCATGAAAAAAAAAACACATTAATTTTGGGCAAAACTTTTATTGCATTTGCTACCATTTTTATTAAACATTTACATTGTACAGCAAAGAAAGGGGAACCTAACCTCATCATGACGCTGCACTTCTGGAGCTGGGGCACCCACACTGCTACCTGCCCCAAGCCCTCCCACCAATTACCTTCCATGCTTTATCCGTCATTCAGCTTCTTTTACACCTAACTCCAGGTGAGACAAAAGCCTTACTTACCTCCCCTTTTGCCATCCCAACAGGCCATAGGGCATTGCCATTTTGGTTGCCTTGACCTACGCTGCAAGAGTACCCTATGTGCTATGGCCTCTCATTCTTGAGCCACTTGCGAAATTGAAGGTGTCTCAATTTGGAGTTCTCTCTGTTCATGACCGTTATAGGTGTCACGATCTAGGGGTATGTGGACCCACTAGGCCGCATCGCCGTAGCAGAGTGGCAGCTGGCCAAACAACAGTCTATAAAGTCTATGCAGAGTCCTTAGCACAAGAGTACCTGTAAGAGTCCAGACAGTAGCAGAGGCTTTGGCACGGATGGAACTTAATGTGGCAGATCCTGCCAGACATGGTGGGTGATAAAAAAAAACGTAGTATATGACAGCAGGTGTTGTAGTTGACACCAGACGTGGTGGATGATACCAGACTTGGTATATGACAGCAGGCATGGCAGATGACACAACACTAGATAAGGCACAGGAACAAACACATGACGGGATATAGGATACAGGTGGCAGGATACGGGACCACTGGGAAAAGGATACAACTACGGGACCATTTGCTAAGACTAACCTCGGAATACAACAACGCTCAGGCAAGGAGTGGAAGGGCAGGGCCGTTTTTATAGTCCAGGGTGATCTGGGGATGATTAGGTAACTTTTTGCATGCATGCACGCTTGCCCTTTAAGACCGGGGATGAGCGCGTGCACCCTAGAGGACACTGCCGAGCAGTGCATCCATGTATGTTGCTGTCTTAGGGGAGGGAGGGGAGAGAGACGCTGGCAAGAAGACAGAGGTCTGTGGTCGCGGCGGTCCGTTAGAATACCTCCCCTTATGCCCAGTATTCTTGGGTCCAGAGCGTGAGAGAAATTTTTTCATGCGGGTATGGGCATTAAGCTTCTCTTCTGGCTCCCAAGACCTCTCCTCAGGACCAAATCCTCTCCAGTCCACTAAATAGAAAGTCCTTCCTCCTACTCTCTTGTAGTCCATGATCTCCTTCACCTCGAACACATCAGAAAAAACACTGGAAGCAACTGCAGAACTAGGAGCTTTACTGTAGCAGTTCAGTACCACAGGTTTCAGGAGGGACACATGAAAGGAGTTGGGGATTCTGATTCACAGACAGTGCAGGAGGAGACATTTGGAGCCCCGTTGGAGAACTTCTCCGGAATTTCAGTCAACAACTGGGGCATGCAGCCGGAGCCAAGGCAGACCCAGCAAAACAGGATTGATGGCTTTAGGCAAGACAAGGAATGCAATATGTTCAGTGTGAAGAGTTCCAACTTGGAACCTCAGTGGCTTAGTCTCAGACATGATAGGATCGGCAGAGGACGTCCATTCACTGAAGCAACAGCCAGGGGTGTCTCCAGAGGAACCGTGGGCAACTTGAGATGATCCACTAGGTCTTGTTGGGTAAAGTTTGCCGCAGACCCAGAGTCCAGGTAGGCAGAGACCTGGTGCATTTTCTCGCCGGACACTATAAATATTTATCACAGTGACCATAATCACATATTTGCTAAATACAGCACAGGATTTGTGCTGTTTCTTTCTCTTCCCTCACCGTAGCTGTTTTGTGAGAGGCGAGAGAAACTACTTTCAAATCTTGTGCTGTCAGACAGTGAAAAACACACCACAAATCCGCCTGTGTCCAGATTACCCGTGATCACCCCCAGATTACCTGTGATCACCCCCAGATCACCCATGTGGTTTACCGTAGTATTTTTTAATTTTGTTTTGCTTGTTTTATTAAAAAAAAATGTATATATATTTTTAGAAAAAAAAATTACGAAAAAAAAGTCAATTAGTTTATTAGTTAGCATAGCGGACATGAATCACACAAATCACAGAATGTGACCTTACTTAGTCAAACTTAAGACTAGAGCCTGGTATAAAAAGGTAGCGATCTTCCTCCATTTTTTTTAAATATTGCCTATCACTCCAGTACAGTTTATTTTTTCCTCTTGGACTTATTATATATTAGAACAGAATGCTGTCCACAATGACATCATAATGGCACAGTTGCGGGACAACTGCTTCTTCAGCAAGACATAGTCATAAGTACAGGCAAATACGTATATACCGACATGCATCTGTTATTTATACATGGCTTCACTTCTCTTTTGTATGCCGCCCAAATTTAATAACGTGGCATATCTCGAACAAAATAACATTTTAACAATTGTTTCCTCTATTTCATGTGAAAATGTATTAAAAATTTGAAGAAAACATTATATACCCATAGTCATACCTCCCAACTTTTGAATTCGGAAAAGATGGACATTTTAAGGCACGCCCCTAACCACGCCCAATATCCCACATCAACACATCAAATCACGGCCAGATCCTTCTGCAAATAACAAGCGGACATTCTCACTGCGGATCTCTAGACTGTCTGGATATCACAGATATTATATTTCAGGTTATATCGTCTTTGTGTTACTTTTCCTAACTTGGGTATAACATTTGCTCATCACGGCAGCAGCAGCTGCAGGACAAGCCAAAAGGCTTAGAACAATGAAAGTCAAGAGGGAGACCCTGTGGTTGATGACTTTTCAATTGACAGGTAGCAGAGTTACATGATGGGGATTTTTTTTTCCAGTTGTGTAACTGCTACCGGTCAATGGAAAAATCATCCACCAGAGCCCCCCTCTAGATAACTGCAGATACAGCCCCCTGTAGATAGCGCCAAACACAGCCCCCCTGTAGATAGCGCCAGACACAGCCCCCCTGTAGATAGCGCCAGATACAGCCCCCCTGTAAATAGCTACACACACAGCCCCCCTGTAGATAGCGCCAGATACAGCCCCCCTGTAAATAGCTCCACACACAGTCCCCCTGTAGGTGCCACATTGCCGCCAGAGTGGAGAGCGGTAGAGGTAGCCGGCCCTACTACTGCCACTCTCCGCTCTGCTTTTGGCGTCACTCACCGTCAGAAGTCAGGAGTCTTGCAGCGGCGTTCTCACTGGTGTCGATGCCGGCCCGGGAGTGGACCAGTCCAGTCACCTGACCGGTGAGGTCACATGACAGGTCAGGTGACTTGACTGGTCCACTCCTGGGCCGACATCGATCGCAGTGAGAAACACCGCTGCAAGACTCCTGCCTTCTTCTGATCGCTGCTGCAGTCAGCAGCCATCAGCTGTTAGGATGCAGCGACCAGCGGGACATTTTGCAGATCGCCGGGACAGCGGGACAGTGGTGAGAAACCGGGACTGTCCCACCGGATCTGGGATGGTTGGGAGGTATGCCCATAGTGTCTAAAGTAATAACCAGTATTTCCTCCTTTAAATTTTTTTTGGTCAGCATGCTCAGTACACCACTAGATGAATACCTTTATGGGTCTGGTTTTTAAAATGGGGAAATGTCTGGGTTGTTTCTATTGTTCAGGCAGCTCAATGCCTCTAAATGCATGACATGGGGCCTGGAATTTATTCACTTGTGCCCTGAGTTGTGTGTCAGGTAAGCAGATTATGGCCACTTTGGGGTACTTATGAACACCGAAGAACAAGCACAATAAAACTCGGTGTACATTTTCTTTGCTATGCACAAAAAACGTCATGAAAGTGACATATTTGAGAAAAAAAAATGCTAATTTAAATTTTTCACACTTGTTTTGCATTAATGATGGGGTCTAAGTACATACTACATCCCTGATTAAATGTCTTAAAGGGGTTGTCCGAGATACCATCATATTTTCAAAAACCCCTTTAATGCATGTAATTTATAAATGTAAATACATTTGTGATATACTTACATTTTCCAAAGTGGCCCCGTTTCCAGATCCTGCCATGGGAAACTTGACTGGTGACGTTACTCTCTGCCACTTTGTTAATCTTGAATTCTTTGCCGGGTATACGACACGTCACTTGTCATGTGGTGTATATCGGCTTTTTCTGCTTCACAGCCCGTAACGCACATGCGCTGTCACTGTGTTCTCGCGGTACCTGCTGTTCTCGAGATAACAGCAGGGGCCACGCATGCGCAATACAACAGAACAAGCCAATATACACCACGTCACAAGTGACGTGTCGTATACCCGGCAAAGAATTCAAGATCAACAAAGTGGCAGAGCCAGTGCAGAGAGTGACGTCACCAGTCATATTCCCCCGGGTAATAACTTCAGAATGCTTTTACCTACCCAAGCGATTCTGAGACTGTTTCCTTGTGACACATTGGACTTTATGTAACTGGCAAAATTTGCTCGATACATTCAGTATTTAATTGTGAAAAACACCAACATTTAGCACAAAAGTGCAAAAATTAGCATTTTTCGAAAATTAAATGTATCTGCTTGTAAGACAAATAGTAATACCACACAAAGTTGTTGCTAATTCACATCCCCCGTATGTCTACTTTAGATTGGCATTCTTTTTCTAGGATGTTACAAGGCTTAGAACTTTAGCAGCAATTTCTCACATTTTTACAGGCTATTTTTACAGGGGCCAGTTCAGTTGTGAAGTGGCTTTGAGCGTCTTATATATTAGAAAACCCAAGAAGTCACCCCATTTTAAAAACTTCACCCCTCAAAGTATTCAAAACAGCATTTAGAAAGTTTCTTAACCCTTTAGACGTTTCACAGGAATTAAAGCAATGTAGAGGTGAAATTAACTTTTTTTTTTTTGGGCAGAAATTCATTTTTAATTCATTTTTTTTTCTAACACAGAAAGGTTTACCAGAGAAATGCAACTCAATATTTATTGCCCAAGTTCTGCAGTTTTAGGAAATATCCCACATGTGGCCCAAAGCTGCTAATGAACTGAAGCACCAGCCTCAGAATAAAAGCAATACCTAGAGGATTTTGGGGCCTTCTTTTTATTAGAATATATTTTAGGCACCATTGTCAGGTTTGAAGGGCTCTTGCGGTGCCAAAACAGTGGAAATCCCCCAAACTGACCCCATTTGGGAAACTACACCCCTCAAGGAAATAAACAAATAAACTATACATAATTGGTATCGACGCGTCCGTAACGGCCTGAACTACAAAATTATTTTGTTATTTATCCCGCGCGGTGAACGCCGTAATAGAAAATAATAATAAACTGCACCAGAATCACAATTGTTTGGTCACTTCACCTCCCAGTTCGTTACGCAAAAAACAAGTCCTTGCACGGCTTTCTTGATGGAAAAATAAAAAAGTTATGGCTCTTAGAATATGGTAACACAAAAATGTTATGATTTTTTACAAAAAGTACACTAGCTCCCATGACGTAACTGTACGTGAAATTGCGGGAAGGGGTTAAAGAATATATATATATATATATATATATATATATACACACTACCGTTCAAAAGTTTGGGGTCACCCAGACAATTTTGTGTTTTCCATGAAAACTCACACTTATATTTATCAAATGAGTTGCAAAATGACTAGAAAATATAGTCAAGACATTGACAAGGTTAGAAATAATGATTTTTATTTCAAATAATAATTTTCTCCTTCAAACTTTGCTTTCGTCAAAGAATGCTCCATTTGCAGCAATTACAGCATTGAAGACCTTTGGCATTCTAGCTGTTAATTTGCTGAGGTAATCGGGAGAAATTTCACCCCATGCTTCCAGAAGCCACTCCCACAAGTTGGATTGGCTTGATGGGTACTTATTGCGTACCATACGGTCAAGCTGCTCCCACAACAGCTCTATGGGGTTGAGATCTGGTGACTGCGCTGGCCACTCCATTACAGATAGAATACCAGCTGCCTGCTTCTTCCCTAAATAGTTCTTGCATAATTTGGAGGTGTGCTTTGGGTCATTGTCCAGTTGTAGGATGAAATTGGCTCCAATCAAGCGTTGTCCACAGGGTATGGCATGGTGTTGCAAAGTGGAGTGATAGTCTTCCTTATTCAAAATCCCTTTTACCTTGTACAAATCTCCCACTTTACCAGCACAAAAGCAACCCCAGACCATCACATTACCTCCACCATGCTTGACAGATAGCGTCAGGCACTCTTCCAGCATCTTTTCAGTTGTTCTCCATCTCACAAATGTTCTTCTGTGTGATCCAAACACCTCAAACTTCGATTCGTCTGTCCATAACACTTTTTTCCAATCTTGCTCTTTCCAATGTCTGTGTGCTTTTGCCCATATTAATCTTTTCCTTTTATTAGCCAGTCTCAGATATGGCTTTTTCTTTGCCACTCTGCCCTGAAGGCCAGCATCCCGGAGTCGCCTCTTCACTGTAGACGTTGACACTGGCGTTTTGCGGGTACTATTTAATGAAGCTGCCAGTTGAGGACCTGTGAGGCGTCTATTTCTCAAACTAGAGACTCTAATGTACTTGGCTTCAGCCATGATTAAGGACGCTCGTAGCGTCTGAAACGCGTAGGCTTTCTTTCAACACTTCAATCTTCCTTACACTACCAGGACGTCAGACAGCGCATCCAAGTCCTGATTTTAATAGCCACTCTACTGGCCCATTAAACTTGGAAAATCCCTTCCATTTTAAACGCTACCTTCGTGCTGGATCCATCCTCGTTCTTTCTACTCTAATGTACTTGTCTTGTTGCTCAGTTGTGCAGCGGGGCCTCCCACTTCTCTTTCTACTCTGGTTAGAGCCTGTTTGTGCTGTCCTCTGAAGGGAGTAGTACACACCGTTGTAGGAAATCCTCAGTTTCTTGGCAATTTCTCGCATGGAATAGCCTTCATTTCAAAGAACAAGAATAGACTGTCGAGTTTCACATGAAAGCTCTCTTTTCTAGCCATTTTGAGAGTTTAATCGAACCCACAAATGTAATGCTCCAGATTCTCAACTAGCTCAAAGGAAGGTCAGTTTTATAGCTCCTCTAAACAGCAAAACTGTTTACAGCAGTACTAACTTAATTGCACAAGGGTTTTCAAGTGTTTTCTAATCATCCATTAGCCTTCTAACATAGTTAGCAAATACAATGTATCATTAGAACACTGGAGTGATGGTTGCTGGAAATGGGCCTCTATACACCTATGTAGATATTGCATTAAAAACCAGACGTTTGCAGCTAGAATAGTCATTTAGCACATTAATAATGTATAGAGTGTATTTCTGATTAATTTAATGTTATCTTCATTGAAAAAAACATACTTTTCTTGCAAAAATAAGGAAATTTCTAAGTGACCCTAAACTTTTGAACGGTAGTGTATTTTATTGTGCAAATGTATCGTATCGCCCCGCAGAATAAAGTGAATATGTCATTTATAGCGCACATTGAATGCTGTAAAAAAATAGAATATAAAACCATAGTAGAATTGCTGTTTTTTAGTCACCACGCCTCTTAAAAATAGAATAAAAACTGATCAAAAAGTCGCATGCACCCCATGAAAACTACAATGAATTCCTCAAGGTGTCCAGTTTCCAAAATAGGGTCACTTTTGGGGGGGGGGGTTTCCACTGTTTTGGCACCACAAGACCTCTTCAAACCGGACATGGTGCCTAATAAAAAGGAGGCCTCAAAATCCTCCAGGTGGTCCTTTGCTTCGGAGGCCGGTGCTTCAGTTCAATACAGCACTAGGGCCACATGTGGGATATTTCTCAAAACGGAAGAATCCGAGCAGTAAGTATTGAGTTGCAATAAAAAGGATTTTCTGACAAAAAAAAGAAATATGTAAATTTCTCCTCTACTTTGCTCTAAATTATTGTGAAACACCTAAAGGGTTAATAAACTTTCTATATGCTGTTGTGAATACCTTGAGGGGTCTAGTTTCCAAAATGGGGTGTCTAATATATAGGCCCCTCAAAGCACCTTCAGAACTGAACTGGAACCTAAAAAAAAAAATGAGGCAATACTTTGCTTCTTACGTTATGCTGATAATGAGCAGCACCCACCCCGAGATGACCCCAGTTTTGACCTTTTGTATAAACGGAGACCCCTATTAGACTATTTCAGTGCCCGGTTTTCTCAAACATACACCCCAGAGAAGTGTATTTCTATTGATGAGTCCTTGGTACATTTTAAAGGGAGGCTTCAATTCTGCCAGTACCTGCCGAGTATGAGGGCAAGGTATGGCGTGAAGATGTATAAGCTGTGCGAGAGTGCATCAGGGTATACCTATAAATTTACAAATGTATGAAGGGAAGGACACCATTATTCAGCCCCCAGAATGCCCCACCCTTACTGGAAGTTATGCAAAAATTGTGTGGGATTCGGTGCACCCACTGCTGGACCAGGGTTACCACCTCTACCTGGATAATTTTTATATCAGCGTCCCACTCTTCAAGTGCCTCGTTTCCAGAAGTACTGCGGCATGTGGCACTGCTAGAGGAAACCTGAGAGGCCTCCCTAAGACTCTGCTTGGGCAAACACTCAGAAGCGGTGAGAGCAGGGCACATTCTAGCAGCAACATATTGTGTGTCAAGTACAAGGACAAGAGAGATGTCCTCGTATTAACAATACATGCCCACACCAGTACCCATGTACCTGTACGAGGTACTAGTACAGAGACCCCCAAACCAGACTGCATCCTGGACTACAATAGGTACATGGGAGGGGTGGACTTGTCAGATCAAGTCCTAAAGCCCTACAGCGCCATGCGCTGTGGTATAAGAAGCTGGCCGGGCACCTCATACAGATGGCATTGTACAATGTGTACGTGCTACATTGATCTACAGGCCAGATGGGAACTTTCCTGGAATTTCAAGAGGTGGTTAACAAGAACCTAATCTTTAGGGACCAGGAAGGGGGGCACCCAGTACTTCTGGAAGCAAGGCCATACGCATCTCACCAGGGCAACACTTTCCAGGAGAAGTTCCCCAAACTGGCAAGAAGGGAAAAGGTCAAAAGAGGTGCAAAGTCTGCTATAAGAGGGGGATAAGGAAGGACACAATTTATCAATGTGACACGTGTCCCGAAAAACCAGGGGTCTGTATGAAGGGTGTTTTAAAATTTATCATACATCCCTTGATTTTTAATCTACCCCAGTTTTACTTACCCTGATGCACTCCGCACAGCTTATACCCCTCATCTTTCCCTTCTGAGCCCTGCTATGTGCCCAGGCAGCTGTTAACAGCCACATTGAGGGTATTTCCATACCCGGGAGAACCCACATTACAGTTTATGGGGTTTATGTCTCCGGGCAAAATGCTCACTATACCTCTAGATGAATGCCTTAAGGAGTGTAGTTTTTAAAACGGGGTCACTTCTTGGGGGTTTCAATTGTACTGGTACCTCAGGGGCTTCTGCATTCACAACTTAGCACCAGAAAAGCTCCAGTAGGCCAAATGGTGGTCCTTCCCTTCTAAGCCCTGCCGTATGCCCAGGCAGCAGATAACAGCCACATGCAGGGTATTGCCGTACCCAGGCGAACCCACTTTACAATTTATAGGGTGTATATCTCTGGTGGCACATGCTGGGCACAATATATTGGACACTGAAATGGCATACATATATAGAAAATTGCAAATCTCACACTGCACCATCTGCTGTGCATTACCTGTTAGACATTAGCTGTGGGGTCAAAATGCTCACTACACCTCTAGATGAATGCCTTAAGGGGTGGAGATTTTAAAATGGGGTCGCTTCTTGGGGGTTTCCATTGCTTTGATACCTCTGGGGCTCCGCTAATGCAACATGGCACCCGAAAACCAATCCAGCAAAATCTGGACTCCAAAGAACAAATAGCGCTGCTTTCCTTCTGAGCCCTCCCATGGGCCTAAACGGCAGTTTATCACCACAAATAGGGTATTGCCGCACTCAGGGCAAATTGTACAACAAAATGCGATATTTTATTTCTTGTGAAAATAGGAAATTTTGAGTCAAAACTACATATTATTGGGGAAAAAAAACAGTTTTTTAATTTCACAGCCCAATTAAAATACGTGCTGTGAAAAAACTGTGGGTCAAAATGGTAACAACAACCATAAATTAATTCCTTGAGGGGTGTAGTTTCCAAAATGGGGTCACTTTTGGGGGATTCCTACTGTTTTGGCATCTCAACACCTCTCCAAACCTGGCATGCTGCCTAAAATATATTCTAATAAAAAAGAGGCCCCAAAATGCACTAGGTGCTTCTTTGCTTCTGAGGCCTGTCTTTTAGTCTACAGGGTGGGCCATTTATATGGATACATCTAAATAAAATGGGAATGGTTGGTGATATTAACTTCCTGTTTGTGGCACATTAGTATATGGGAGGGGGGAAACTTTTCAAGCTGGGTGTTGACCATGGTGGCCATTTTGAAGTCGGCCATTTTGTATCCAACTTTACTTTTTTCAATGGGAAGAGGGTCATGTGACACATCAAACTTATCGAGAATTTCACAAGAAAAACAATGGTGTGCTTGGTTTTAACGTTACTTTATTCTTTCATGAGTTATTTACAAGTTTCTGACCACTTATAAAATGTGTTCAAAGTGCTGCCCATTGTGTTGGATTGTCAATGCAACCCTCTTCTCCCACTCTTCACACACTGATAGCAACACTGCAGAAGAAATGCTAGCACAGGCTTCCAGTATCCGTAGTTTCAGTTCCTGCACATCTCGTATCTTCACAGCATAGACAATTGCCTTCAGATGACCCCAAAGATAAAAGTCTAAGGGGGTCAGATCGGGAGGCATTTCTTCTGCGGTGTTGCTATCAGTGTGTGAAGAGTGGGAGAAGAGGGTTGCATTGACAATCCAACACAATGGGCAGCACTTTGAACACATTTTATAAGTGGTCAGAAACTTGTAAATAACTCATGAAAGAATAAAGTAACGTTAAAACCAAGCACACCATTGTTTCTCTTGTGAAATTCTCGATAAGTTTGATGTGTCACATTACCCTCTTCCCATTGAAAAAACTAAAGTTGGATACAAAATGGATGACTTCAAAATGGCCGCCATGGTCAACACCCAGCTTGAAAAGTTTCCCCCCTCCCATATACTAATGTGCCACAAACAGGAAGTTAATATCACCAACCATTGCCATTTTATTTAGGTGTATCCATATAAATGGCCCACCCTGTACTTGCACACTAGAGCCACATGTGGGACATTTCTAAAAACTGCAGAATCTGGACAATATATATTTAGTAGTGTTTCTCTGGTAAAACCTTCTGTTTTACAGAAAAATATTGAATAAAATTGAAATTCAGCAAGAAAAATGAAATTGCAAATTTCACCTCCACTTTGCTTTAATTCCTGTGAAATGCCTAAAGGGTTAAAAAAAACTTTCTAAATACTGTTTTTAATACTTTGAGGGGTCTAGGTTTTAAAATGGGGTGTTTTATTGGGGTTTCTAATACATAGGCCCCTCAAAGCCACTTCAGAACTGAACAGGTACCTTAAAAATAAACTTTTGAAATGTTCTTAAAAATATGAGAAATTGCTGTTTATGTTCTAAGCCTTGTAACGTCCAAGAAAAATAAAAGAATGTTTAAAAAACTATGCCAATCTAAAATAGACATATGGGAAATGTGAACTAGTAACTATTTTGGGTGGTATAACCATCTGTTTTGCAAGCATTTAAATTCAGAAAAATTCAATTTTTTCTACATTTTGTCAAAATTTTGCAATTTTTCACAAATAAACACTGAATATATAGACCAAATTTTATCACTAACATAAAGCCCAATGTGTCACGAGAAAAGAATCTCAGAGTCGCTTGTATAGGTTTAAGCATTCCCAAGTTTTTACCACATAAAGTGAAATATGTCAGATTTGAAAAATGGGCTCTGAGCCTTAAGATCCAAACTAGGCTGCGTCCTTAAGGGGTTAACAAGCGTATTTAGTAATAATGAAATAAATTGTTTCATGTGATCAATATAATCTCTTGTTGCTTAACATCTACATATTCTTGCTGTGTATGTGGTTTTATACTGCAGAGATGTGTCTTCTGGAAGAATTAAATGCACATAATGCCTTGCTGTCTCGGCTGACTTGGGATGCCCTATTGTGCTACCATATGTTCCCATTTCAAGTCTTATGCCATGTTATACTATTTTAAAACTATGCGCTTCTTTGTGCTCTCAAAATACGACATTAGAGCAGCAATGTTTTGTACTTGTTTTATTTTTATACCGTTGTCAGTGTGCATTTCAGGAACATCAGAGCAATATCTTCTTCCATAAAGACCTTTGTAAACTCTTACATTTTGTATAAAGGTTTGTAAGAGATGAGCCTGACTTTATATTTTAATTTGAAATAATGAGCTCTTCCTTAATTTGGCAATTATAATAAGTACATAATCAAATAAAGGATAAAGAGCCAATCAGAATGCAATAATTCATCACAAAATCTGAGCTTTCAAAAGCTCCCATTAAGTTTATAAAATAACTTAATTTAGTAAGGCATCTACTGTATAACTAAAAATCCCACCTTTAAATTGGAAACTGTAGAGTCAATATAGTGATGTCACTACATAGTGATGTCACTAGATGAAAAACGAATGCTAATTGTTAAAAGCCATTAGTGAAATGGAAATTAACCATAAGATGCAATACTCTCTGCTTGGTCCCATCGTTTTCTTTTCAAAATCTACGCCATGCCATGCTATAGGCTCTGTGGCTCTGTTCGCACATGCGTTCAGAGATTTCTTCGGGGTTTCTGTTAACCTTTAAAGCATTTTTGATGGTCAGCATAGTGTATTCTACAGGGCTATTTTTGTCTTAAAAAATACATAGAACCCCCAGTGGTCCCTATTAAAGTCTATGAAGTCTGTGATTCGCTTTTTTCATTTAAAAACGGATTAGCTATTGCTATCAAGGCTCCAATATAAACTGAAGCTAGTGTGAATAGAGCCTCAGACTAATATTTTTTTTAGCAACGAACTGATGCAAACATATCAATTAGTCATTAATTTGTTTGTCAATTCAAAAAATCATCATCAGCCTTAGTCACCTCTCACCCACTGCATGCATAATACTACAGCAACCAACAAGGCCATATATGCCCATTCCCACATAAACCGATCATGAATCTCATCTTAAAATCAATCCCACAAAACTACTACAGCCGAGGATACAGCAGAATGGAACGCCATGCACTTCTCATATAATCAGGTTCATTACATAGAAAGTGGCGCACAATTTTACACGCCCTATAGAAAGACATATTTCCATTTTGCATATGACCTTCCCTCCAGGATTCAAGCATTTCTCCCTTCTAATCATAAGAAATGCACAAATATTCACACCATGGACAGTGACTAGAACAGATGATACATTAATAAGAATGTGTTTCCGTGTTTTGATACATTACGTTATCTAATTTGCACTGTAATTTCCCAGTACATAGCAAATCTCATGACCATCTTATAGACAGATTTCATATACCAGATGGAAAGACATTTATATTTATAATTGTGTTCTCTTCCTCCGCACGTTACAATGATGGATGAATTATGGTCCTCTGTTTTGTACAGCATTATAGGTTGGATTTGTTACCTAGGAAACAGGGAACACGGCACATTTCTTCCCATTGCAAATTTTCACATGGGACATGAAGCGGCCTGTTAGATTCTCACATATCACCATTGCCTTACGTGTGACTTTCATTTAGTTCAAAATATCACAGGTGCTCATTGATATAGAACCGTCCACAACTACTGTACTGAAGAATAAATGATCACTTGTATAACAGCCGTCCCGGTGGACCTGGATTCTACCTAATGACATGTGAATATAATTCGATTACTGTCATTGAATATTTGTCTTTGTGATTATTTTATTACTCTCAATCATTAATATAAGGCATCGACTGTCATGTCGCTGGTGTTGTTTAGAGTTTAATGAATTTTTATTATAGGAATTATTTGTGTGACACTCCAGACATAAGCATCTCCTACGTCATTCTGTACAGAAAGTTTGGTAGATAGATTTTAGTAGAGTTACCCATGTCATAAGTTGCGCCATAATAAAAAAATATTTCCTGACGTAGGACGATTCCCTTCAAGAGTCATGTAAAATCAGAGTGTGTCATAAAACATACTAGTCTGCTAACAGGTTGAAAGGGAAGTCATGAAGTATTTGAACTCCCCATGGAAGTGGCGTAACTTGAAGTCCCTGGGCCCAATGCAAAATCTGTAACAATACTTGTGTCTTATTATGTGACAAAGGGGATATTGCATCAGGGCGGTCATACCATAAGTGCAACCTGTGAAGTTGCACAGGAGCCCATTGGGTAGGTGGCCCACTGCCACACTAAAAGCCGCTTTGAACCGTCTATTAGATTGCATGATATTGGCTCATAATTATTTGTGGATTGCTAAAGAGACATAAGGGGGATGCTCTATGATGAGCTATTGGAAAGCAAGGGGCCCGTATACTGTTCTTGCAAGGGAACCCGCAGCTCCCTGTGCCCGCGTCTGCCTCAGGAAACAGGGCTGGATGCGACTGCAGAGGCTTTTTTGCTGTGGACGAGGCTTTCCCTAACGCAGCATTGTCACTTATGTGACACGACTGCTGTGGCAAATCCTTTCTTTGCAATGTACTGATGTGAAATTACTGACTTGAGCATTGCTACAACGTTTACATGCAGCGGCACTTATTCTGTGGGCACCATTGGGAGGGACATAGGTCATTTTTTAACAAACATTATATTGAAAAGAATAATAGGGCTAAAAAAACCTTCTAGGACACCTTTGACAAGAAAGGCGCATAGTCAGTCAACTCCAATCTGTCACTGACAGGGTCCTTGACGTTGAGAACAACAACTCTGTTATGATTTATGAAAGGTGTTGGAGTTTCATAAAATGAGTTATGAAGCTTGGCGTGAATGATATTATTTTCTGGCCACATGCAACTTGTTATTGAGTCATCTAAATAGTGCATGAAGAGTTCATCTGGAGACTTCGTTGCATGTGTCTGGCCAACGGCTGAAAATATTTCTCTTTGGATGGTAAATTGATTGAAATAGTTTCCATCTTTGCAGATACCCACTGGTCAAAAATGATCCCGGCATGAGTAGCAGGTGCTACAAGATTCACTGCACACTATGTGATGATGACATTTTATTTGCTGCTTATAGAAAACGAAAGTTGTAGTGTAGTCAGGTTCAGTGATGCGCCACTTGTCTCAGCTTTTTGAATATGTCTCGCAATGTTGATGAGTCAAACGGAAAGCAACATTTTTTATTCAACTACTGCGTCCTGATGGATTATCTCCGACCCTTCTGATCATGCTTGTAAATACTGCACATTGTGTTTCTGACTGTGGATTTAATAAATATATAATAATAATAATCTAATATGCAAACTACAGTGGTCCCTCAAGATACAATATTAAAGGGAACCTGTCACCAACCAGCATTTCACCTATTGAACTTTACTTATCCCTCACTGGCCGCTGCTATCAAAAGTTCATTGCCGTTATCCCCTCTCCTAAACTCCTCCTCCGACTGTAAATAACGGTCTGCAAGCATTTTGCGCCTTTTGTCGTAATAATCCGGTGTCCCTTTGTGCGCACACACCAGAAAAGGACATCAATGCACAAGCGCGGGATTTTGTGTGCTGGGGGAAGGCGAGGAGATGTCAATGAAAAGTAAGGAGGCGGGAAAAACTCGGGAAGACTTGAGGAATGAAGATATGACTCTTTTCAAATGAAGATCTGACTCTTTTATGCTCATTAGCATACGGTGTGGGAACACTAAAAAAGCTGATTACTAAAGCTACAGAGCCGACTAAGAAGACAATTATAGGTTATATAGAAATTATTTTTCACCCACTACCACCTGGTATTGCTGCTTTAATAGGTGAAATGCTGGTGACAGGTTCCCTTTAATTCCTTCCTTTACAACCATTGTAACTTGAAAAACGAGTAATTAGTTCCCAATACCCAAAAAGTCAATCCAAAATAAGGAAAAATTAAGATAAAATAAAAATAATATAAGAAACTAATGAAGATAAAGCAAGTCCTTACATATTAAGTGAGAGAGCTCGTGAATCACTTCCTCTGTAGGGGACAAGAGGCTTCTTCATGATCTTGTACAGGACAATAAAAATAAAATGGTCCACCTCACATAGTGTCCAGAGCTGGCACAAGTAGAAAGCAGTACAGAACATGTAGCACTGTACTCTACCTCAGAGGGGCATTCATTGAAAGCCAATTTGTGCAATTGTTTTAGTAATATTGCCTATACTTGCCCCCAATGTGATGGGCTGATTCACAGGTTTGATTGTTTTTAACCAGTTTAATGCCCACAATGGTTGCAGCCAATCGAATGCATTGCAGATTGGCACTGCCAGGGATATTGTAAGTTAAATTTCATTTCAAGTTACGATGGCCCTGGAAAGACCATTGTAAGATGAAAATATTATAACTTGATGTCATTGTAACTTAAGGGACCACATTGAAACTGCATAAATGAAGACAATTCCCAGAAAAGGCAGGATCTGTACAGCCTCATTCACACTACCATATTACAACTCTGTACGACCTCTTAGTTGTATGGAGCCATAGTACAGTGCCTATAGTGTATGGGCCTTACTGTACCTTCACGTGCCTCCAATTTAATACGAGACATCATTAAAAATTGTGGAATCCTTAATTTGATGCTGTATTGCAGAACTATTCTTCTCCAGAAGCATTACTTTTAGGGGAGAATAATTCCCAAAAGCCTCCTTCACACAGCTGTGCCATGTGCATGAGGCTTTATTTTGTATACAAATTAATTTGATGTATTCTGTTATTGAGCTGTCATCTATTCTGTTTACTTCACCACCACTCCTCACTAGTGGCCCAGTACAGATCTTGGACAGGAGACAATTACCCTTCCTTCTCCATATGCTGACAACATTAATGTCACAACTAATATGCTGTTTTAATAGTAGTAGTCTACCTGCATGTTGTAACCCCATAGGCCATGTAGGGTAGGAGGCAGGAGAGTGAAGAAGCTCCAGTAGCAGCAAATAGAGGTGCACAGAGGAAAATACAAGCAAAACCGGAGAAGAGAGATCCTCCTGCTGCAAGATCCAGTAGTTTATAGAAGTATAATATGATGACAACATTGATTTCTGGGCCAGTTTTGCATTTGCTGATTACCCCAATGTGATAATGATGTTTTGGCTCTTTTTGCTGCATATATTTGTGTATTTGATTTATACTCTGAATATATTACAGTATTCTACTCCAACGTATTGTGTTGCTGTACTGTGTCTGTAAAAGCATTTCAGAAGTAAATGAAAACAAAGATCCAGCATGAAAGACAGGGCAGGACTCAAGATTTCTTACTTTGACAGCTCTCCAGAGAATTGGATCCTGCTAAACGGAGGTATGGTTTTAGCCCGTCAGATTCCAAGGTCAAGGCCACCAGAGTAGTCATCAAATGTCGGCGGGTGCAGCAATGTCTGGAGCCGGTGTAGGAGTAGAGTCGAAACATGAACCAGGAATTGACACCAGGAGAGTAGATCAAGATGCCACAGGAGCAGATGGATACTGTATGTAACTAGAAGACAAGCCGGGGGTCAAAAAAGGAGGTGGAACTACAAGTACCAGACAACAACCAAACGGAGGAAGATGTATTTCGGTGAGGAAAATCTGCAGCATAATACACTAGCAGCAGAGTGGATGAGATTTAAACAAATCTCATCCACACACTGCGTAACGAATGAGTGGAAAAAACACTCAGAAATTGACCTGCGGTGCGTTTTTTAAATCCGCAGCATGTCAATTGTACTTACGTAATTGCTGCTTTTGTGTTGCAGGTTTTCCCCATTGAATTCAATGGGGAGGTAAAACCTGTAACAAATAGCAGATGTTGCATTTTTTGCGGTGGAAAAGCTGTGATTCCGCCGTAATACACGCAACTCAGAAAGAAAAAATCTTATTCTCACCCAGAATTCTGTGCTTCTTCGTCTAAGTCGGCCTCCTGAGACGACGTTTCATCCCATGTGACCGCTGCAGCCAATCACAGGATGCTGCGGTCACATGGGATAAAACATCATCCCAGGAGCACGGTCTGCAGGACGTCAGAGGGTAGGTAGGTGTTGTTGTTTTTTTTTTACTTGCAGTTTTTCACACCAGACATTCTGGCCGAAAAAACTTCACCACAGGTTGGTGCGGTTTTTCAGCCAGAACTGTACCCGTGTTGCGCAGTGTATCCGCCCTGTGTGAACATAGCCTAAGGATTACATCTATCAATACACTATATGAGCTCTAAAGCTGGACATAGACATTAGATAAAAGGTCCAACAATCTAATAGATATGAGGCAGCCTTAAGGCTCTTTTACATGGGCCAGTGATTGGGGGAAACAAGTGTTTATATGAACGTTCGTTCCCAATCATTGCCCTGTGTAAACAAAGCAAACTTTCGTTCAACAGCTGATAGTATTGTTTATGCAGCATCAAATATTATTGTTGTCGGCAACACATCTCCCTGTGTAAACATGGAGATGTGCCAACGACAGAAAGAACTGCATGGGAACGAGTGCTCGTAGTAACATACATAACCAAATACTGCTCCTTGTGAAAGGAGGCACCGAGCGCCGTTCCACGAGCTGTTTCGTGGATCGGCGCTCGTTTTTATGGCTAAAATTGGCCAGAGTAAAAGGACCGTCACTTACGTTCCATTTCAACAGAAGTGTCTAGAAGGGACATATCCTCCATTGCAGAACCAGCTATCTTATGTGTACGGCCAGCTTAAAGAAACGCTCTAGGTGCAGCACAAAATGTTTCCAATATTTTTGAACATAATAACTAGGGGGCACTTAGTGGGTGCATCTACTATCTTCTCTTTAGCAGGGCATCTAAAATGGAAAGGTCTGTCTATTGAGGTATGTCCCTTAAAGCAGATTTTTACCCAAAATGTAAAAAGGGCCAGGGATTAATTAATCAGAATTTAGAGCAATAGCAAGTTTGATAAATATGTTTATTTTGCTCACAACTTTCTGTTCAGATGTAGCAGCTATTTTTGCACAAGTTACAGCAGTAAGTGCAGCCATATCAGATGTCACTTGAAATGTCTTCTCAGTGAACCAATGGAAAAACTGTCACATGGATATTAGTAGAACTGTCAGTTCTTGAGAAAATTCAAAAATGGCAACCAATATGGCTGCACTACCTGTTGTCACTTTTGCAAATATGGCTGCCACAACTGAACACTGAGTGTCAATTTCTCTATAAGTAAAAAAAAAACTTTGGCGGCTGCTTTGATTTATTAATGTATTACAGATTATATGCTTTAGCTGGAAATCCAGTTTAAGGAATCAAACTAATAGTTATTCAAATGATCAACCAAAACATTTTAAATAAAACCACACAATGGACCATCTGAAAACGCAATTAGACCACCAAAGACCCCTCTCCTGACACCCGTATGCCAGGGATTGCAAACTTCCCTTTATTTAAACCTAATGGATAAGTAACCCCTAAAAAACCACCAGAAAATAAACTTAACCCAACATGCCCACTATGGATTACAGACCTGCACTGGACTACCAGTCTGCAGCCACAGGCACTCATGGTGAAGCCAGGGATATATATTTTGCTTACTGCGGGATACAAGACTTGATTAAACCAAACACTTATTTTTCTATTAACTGTCAGATCTAAGGTGCTGACTACCACTGAAAAATGGGGACCAGATGTTACTATCCAACAAGATGCAGTGCCAGGATTCAATCTCAGAAACTCTCTGTTCCAGGTAGCAGCATTATTCACTGAGCTAACTGGGATTCTGGACAGCTCCTTTTCAAGTGTCAGTGTGCCGTTTTACCCAGGATCCTCGTTCCAGGTCTGCCTAAACCAGGGGTCAGCAACTTTCGGCACTCCAACTGTTGTGAAACTACAATTCCCAGCATGCACTGACAGCCTTTGGCTGCAATAATAAAGCTTTTGGCTGTCAGTGCATGCTGGGAGTTGTAGTCTTGCAACAGCTGGAGTTCCAAAGGTTGCTGACCCCTGGTCTAGACGCACCCTCTGACCTCCTATATAAACCTTTCCATTTCACTTTCCCATTGCCTGATTATTATGCTTTGCCTCTAGTCTGGCTGAGTGCCTCATGGTATGTTTAAATGTGGCAGATTTGTTGCATACATTTCTGCAACTGTTCCATTCATGTGAATGGGGCTTGCAGAAATCCAAAATAATTGAAATGTATGGAAAAGATTTTCAGTTGCAGACATTTCTGCGGCAAATCTGTCATGTGTGAATATCCTTCAAACAGTTGCTGCTTATCTGTGTATTGAACTTAGATCGCCTCACACCACGACTCTGCCTTACTCCTTAGGCTCGTTCACATCTGCGTCAGGGCTCGGTTCCGACGTTCCGTCTGAGCTATCCGTCGAAACGGAGCCCTGACTGACACAAATGGAAACCAAAGATTTCCGTTTCCATCACCATTGATTTCAATGGTGACGGATCCGGTGCCAGTGGTTTCCATTTGTCTCCGTTGTGCAAGGGTTCTGTCACATCTGTGTCGGAACAGAGCCCTGACACAGATGTGTACGAAGCCTTAAACTGTTGCTGCTTTTTTTGTATATTGTATGTGGATTGTTCCTGACTAATCTCACTTTATAATAATATACTTTAAGATTGCTTCAGCTGCTTGACTTCGAACCTGCTTCCAGACCTTGACATGCAGACTTTTACATAGCTACTCTACATCACATGCAATATGTAGTAGTGATCAGAAGATCAAAAAAAATAATATATATATATATATATATATATATATATATATATATAATTGATTCTGAATATACCAATAAGCAACAAGTAACAAAGCTGATTATACCACTGAAAAGTTCCCGCATGCTGAATATTACTGCCACTGTCTGAGTATGACAACTCTATTGGAAGAATTGTTGTTTTTCTGATGATCACACCACTCAGGGCAGGACGAGCCTAAAAAGCAGCCCTTGCACACAATCCAGCCAAGCCCACATTACGTTTGGCTGTATCCATAACTGCCTTATAGTATAATAGAGAGTTATGCAGATGTGCAGCAGACTCTATGGCTTGTATGCTATGGATGCGCCATTAATGTTGCTCATTGCAAAACCCATTTAATGGTTTATGCACAAATCTGTATCAGGACTCCGTGCATGAACCTTACGTTTACAGCGAAGCCGCAGAAGCTGAATATTGACCCAAGGATGTGATTGGATCCCGTCTTATGAGATTAGGAAAGCTTTACCCAAAGCATTAAGAAGGGCTATTATGATCTCACAGGATGGGATAAGATCCCATTCTTAGCTCTCATTACTTCTATGGCGCTTTGATATGGCCATGTGCATGAGCCACAACAGTGAATGCAATAAATAGAAAGGCAGTAGATCAGTACAGTTTTTATCCTTTGTAATAGCGATGGTGAAATGCAATATTTTTCCGCAGCATTGTGGAAAAAATACAGATTTTTTTTCCACAATGTCTGTCTGAATGGGGTTTTGAAAACACTTAAAGGGTCTTTCCCATGAAGGACATTTATGGCATATGCGCGCTACAGTAGTAAAATAAATGAATGAAAACAGAAAAGCACCACGTGCTTTTCTGTTTGTAAACATAAAACCAGAGTGTCATAATGATGCCGGCTGCGCGAAAATCACGCAGTCACGCACCATATGCAGCTGACACACGGACCTTTTGCGCGTGCAAAACTGACATGTCCGTGTGAATAAGGCCTAACTTGGAGATGACAAGATCTCATGTCAGATTTCTAATATATTACAATATGAAGTAAACACAATGATCTTATTCTCATTTACTTAAACCAAAAAAATACTTGCACTTATTGTAGCCACTTTGACATTGCTCATAGAGTTATGTTAATGGTCCTGCCATAGATTGGAATTTTTTAAGTGTCCCATTTTTCATTTGCTCTTCAAACGTAAACATCTTCATCTTCATTTTTTGTACTTTCCAGTCAAATCCAATTTATCGATAATGTGTTTTGGATAAACTTCTCTAGTAAAAGAAAATCAGAGAATGCAACAAAATACCTTTATAATAAATCAGCTTACAATAAAATATGTACAAACTCAGAAAATATTATTTTTTGATTTGAAAAGCTGAGTCATTTTCATTTTTTTTTCTGCTGATACAATAGAAATGTATTTTGATTCAGCTATTGTTGCCAATGCTCTTTCATAATTCACAGAGGTGCTGTATTTGTAGAGCACAGAAGATGATTTATAGAATGTATATATAATCTGGTTTCATGTAGTAATTTGGCATGTAGTGAAAGAGATACATATGTATGTTTCTGTTTAAATTCAGCTTGTGAATAAATCTGAATTTGTTATGGAATAGATGTGATGGGAGACAGTCTCTGGGTTAGTAAGTCCATAAAAAAAAAACTTCCGTGCATACTTTTATCACAATGGGGTATTTGCTGTACATTTTATAAACTAAGGATTAATTATAGATGTAACCAAGGACAGATTAAGGGTGGTATGGATCAGTTTTTGGTGGGAACCTGCAGAGAGCCAAGGCAAACTACACATTCTGGGGCCTAAAAGGGGACATGACAGACCATGTCATGAACAGTGTACATTATGATATCACCATTCCTCTGCCATTAACCCAGTGACATCTTCCCTTGCAATGATGCCCTATAGGAGACCCACAAGCCCTTGTTCCTGAATGTACCATGCCTCAAGAATAAACCACCATAGCCCAGGTAAACTAAATACATCAGCCCATGTTCGTGTCAAGTCCAAAGATGACATCATCAATGGTGACAATACCAAATAAGTGACTACAGCCCCTGTGATCTCAAAGCATAATCGCTCGCTATGGTACTTGAAAGAGAATGCACCAAGGCTACAGCATGGGCCACCATTACTCTAGGTGAAGCACAGCTGCGTACCAGCTGCAGCTACAAGCGCTCAATTTATAGTGGGGTCTACCCTTCCATAAAAGAAAAAGCAAATCAATGTCTGCCATCGGGACAAACCAGCCATTGCTATGGTGGGTAGGGGCTACCGCAAATAATGTCCTCCAATCTCCACTCTCCAATTTAAAGTATCTATCAAATTCAAAAACTATACATTTCTAGTATAAACTACAACCAAGCTCATCGGCTATTACCTTTAAGCCCATTGTTACAAGTTTTAGAGTGTCCAACATCATAGCAGATTGCTTTTCTGATGTGTCTTTATATGTGAGGTCTACAGTGCGTTCATAAAAACACACTAATTAACAAATCTATCTTAAATATATGACTCTGTACACACTATTCTTCTTTAAATGGGTTGTGCCAGCAGCAATGTAAGAAAAAAAAAAAATGAGACATAATATAGTGCCTGACAATCTCTTTCTATTAAAGTGAGAACCAGACCTATATCTTACATGGATCCAGATATATCCCCATTCATTGCTTTGATAGATTTTCTTCAGGATGACAGCTCAGGGGGTGTGTCCTTTCTTCTGCAGCTCCTCCCCCTTCTGTTTCAATGCCTCTGTCTCCTCTCTGGGAGAAGCTTTACATATGCCCCCTATTACATGTATTTTTAGTGGGAGAGCCCAGCCCTATATAACTGAAGTAGAGGGAGAGCCTGCAGCTTACACACATTGAGGATGAGCAGGAGAGGGGAAAGCTCAATGGTGTATGTGAGCAGGGCTGTATGCATGCTCTCTCTTCATCTAAGCAAACTGCTTGCTCAGCTGTGGGTTTCCTACTGTGTGAGTCTTTATCCGCATTACAAACTGTGCTTCTGAAGCTTCTCTACTTGTCAGAAACACTCAGTCTTCATTTACAAGCAGAGAAGAAAGCATGTTCTATTGGCTGGTGACAGTTGGAGAATAGAACTGAGCATGTGTGTCCTCCCTCATTCAGTAGGAGGATGTGCACATTACTATACAAATTAACCCTTTCAGGACCAAGGTCATTTTGGCCCTTGAGGACCAGCCCCATTTTTTAAAATCTGACATGTCATTTTATGTGGTAATAACTCTGGAATGCTTTTGCCTATCCAAGCGATTCTGAGATTGTTTTCTCGTGACATATTGTACTTTATGTTAGTGGAAAATTGGTCCCTAAATATATAGCTTATTTGTGAAAAACACCCAAATTTAAAGAAAATTTGCAAAAATTCAAATTTTTCTAGTTTTTAATGTATCTATTTGTAAAGCAGATAGTAATACCATACAGAATGGTTGCTAATTAACATCCCCCATATGTCTAATTTATATTTGCATTGTTTTTTTAACAATATTTTATTTTTCTAGGACGTTACAAGGCTTAAAACTTTAGCAGCAATTTCTCACATTTTCAAGAAAATTTCAAAAGGCTATTTTGTCAAGGACCAGTTCAGTTCTGAAGTGGCATTGAGGGCCTTATGTGCTAGATAGACCCCATAAATCACCCCATTTTAAAAACTGCACCCCTCAAAGTATTCAAAACAGCATTCAGAAAGTTTCTTGACCCTTTAGGCATTTCACAGGAATTAAAGCAAAGTAGGTGTTATTTAAAAATGTAATTTTTTTAGCCAAAATTCATTTGTAATAAAAAAAAATCTGTAACACAGAAGGTTTTACCAGAGAAATGCAACTCAATATTTATTGCCCAGATTCTGCAGTTTTTAGAAATATCCCACGGGTGGCTCTAGTGTGGTAATGGACTGAAGCACAGGCCTCAGAAGCAAAGGAGCACCTAGAGGATTTTGGGGTCTCCTTTTTTTAGAATATATTTTAGGCACCATATCTGGTTTGAAGAGGTCTTGTGGTGCCAAAACAGTGGAAACTCCCCAAAAGTGGTTTTGGAAACTACACACCTCAAGGAATTTATCTAGGGGTATAGTTAGCATCTTGAACCCACAGGTATTTTGCTATATTTATTGGAGTTTGTCTGTGAAAATGAAAATCTACTTTTTTTCTGAAAAAATATAAAAAACATTTTTTTTTACAAGTTATAAAGAATAAAAAGCACCCTAAAACTTGTAAAGCTATTTCTCCCAATTACGGCAATACCCCATATGTGGTAATACACTGCTGTTTGGACCCACGGCAGAGCTCAGAAGGGACGGAGCGCCATTTGGATTTTGGAGCGCAGATTTTGCTTGGTAGTAGCTCTGTTTGGGGTTTTGCTGGTATTTCAGTTTATAATGTGGGGGCATATGTAAGCTGGGCAGAGTACATCAGGGCATAATAAGAGGGTATACTAATGGGGTAAATAAATAATAATTCATAGATATGTGACCAGTGTCGCACTGATAAATGGTGCCCAATCTTATCCGCTTTTGGAACGCTCTGCACAATTTCTGTTGATATATTCTGAGCGCCAGAACGTTTTAATTTTTTCTCCACCGGAGCCGTGTGAGGGCTTATTTGTTACGTTACAATCTGTAGTTTTCATTGGTACAATTTTAGGGTACATGTGATTTTTTTTTATCACCATTTATTAGATTTTTTTTGGCAAGCAAAGTGACAAAAAAAACATACTTTTTCACAATGTTTTTTTGTCCTTTTTTTTCATTTTTTTTTTTTTTTTTACAGTGTTCACTGTGCGCTATAAATGACATTTTACTTTATTCTGCGGGTCGGTACGATTACGCCGATACCATATGTATGTAGTTTTTGTAATGTTTTGTGGCGTTTGCGCAATGAAATCACTTTTCTATAAAATTATTTCTTTTTTGTGTCACCATATTCTGAGAGCCATCATTTTTGTATTTTTCAGTCAAAAAAGCTGTGTAAGGGCTTGTTTTTTGTGGGACGGTTGTAGTTTTTATTGGTATTATTTTGGGGTACATGCGACTTTTTGATCACTTTTTATTCTACTGTATATTTTGGGAGGGGTGATGACCAAAAAAATTGTGATTCTAGCATAGTTTTTTAATTATTTTTTGCGGTGTTCACCGTGCGGGAAAAATAATATTATAGTTTTATAGTTTGGGTTGTTACGAACACGGTGATGCCAAATATGTGTACTTTCTTAACATTTTCATTTTTTTCCTATAATAAAAGACTTATTATAGGAAAAAAAATAGTTTTTGTAACTTATAACTTATTTTTACACTTTTATAAAACAATTTTATTACTTTTTTTTTTACTTTTTTTACTTGAAGACCTGCAGCACTGATGGCTGCTATAACACATTTCACTATCTAGGTAGTGTAATGTATTATAAGCTGTCAGTGTGACGTTGATAGTCACACTGACAGGAAACCTATGAGGACCAAATGGTTCTCATAGGCTTCCGTGAATGGCAGACTCGGAGGCTGTTGTATGGCCTCCGGTTTTGCCATGCAACCGACGGCAGCACCCGCAATCGGTCTTCTGGAAAGTTTGTTGTAGCAACAAACTTTCCAGTTTGTTTCTACAACAAACTTCCCTGCGATCACATGATTGGGACCTGAACCAATCAGGTCCCGATCATGTCTCCGGGACTAGAGGCAGTGGTTGACAGCGCGATCCGGGTGTCACCGCTACTCTGAGACACCCGGACCGCGCTATTAACACCCACTGTGAATTCACTTCGGCGCTGCACAGAGCCCAGCATGCGCCGACGTGAATTTACTGTGGGCGGTCAGGAAGCAGTTAATAACGGTGATCATATTCTCTGTAGCCGAACCAATTGGTTCGGCTATCAGAGAACAGGTTGCTGGGAAACCGGGGACACTAACACCACCGGCATCAGAGCACTCTCCCCAGCGCCATGCCAGCAGAAGCAGAGGTCTGCAGATTCACGTTCCTATCTGCACGGGTATATGCGGATAGGACGTGAATCTACAGATTGTCGGCGTGAAAGGGTTAAGCACCAGGGGGTGCCATTATAATGAAGTTAAGGCAATATCTTACAACTGGAGCATTTTTGTAACATCAGGTAAATCAGAAAACTATTTAATTTTTAATTCTGAATTATATTGCAATAACATCTAATCCCCGGACAACCCCTTTACAGAGGGGGAGGACTGTGTAGCGCTATTTACCGGGGTCAGTGTGTAGCGCTATCTACAGGGGGCTGTGTGTGGTGCTATCTACAGTGTTTGACACAATTATATTCAGGGGCGCAGTCTATGGTGCTATAATATTTACGGGCCCAGCGTTTGGTACTATGTTATTCAGGGGCGCAGTGTTTGGTGCTATTATATTTAGGGGCACAGTGTGTGGCACCATGATAACATTATCTTTGCTTATAGGTGTGGAAATGTTGGAAAAGTGAGGAGCCAAAGACATCTAAGTGGCAAATTCTTCAGAAATGGGTCATGGCCGGGAAAAGTCGTCATGAAGTCTGGACTGGATGGATGGAGAAGAAAAGAGGAAAAAAACGACGTCGTCACCTGTGAGTCACTAGATTTAAAGACAATCTGTCATCTCTACTGACATGTTTATTATAGGAAGTCCTTGTATTTCACAAAGTCTTTGTGCAGTCCAGGACTGATAGACAAATAAGTGTTACCAGTGGCGTAACTACCGCCGTAGCAGCAGTAGCGGCTGCTACGGGGCCCGCGGCATGAGGGGGCCCTTGTCGCCCGCCGGCACGGGCCCCCACCATGGCCGCAGGCTCCGCTAGCAGCCGCTATGGCTGCTACAGCGGGACGCCACTGAACAGTACGGCAGAGCAGGGAGGTATCTCCCCGCTCTGCCATTAAACAAAAGACATGTATCCCCTATCCACAGGATAGGGGATACATGTGTGATCGCTGGCAGCGATAAGGAGAATGGGGGACTGAAAGTCCCCCAAGTTCTTCATCACAAACCTCGGACTTCCGGGGTCTGTGTTGGCAGCTCCGGAGAAATGAATGGAGCGCCGGTCACGCTTGTGCGCATGCGTGACCAGCGCTCCTTTCATTTTTAGTGAGCTGCCGACACAGACGACGGAAGTCAGAGGTTAGTCATGGAGAACTTGGGGGACTTTCAGTTCCCTGTTCTCCCTATCAATGCCAGCGATCACACATGTATACCCTGGATAGGGGATACATGTCTTTTATTAGGTCTGTAAAGTCTTTATCACACTGTAGGTCGCATTTTTTTGGGAGGGGGGAACGCTGTACGGCGTTCCCTACAGGGGGGGCTGTATGGCATTCCCTACAGGGGGGGCTGTATGGCGTTCCCTACAGGGGGGGGCTGTATGGCGTTCCCTACAGGGGGGGCTGTATGGCGTTGCCTACAGGGGAGGGGGACGCTGTATGGCGTTCCCTACAGGGGGGGCTGTATGGCGTTCCCTACAGGGGGGGCAGTATGGCGTTCCCTACAGGGGGGGCTGTATGGCATTCCCCACAGACCCCCCCTGTAGGGAACGCCATACAGACTCCCTGTAGGTAACGCCATACAGTCCCCCCTGTAGATAACGCCAGACCGCCCCCTCTGTAGGGAACGCCATACAGCCCCCCCCCCCGTAGATAACGCCATACAGTCCCCCCTCTAGATAACGCCATACAGCCCCATCTGTAGATAGCGCCATACAGTCCCCCCTGTAGATAGCGCCATACAGCCCCCCTGTAGATAGCGCCATACAGTCCCCCCTGTAGATAGCGGCATACAGTCTCCCTGTAGATAACGCCATACAGTCCCCCCTGTAGATAACGCCATACAGTCCCCCTGTAGATAACACCATACAGTCCCCCTGTAGATAACGCCATACAGCCCCCCTGTAGATAGCGCCATACAGCCCCCCTGTAGATAGCGCCATACAGCCCCCACCCTGTAGATAGCGCCATACAGCCCCCCTGTAGATAGCGCCATACAGTCCCCCCTGTAGATAGTGCCATACAGCCCCCCTTTAGGGAACGCCATACAGTCCCCCCTGTAGGGAACGCCATACAGTCCCCCCTGTAGGGAACGCCATACACGCCCTCTGTAGATAGCGCCATACAGCCCCCTCTGTATCTACAAAGGAGGCTGTATGGCGTTATCTACAGGGGGGCTGTATGGCGTTATCAAAAGGGGGGGTTTGTAAAAAAGGCACTATCTACAAAGGGGGGGGGGTTGTGTGACACCCGGTGGAGGGGGGCCCCAGTCAAAAGTTTGCTATGGGGCCCAGTCTTTCCTAGTTACGCCCCTGAGTGTTACTATTCCCCTTGTCAGGAGAATTTGTCCCTACACGGTGCGATACTGTCAGCGATAGTTGGAGACTGTCAGTATGCGGGGACACAGCCTTTTGACAAGGGGAGTAGTAACACCCATTTGTTAATGTCTGGACAAAAATAAAGTGTTAACAATAGTTACAGGGAGGCGGTGGAGAAGCGGGGCCCAAGTTTGGATAACAGCCCAGGGCTATGGTCTACTTAATCCCCCACTGCTGGTATGCCCTGCCATTTAGTCTCATTCATAACTATATTGACATTTTGAGATTCAGCTGATATGAGCAATAAATAGACAATGCTTGGTAAATAGGAAAAAACGAACAAGACGCTATAAAACACTACATGCATTATTAGTGGCTACCTGTTAGCAGGTAGTGATGCAGATGTGCAATATATACTTCTTGTAACCAGACTTAGATGCGGCTAACTATTCTACAGCCATGTCTAGTAGCCTGCTATGTAACTTGGCTTCACAGGCCAATGATCTATTTGTACATTACAGGTTTATACAAGCAGTACACAAACTGCCTAAAGCACTTGGAACCTTTTATAAAGACAGATGTTTGCTGTAAATGGTGGGTGGATAAGGTAACATAATTTCCCTTTTGGTAAATGTTTTGTTCAGGCAAGTCACTGGATTTCTAAGCACCAGAAAACCATATGTGAGATGAATGATTCTTAAGCATGATGACCTATCACCATTCGATAGGTCAAAAAATACTGATTTCGAACCAAACTACAGGTGACATTATTTATTGGGCATCAAACCAGTAGAAAACCAAGGAAATTGACAATTTCATGTTGACCTTAAGTATTTGTAGACCTCAAAGGCAGCACATAAATAATCCCAACTAACCCTGTAACTGTGCTCAATAAATATAGTATGAGAATTGATATTGTATAAGAAACAGGATATGTTGTAAAAAAAAAAAAAATGTGGCGTTTGGGAATGTTTAAACCAAAACAATTGAACTCAAACGATTAAAAACATGGTCAAGTTCCTAATTCCGGTGAGTTTTTGAACATTCATATGGTAAATAAATTATACATAGTCTGTAAAAGGAAAAACATTCTTTTACAAGGGGTCCTAAAAATAACTTGGGTATTTTAGCCTCCTTTATATGAACAGATTTGTTTCCAACTTTATTTATAAATTAAATAACTTGCCAAATAAAATTCGTACTTTTAGAAGAATGTGCTAGCAGAGTTTTCCTTCTTTTTCATATTCAGTCATCTGCGCTATTGATTCTGTCCAAAACGACGGAACCCTGTCACAACGGTGACAGACGGAAACCATCAGCTAGGTTTCCGTCACCATTGAGTTCAATGGTGACGGACATGGAAGATGAGGCTTCCGTATGACTTTCCGCTGAGGGGTTAACCCAACGGAAACCTCTGATGGAACCCCTCAGCGGAAACTAATGCTGATGTGAACACAGCCTAAGGCTTTATTCAGACGAACGGGAAAAACGTCCGTGCAACGCGCGTGATTTGCACGCGCGTTGCACGGACCTATATGTGTCTATGGGGCCGTGCTGACATGTCCGTGATTTTTCCTCAGCTTGAGTCCGCTGAAAAAAAGTCACGACATGTCCGTTCTTTCGGCGTTTTGCGCGCATCACGCACCCATTGAAGTCAATGGGTGCGTGAAAACCACGCATGCCGTACGGAAGCACTTCCGTGCGAACTGCGTGATTCGCGCAAGAGCTGTCAAAAGGATGAATGTAAACAGAAAAGCACCACGTGCTTTTCTGTTTACAAACATCCAAATGGAGTGTCTTTGAGATGAGCGAACCCGGACAGCCGAACCGAACTTCACCGGGTTCAGCCGAACTAGTTTTGATCGAACCCGGCAAAAAAATTACGCGACGTCAGGAGATAGTCACTGTCCAGGGTGCTGAAAGAGTTAAACTGTTTCAGAACCCTGGACAGTGACTTCCGATCACAATATACATGAACATGTAAAAAAAAGAAGTTCTGACTTACCGATTAATCCCTGCTTCTTCCTCCAGTCTGACCTCCCGGGATGACAATTCAGTCCAAGTGACAGCTCCAGCCAATCACAGGCCAAGCACAGGCTGCAGCGGTCACATGGACTGCCGCGTCATCCAGGGAGGTGGGGCCGGATGTCAAGAGAGGCGCGTCACCAAGGACGCGTCACCAAGGCAACGGCCGGGAGGGAAGTTCTCGGTAAGTACGACCGTTTTTGTTTTCTTTAACAGGTTGCTCGATATTGTGATCGGAATTCACTGTCGAGGGTGCTGAAAGAGTTAACTGCCGATCAATTAACTCTTTCAGCACCCTGGAGAGTGACTATTTACTGACGTCGACTAGCCTCATCTCTATCATGGCGGCTGCGCGAAAATCACGCAGCCGCGCATCATACACGGATGACACACGGAGCTGTAAAGTGGTTTTTGCGCATGTGAATCCAGCCTAAGCCTGCAAGCTCCCCTCTGCTGCACTTCACAACTGAAGGACTACAAGTACCAACAAGACAGATAGAGTGAGCCCCCGTTTTTGCTTTTTTCTTATCTACAAATTGCTTATACAACGCTAATATATTCTGTAGCACTGTATAGAGTCACAACAGTCCCTGTCCGCATTGGGGCTCACATTCTAATTTTCATTTCTCAAACATACTCTAGGCCTAATTTCATGTAAACCCAATTAACATATCAGTATGTTTTTGCGGTGCGAGAGAAAACCGGAGAACCTAGAGGAGACCCACGCAAATACAAGGAATACCTGCAAACTCCATACAGATGTGGCTTCAGCTAGATTCAAACCCAGTGATGCAAGGCAACGGTGCAAAAAACTATCAGGCCTATCAGTCATTGATATACATGGAAGTAAAATCGTAGCGCTTATGTTTGCATGGAGTATATTTGTAGTTTTTCACACTGAGCACGACTTGAAGTCTCCCTAAAATGCTGGTAAGGAGGGTCAATGTTCCAGTGTGGCTACACATATAGTTGGGAGGAATTACCTGGATTTTTGAATTTATTGCTAATAAAATGTGGTCTGATTGTTATCTAAGTCACAATTATAGAAAACACAATCTAACTAAACTAATAACACAAAAACAGTTGTAGTGTTCATGTCTTTTTTTTTTTAACACATTAAGTAAACACCCACAGTGCATGGTAAAGAAGAAAGTGAACCCATGTGTTAATGACTTGTCCAAGAGCTGATTGGCAAAAGGTGTTTCAATTAAAGATATGACATTGGAGGTGTGGGTTTCACAGGTGCTTTGCCTATTAAATAAAGGTAGACAAAACCTGGTTACTGACAAATCTGTTCCTTTCAAGAAGGATTGATTAGTGTGAACCACGCCTCCATGCAAACAACTTTCTGGAGACCTCAGAAGACGTTTTATAAAGAAGCATAAAACTGGAAAAGGCTACAAAAGATTTGCTAAAGACCTGGGTATACATCAATCCACAGTTAGATAAATTGTCTACTAATGGAAAAAAATCAGGACTGTTGCTACTTTCCCTAGGATTGTGGGTCCTGTTAATATCACTCCAAGAGCACAACGGGTAATCTTGAAAGAGGTAAGAAAGAACCCAAGGGTAACAGCAAAAGGCTTTACCGAAGACTTTACAAACAGCAAAATCCTCTGTTCATGTGTCCACTAGTAGAACAACAATGAACAAGAATGATGATCATGGAAGGACACCACAAAGTTAGCCATTGCTGTCCAAGACAAACATTGTGTACAGTCCGAAGTCTGCCCGAGACCAGCTGGATGTTCCACAATGCTTCTGGGAAAATGTTATTTGGACGGATGAGACAATAGTGGATTTTTTTAGCACAAATGCACAACAATCTTTTTGAAGAAAAAAAGAACACTGAACACTATTCCAAAATGTGACGCATGGTGGAGGGAGCATCCTGTTTTAGGGAAACAGTCAATTCAAAGATATATCAAAACATTTTACAGGAGAATATAAGGGCAGCAGTCCATGACCTCAAACTGGAGAGGCATTTGGTGATGCAACAAGACAATGACCCACATAGAAAATCAACCAAGGAATGGTTGAAAAAGAAGATTTGTTTTTTGGAATGGCCAAGTTAGAGTCCTGATCTTAACCTTATCGAGATGCTATGCAATGACCTGAAAAGGGCTGTGCACGCAAGACATCTCAGAAATATTGATGAACTGAAGCATATTTGCAGAGAGGAATGGTCCAAAATTCCTCCTCAAATCTTATTTGCAGCTACAGGAAACATTTGGTGAAGGTGATTGCTGCTAAAGGGGATCTACAGGTTCTTAAATTAAAGGGTTCACTTATGTTTTTTCCCTGACCTGTGGATGTTTACTCAATGTGCTGAATAAAAGACATGAACAGTACAACTGTTTGTGTGTTATTAGTTTAGTTAGATTGTGTTTGTCTATAATTGTGACTAAGTCTATGTACACATATGCGTCGGAGGCTCCGCTAGGGGCCTCCGTCGCAGATCCGGCAGGTTTTGCTGGAGTTCACCGGAGATTATAGTGCAGCATGCTGCTCTTTTGTGTCCGGTAAAATCACGGACACCCCGACGGAAAGCCGATGAAACCCATTAATGCATTATGCATCTGTTGTGCAATGGAACCGTTGGTTCCATGATTCCTTTGTTCTGCTCTTTTGACGGATCAGAACAACGGAACACACCAACACAGGTGTGAACCCAGCTTTACACAACTACGTTCTCCTTTAAGACATATCTTGATATACAGGTTTTTCAGCACCTTTTTAATTGGGCAGGCCTCTGAGAAATGTTGCTTAATCCCAATGTTGCTGGTATCCCAAGTTTTCATTTGTAATCAGTATAAGAACCACTTAGTGGGCACTGTATGGTTCAAATCAAAGCAAATACAATATGGAAAGCGGTTATCTATAATAGATAACCTCTATTGCTTTCTGACACTGTTTGATTTACCGGATCAGGCAGCCGCTTTTTTGGTCCCTGTAGGTACTCTAGAACCCTTTTAGCTAGGCAAGAGGATTGTCTTTTATTCTGCCAGATTGCTTGTATTTATGTTTAATTCATGAGTTTAATTTACATTTTACTTTTCGGTAAGTGATTGAACAATGTACGGGGACGATACCAGATATTTTTATTTGAAACACTATATAAAATGATTATGTTTTGGATATACAGTGCTATTTCCAAAAAGCAGTATCATATTTTTTTATATTTATATATGTCCCAGTGATTGCAGTTTTGTCAATGATTATATTATGCTACTGGGGAAGTGGTTAGCAACAGTTTTTCCTTCAAATTTGGTGGTGAATAAGTGTTTGCAGGCTTCACAGAAGCAATTTCGCAAACATTTTAGCAAGTCTCAGGCCCAAAGTTGACAATTACTGACAGAGGAAATGAAATTTATCAAAAGTGGTTCAAAGGAAAAGTAGAACAATTGTACATAACAACGTAATTCATTCATCAAAGGGCAATGAACAATGAGAGCTGGAAGCTGATTGGTTGCTATTAACAACAGCTCCACTTTAACTTTGCACTGGTTCTGATAAATCTCCCCCTGTGTGATTAATGTTTTCTAGTCCATTTTGTAAAAACCATTTGTGGGGATTTTCCACACTGGCTACTGACGCCTCACAATAAGGGCGTGTTCACATCAGCGTTGCTTTCCGTTGAGTGGTTCCGTCTGAGGTTTCCATCGGGGGAACCCCTCAATGGAAAGGCAAACGTAAATGCAGCGCAGTCGACTTCGCTATTGATTTAGTAAAAAACAACGGAACCCTATCACAACGGTGACAGAAACCACTAGCAATGTTTTCATCACCATTAACAATGGGGATGCAAATAGAAGATAAGGTTTCCGTTTGCCTTTCCGTTGAGGGGTTCCCCCAAAGGAAACCTCAGACGGAACCCCTCAACGGAAAGACAATGCTGATGTGAACACAGCCTAAGATGACACTTTCTGTTTTGTAGGAATCACTTTTCATCAGTCATCTCCATATCATCACAGGCAGGATTACAATGAAAGGTACACACCTAAATCATAAAGCTGACAGCACAGAATTCAGGATAATAGTATTGACAATAGATGGACAACTCTCACCTCCTTCCCTCCTTGCACAGTTACTTCTCCACATGTCACAGAGCATGCCCACAACATTCTTCCTTAGAAGTCAATAGGTTGTTTTCTGACTATGATTTGTAATAATATCCATGTGGCTGCTACTAAATCCAATCTCTGAAGTATATGTTTCAGTATATAGTTTTCATTAGTAAAAGGATATAGGTGATACATTCCCTTTAACACATATAACAGCCCGTTTGATGATAAACCATAAACTTTCATAATCTAAACTTTGCTACATTTTGAATCTGCTTTAAACAGTCAAATACAAAGATGTGCAGAAATGTATTCAGGTCCATGATCACTGCTTGACAGTCACTCTAAAATAATAAAAAGCCCTCTCCATGGAACGGATAAAAGTGAAGAGAATACAATAGAAAGGTGTAGCATGGGTCTTATGTCCTTAACACACATCTGGCACCCTGGATAAAAGCGGATTTTATGCGAGTACAGAAAGATTCTGCCACAGCTGTTAAACTTTTCTTCTGGTAAAAGTCTTTAGGGCTGCAACAAATTCATGTATGTGAATTTATTTGTGTCTGTGTGATCTCAGCATGGCTAAATGAGCCTAGGATATTAAAATGTAATTTGTTCAGATCTCTGCCTTCTGGGTAAGCACTAAGATGCTACTGTCAGCCAGAAAATTTGTGATCTAATTCAGAAGTAGTGAGGCATGCTGTCTTTTCTCTCCGGGTTCCCGAAACGCAACTTGCTGCCTGCGTTTATTTGATGTAATAAATATTCCGGGGGGGGGGGGATGTTTGTGTTTTAAATAATAAATTGCCGCATTCTTTGAATTAGAATTATAATATCAAAACTTCAAAGAATATTTTCTCCCCCGTTTGTCAAAATGAACTTTCTACCACAATTTGCTTAGAACAGTGTAACCAAGGCAAATGAAATAATAGTCATGGTACATTTCTGTAACTTACATCATTTAACAAAGGCTGAGGGGAACATGATGTTTGTGCCTTTAAATAGGAGATTCTGCTCAAGAGCCATTCACCAGAATGCGCATTGTATGTGGGCCCACTGCTGAGCTAAAATTGCCATTTCTTTGAGTTACTGCTACTTTTAAAACTTTAGTAGTAACGGAGAAATAAAAAAAGACAAATGTGCATTATAGACTATCAATTATGGAAATGTCTTACTGTTTTATATTTTGACAATCTTATGTATAACTGTGTAAAACATTATGCATTTTACACGTCTTAAAGGGAATTACTTAAAGGGATTGTTCTTTTCACAATATTTTGCTTTTAGGTCTGTGTGATCCATTTAAGAAAAAGTTTCTTTATGAGTTGACGTCCCATTTTTCGATACAGCGCTCCATGGCTCTTCTATAGCTAAAGTGGAAAATAATAAAAATCCTGCCACCTCTAGGGGGTACATACTGTATACAGCTTTATTATTGGGTTCAAAGGGAACTGCATAAATCTGTATACAGTGAGAACCATCTGCAGACAGCAAGGGATTTTTCTATTTTAAAGAGGTGGACAATTACTTTAAAGGTTAGCTCAATAACAATGTGGCATTCTTCTATGGTACTAAAACTATTTTAAATTTTAACCACAGATACCCACAGAGATTCACACACCAACTGTACTATTTCTAGAATGGTGACAGCCATGTTATATTTTCATCAATTTGGATGAGATCTTGTAAGAGTCCTGTTTCTGCTGCTAAGAACATTAAAAAAGTAATTCTCAAGGTGCTGTAATAATATTAGAAGTGCTGGTATTTAAAGAGGCTCTGTCACCAGATTTTGCAACCCCTATCTGCTATTGCAGCAGATAGGCGCTGCAATGTAGATTACAGTAACGTTTTTATTTTTAAAAAACGAGCATTTTTGGCCAAGTTATGACCATTTTTGTAGTTATGCAAATGAGGCTTGCAAAAATCCAAGTGGGTGTGTTTAAAAGTAAAAGTCCAAGTGGGCGTGTATTATGTGCGTACATCGGGGCGTTTTTAATACTTTTACTAGCTGGGCGCTCTGAAGAGAAGTATCATCCTCTTCTCTTCAGAACGCCCAGCTTCTGACAGTGCAGATCTGTGACGTCACTCACAGGTCCTGCATCGTGACGGCCACAACGGCACCAGAGGCTACAGATGATTCTGCAGCAGCATCAGCGTTTGCAGGTAAGTCGATTGGGGGCCCCAGTAGAATGATCAGCTTATCCCCAAGGGACCCTTCTTACAAGAAGAGATTATTCAACTTGGACAATCATTTGAATTTTAAGAATAAAACTATAGTTGTGTTTTGGGCTTTTTAACTATGGCAATATTTATTAATTTATACACCCCTCAACATTGAAATTGCAACACCAAGAAGGAAAAGTTTTCGAATTGTGGAAATCACAGGATCGATAGACATGTTAACAGTATGCAAATTATACAAAAATGGAAACAAAATATTCGAAACATCTTGATTTATTCAGTATCGAGTATGAGCGCCACGTGCAGAAATACATGCACTTACACATCTTGGCATACTATCAATAGGGTTATTAATGTTTGTCTAAGGAATGGTATTCCACCATGAATGCACTTGGGTACGCAAATCATCGAGATTGGCTGCTGGCAGTTCTCTTTGCAATTGCCGACCAATGACATCCCAGATGTGCCCAATCAGAGACACCGCAGGCCATGGTAGCACATTTAGGCCATGCAGGCTGCTCACAGTAGCACGAGTAATATGTGGCCTGGCGTTGCCCTTTTGAAAAACAGCTTCTGGGACAATTTGGAGAAATGGTCATATCACTGGTTCCATGACCATATCAATGTAACACCAAGATATTAGTGTACATGAAATGAGGATTAGAGGGGTTCGGCTACGGGAGTAGGACCAGTGCGATGTTCCCTTGTGAAGGCCTCTTTATGGCATTGCCCATGTGGTCTCCAGACCAATCTCCGGCTATCATTGCGTCTGATTCAAAAGCGGGACTCATCACTGAAGAGGATAGCCGTCTTGCTGTGCCCCATGATAGCCTTTGAAAGTGGTGGCATGGGGTCAATGGAACACCCGTAGCTGGATGTCTGGCTCCTAGCCCAATGTCATGCAAACGTCTTCTGATGGTTTGTGTCGACACTGCTTGCTGCCATAGGCTTGGGATGTGACGTCACTACGCGCCATTCTTCCAATCAGATGATCCGTCGATGCAGAGGTTTGCCCCCGCACACCTCTTGCTGTCAATACCAATTCATTCTTGTTCTCCCAACCTCAGGGACACGCAACGTTGAACAGTACTGACATCTCTGCCTAGTTGCATAGCAATCTGCTGGAGTGATAAACCAACATCTCTCAGTTCAAGGATTCTGTCCCTCCCAGATTGTGACAAGTCGCGATAACTGCCACGTCAACGAACAAGAGGCATCGCACAATCCCCCCACACCACTTGATCAGATGTTTTTCATTTCATGTGGCTAAAAAATGTTGCTTTCATTCTGGCTTTTATGCCCCTCCCACATGTCACAGATTGGAGCTAGGGTGCTTGAAAATGTGATCATTTGCAGATCTTAGTGACACCTGCCACTTCCTCAATCTGCATAATCTCACTGCTTGCCCTTCTTGGTCTTGCAATTTCAATGTTGAGGAGTGAATCACCTCTTCCACATGACTGAGTTCAGGCCGTGAAAAATGATCCGAGTGTTGGCTGGATTCCCCGGCCTGACCACGGTACAGGTGAACGGGACTCCTGGCATCATAGACATTTTATGATGCTAGGAGTCCCTGCCTCCCCGCGGAACTGCTGTTCCGTACTGTATCATTTTGTTCAGTATGGAACAGCAGTTTGGTGGGGAGGTAGGGACTCCTAGCATCATAAAATGCCTATGATGCCAGGAATCCCGTTCACCTGTACCGTGGTCAGGCCGGGAAATCCAGCCGACACGCAGACCGTTTTTCACGGTCCGAACTCGGTCGTGTGCAAGAGGTGTAAAAAGTTTTAATTAGAAGCAGACATTTATCCAATCCACTTTTCTTGCAAATGGGGAGAAGTTAAACATAAGTAGCAATAGATATGACCCAATGTAAATAATGGCACACTGGGTTTTAACGTGCTAGATGAGAAGTTTCCAATTCTCAAAAGTAACAATATGATTCAGTCAAAACAAACACGTTGCAACTTCATTTATTTTTATTTTTTTTGCAAAAATGTTGTTACTTTATAAAAAAAAAAATCAATTGACATTAAATATATGCGAATAATTCACATTTCAACAACACCAGTAGTGCCAAAATCCATAACATATCGAGATGTTTTTTTTTCCGGTAGGTTATGGTTTCTGTGCGGATACTCCACAAGGAGAGAAGATTGGCTTCTTGCAATGCCGATGCAACGCTTTTGGAATCCAACCCCCAAAACATCGCACTGGCATAGCAAGACGCCAATCCTCCCTCCTTGTGGAGTCTCGCACAGAATCCATAACCTTCTTGCTATGCCAGTGCAACATTTCAGGAGTCTGCCCCCTATTTGCCCCCTTGAGAAAGGGGGCAGACCCAGGAAATGTGGCACCGGCGTAGCAAGATGCCAATCTTCCTTTCTCATGGAGTATTTGCACAGAAAACGTAACCTACCAGAATCAATATCTTATAGATTTTACAGCTACAGGTGATGTTAAAATGTGAATTATTCGCATATATTTGATGTTAATTGAATTTTCTTGATAAATAAACAAAGTTTTTGCAAAGAAAACTAAAGTTGCAACATGCTTTATTTCACGGAGTCGTATTTTCACTGAGAAGTTAAACATTGTCTCAAGTTATGAGGTCTGGTGACATCATCTTATTGCTGTATAGAGAACATACTCTCCCTACAATGTATCAAAATTCCTACAAATGCAATATCTGCTTATAACATATTTATCCCACTTTATCGCTAAATTTAGTTAGTATGTGCTGGATCAGCAAATCAAGCCTATAAAAGGTACAGATCTCATTTACATTCATCTTGTAGCAGCCGTGAAATACATCTTAAGATTACATATAACATAAGTGGCAGCGTGCCCAAGATATCAAAGCTTTACAGTAAGTCAGACATTTATTGGATTCTGTCTCAAAATGAAACCACTTTGTGAATACTAATTTTCGAAAAGGTTCTTAACTACCTAATAAATGTTTTCTTTTTTTTTTTCCAGCCTTCTAAAATAAATCCAAAGTGACAATCCAACTAGCTGCAATGCAAACACAGCATCAAATTGGGAATACACAGCAAGGCGACTCTAAAGGTGAAAAAGAAGTGTTAGCTGATGGTATGACAAGCAGAGTCGGTACCTTCAGACACACAGAACTGTGACAACAGGAATCCATCAGGAAGATATTTTAAAATTCTGTTCACCTCCTGACTAACATTCTCTTTTGCTCTCTTGAAAGGTCTTCTTGAAAAAAATACAAGCTGCTGAGGTAGAGAAAGCAAAACATCTTCATAGAGCGTGTGACCTTCTAGCAAATACACACAGGTCTGGCTGAGAAATTCAAGCATGGCAGAGAAACATATCAGGTTGTTTATTCGCATTGGTTTATATTGTGAATCTGCAAACACTTTATCATATTTAGTCACTGTAAAGTAAAGATCATTTATAAAGAGCAGAATGTTGTGCAGCGGCAAGGAACAGCTGTCATAAGGTGAGGTGGCATGTGTGGGGTTATGATGTATAGTGCTGCAACCTACAATTTAATTGGGTTGTCTGGGCATGGGGCGATTTTTAATACTGTGACCTACCCACAGGAGTTGTCATCAGTATGACCAGTATGACACCTGGACCCCGCACTGGTCAGCTGTTACGGTTCCTGGAGACAGCCGAAAGTCATGCTGTGGTCGGGCTGTAAGCAGATGGCTCCGGTCACAGTATAGTGACTCTGCTGTAATACTGCAGCATGGGCGCTATACAGTGTTCAGGGCCATCCGCTTCCAGCACCGATCACTGCATAAGTTCTAGTGCCCGGAGGCAGCCGGGATAGCTAATCAGTGCAGGGTCCAGGTGTTGGCCACCTAACCAATCATATACTGATGACCTGACCTGTGGATAGGTAAGCAGTATGAAACACCACCCCCCACCCCATGCCCAGACAACCCCTTAAAGGAGCACATCAGTTTCAGACGGCTTCCATCTTCAGTAATAAGCCCTGCTACTGTTATAGTTTGTTACAAAGGCCCTTACCTCTCAACATTTGAATCCCAATTCATGGGATATTTTACGCCCCACCTCTGATCCACCTAGGAACACCCACAAAACCAATAAGAAACACCAACTTTGGGTAACATTTGCATAAGTCCCAATCCTTTTGAGGTCCGTTTCGTGGGACAATTCAATGAAAAACAGGACGGTTGGGAGGTCTGCTCTTTACCTGCAAGCAAAATATTAAATAAATAACGGCACTTTATGTTTACTTCATATTCTATTATATCATTATTCATAAAATAAATGTTGTCTATATCAAAATGTTGCCATTACTGTCTCTTGTGGTAGAGCTTTCCACAATTTAGCAAATAAAGGCTATTCATTGTATAGTAAAAGGTTATACAATTGTACAATATACAGTACAGTCATTAAAGGCTATGGAAACCTGTGTGCATGACAAATCAATATACATGCATGTTATTACGTTTCTGCAAAAAAAGAGAGTTGCACTTATCTATTTTATGCATTGGACTTTCATTTATATGCCTTTAGAAGCTGTCATAACTAGTTTACAACCTTTTCTCCATTCAAATTTCCAGCACTGGTCACGTTCTCTTCTTTAGGGGCAATCCCCAGCACTGGTCACATGTTCTCTTCTCTAGGGGCGTTCCCATCACTGGTCACATGGTCTCCCCTCTAGAGGCATTCCCCAGCACTGGTCACATGTTCTCTTCTTTAGGTGCATTCCCCAGCACTGGTCACATGTTCTCTTCTTTAGGGGCATTCCCCAGCACTGGTCACATGTTCTCTTCTTTAGAGGCATTCCCCAGCACTGGTCACATGTTTACTTCTCTAGGGGCGTTCCCAGCACTGGTCACATGTTCTCCCCTCTAGGGGCATTCCCCAGCACTGGTCACATGTTCTCTCCTGTAGGGGCATTCTCCAGCACTGGCCACATGTTCTCTTCTCTAGGGGCGTACCCAGCACTGGTCACATGTTCTCTTCTCTAAGGGCGTACCCAGCACTGGTCACATGTTCTGTTCTCTAGGTGCGTTCCCCAGCACTGGTCACATGTTCTCTTCTCTAGGGGCGTTCCCAGCACTGGTCATATGTTCTCTCCTCTATGGGCATTCCTCAGCACTGGTCACATGTTCTCTCCACCAGGGGCATTCCCCAGCACTCGTCACATGTTCTCTCCTCTAGGGCATTCCCCAGCAGTGGTCACATGTTCTCTTCTTTAGGGGCGTTCCCGGAACTGGTCACATGTTCTCCCCTCTAGGTGCTTTCCCCAGCACTGGTCACATGTTCTCCCCTCTAGGGTCATTCCCCAGCACTAGTCACGTTCTCTTCTCTAGGGGCATTCCCCAGCACTGGTCACATGTTCTCTTCTCTAGGTGTGTTCCCCAGCACTGGTCACATGTTCTCCCCTCTAGGGGCATTCCCCAGCACTGGTCACGTTCTCTTCTCTAGGGGCATTCCCCAGCACTGGTCACATGTTCTTTTCTCTAGGGGTGTTCCCCAGCACTGGTCACATGTTCTCCCCTCTAGGGGCATTCCCCAGCACTAGTCAAATGTTCTCCCCTCTAGGGGCATTCCCCAGCACTGGTCACGTTCCCTTCTCTAGGGGCATTCCCCAGCACTGGTCACATGTTCTCTTCTCTAGAGGCGTTCCACAGCACTGGTCACATGTTCTTTTCTCTAAGGGCATTCCCCAGCACTGGTAACATGTTCTCTTCTCTAGAGGCGTTCCACAGCACTGGTCACATGTTCTTTTCTCTAGGGGCATTCTCCAGCACTGGTCACATGTTCTCTTCTCTAGGGGCATTCTCCAGCACTGGTCGCATGTTCTCTTCTCTAAGGGCATTCCCCAGCACTGGTCACATGTTCTCTTCTCTGGCTGTGTGGATTTCTCATAGCTCTTCCCCCTCCTTTCTGCTGCTTCTGAGGCCATTCTGCATAAGCACGCCCATACAGTTACACAGCATGTCTATGTTTCCCATCCTTCCCCCTCCCCCTCTGAGCTTCTGCTAACGATCTTCTGACTACACAGTAGCTCTCTGTAGAGGCGTAGATAAGGTTCATAGGCCCCGGTGCAAAAATCCTTCTTGGGGCCCCCCACCCAAACTTATCATGGCCGACAGCCCACAGATTTCAGCTGCATCGCTGTGTCTCCTAAATGACCCAACGATGGTACCAGGTTAATAATGGGGGTTTCTGCTAGCCTCTGCACCGGCTAATGCTAAGCCCTGCTGTCAATCAGCCAGCGCCCATTACTAAGGTGGTAGTAATAAAGGAATAAAGGTTAAAAAAATAGAAATACACAGAAAAAATATTTTATTGAAATAAAAAAAATAACACAACCCTCGTTAACCAATTTATTGAGAATAAAAAAAAGCTGTCAACGAAGTAGTCCTCGAATCTAACGTAATCCAATGACCAATCCAGTAAAAAAACACAAACAAAAAACATTAGTAACACATGTGGTAGGCTTAGATACAGGCATACCTCCCAACCTTCCCGGATCCGGCGGGACAGTCCCGGTTTATCAACGCTGTCCCGCCGTCCCGGGCGGTCTGCAAAATGTCCCGCTGGGCGCTGCAGCTGCATCAAAACAGCTGATCGCTGCTGACAGGTGCCCTGCATGCCAGACGACTGCAGCAGTGATCAAAAGAAGGCAGGAGTCTTGCGTCGGTGCTCTCACTGGGATCGATGCCGGCACAGGAGTGGACCAGTCCAGTCACCTGACCTGTCATCTGACCTCACCGGTCAGGTGTCTGGACTGGTCCACTCCCGGGCCGGCATTGACACCAGTGAGAACGCCGCCGCAAGACTCCTGCCTTCTTCTGACGGTGAGTGAAAGCAGAGCGGAGAGTGGCAGCAGTAGGGCCGGCTACCTCTTATAAGGGGGTTGTGTTGCGCTGTCTACAGGGTGCTTTCTACAGGGGGGCTGTGTCTGGTGCTATGTATAGGGGGGCTGTGTGGAGCAATCTACAGGGGGCTGTATCTGGAGCTATCTACAGGGGGGCTATGTGTGGAGCTATCTACAGGGGGGCTGTATCCGGATCTATCTACAGGTAGGCTATGTGTGGAGCTATCTACAGGGGGGCTGTATCTGGACCTATCTACAGGTGGGCTGTGACTGGTGCTATGTACAGGGGGGCTGTGTGTGGAGCTATCTACAGGGGGGCTGTGTCTGGCGCTATCTACGGGGGGCTGTGTGTGGCGCTATCTACAGGGGGGCTATGTGTGGAGCTATCTACAGGGGGCTGTGTGTGGCGCTATGTACAGGGGGGCTGTGTGTGGAGCTATCTACAGGGGGCTGTTTGTGGAGTTATGTACAAGGGGGCTGTGTCTGGTGCTATGTACAGCGGGGCTGTGTCTGGCGCTATGTACAGGGGGGCTGTGTGTGGAGCAATCTACAGGGGGCCTGTGTGTGGAGCTATCTACAGGGGGGCTGTATCTGAAGCTATCTACAAGGGGCTGTGTGTGGTGTTATGTACAGGGGGGCTGTGTGTGGAGCGATCTACAGGGGGGCTGTGTGTGGAGCTATCTACAGGGGGCTATGTGTGGAGCTATCTACAGAGAGGCTATGTGTGGAGCTAACTACAGGGGGGCTGTATCTGGACCTATCTACAGGTGGGCTGTGTCTGGCGCTATGTACATCGGGGCTGTGTGTGGAGCTATCTACAGGGGGGCTGTGTGTGGCGCTATCTACAGGGGGGCTGTGTGTGGAGCTATCTACAGGGGGGCTGTGTGTGGCGCTATCTACAGGGGGGCTGTGTGTGGAGCTATCTACAGGGGGCTGTGTGTGGCGCTATGTACAGGGGGGCTGTGTGTGGAGCTATCTACAGGGGGGCTGTTTGTGGAGTTATGTACAGGATGGCTGTGTCTGGCGCTATGTTCAGGGGGGCTGTGTCTGGCGCTATGTACGGGGGGGCTGTGTGTGGAGCAATCTACAGGGGGGCTGTGTGTGGAGCTATCTACAGGGGGCTGTATCTGGAGCTATCTACAGGGGGCTGTGTGTGGTGTTATGTACAGGGGGGCTGTGTGTGGAGCGATCTACAGGGGGCTGTGTGTGGAGCTATCTACAGGGGGCTGTGTGTGGAGCAATCTACAGGGGGGCTGTGTGTGGATCTATCTACAGGGGGGCTGTGTGTGGAGCTATCTGCAGGGGGGCTGTGTGTGGAGATATCTACAGGGGGGCTGTGTGTGGAGATATCTACAGGGGGGCTGTGTCTGGCGCTATGTACAGGGGTCTATGTGTGGAGCAATCTATAGGGGGGCTCTGGTGGATGATTTTTCCATTGACCGGTAGCAGAGTTACACAACTGGAAAAAAAATCCCCATCGTCTAACTCTGCTACCTGTCAATTGAAAAGTCATCCACCACAGGGTCTCCCTCTTGACTTTCATTGTTCTCAGCCTTTTGGTTTTGTCCTGCAGCTGCTGACGCTGTGATGAGCAAATGTTATACCCAAGATAGGAAGAGTAACATACTGTAAAGACGATATAACCGGATCCATAATATCTGTGATGTCCAGACAGTCTAGAGATCCGCAGTGAGAATGTGCGCTTGTTATTTGCAGAAGGATCTGGCCGTGGTTTAATGTGTTGATGCGGGATATTGGGTGTGGTTATATATATATTCCGAATTCAAAAGTTGGGAGGTATGTATATATATATATATATATGTATATAGAAGAAAGCATAGAACACAGTGACGGCACCAGGACTTCAAGTCAGATGAAAGCAAAGTGGATTTATTCACCTCAAAAAACAGCAACGTTTCGGTTCAACAGGAACCTTTCTCAAGCCATGGCTTGAGAAAGGTTCCTGTTGAACCGAAACGTTGCTGTTTTTTGAGGTGAATAAATCCACTTTGCTTTCATCTGACTTGAAGTCCTGGTGCCGTCACTGTGTTCTATGCTTTCTTCTATTTTAAAAAAAGGGGGAATTGATTCATCCCCTGATTTTTTGCTATTGTGGAGTGCTGTGTTCATCTATTTGCTGGACTGTATATATGTATATATATATATATATATATATATATATATATACAGTATATAAGTATATACAGAGTCAGGCAGCACTGGCAGCGTGTGGGTGCAAGCTCTAAGGAACAGACCAAGTTCCAAGTACATATAAATCGAAAAAATGAGCAGCAACTCCAAGGTTCAAGTGAAAAAATGGGTACTTTATTGCCCGTGCGGCGTTTCAGCTCTGTCCACTGGAGCCCTTCTCAAGCTTGAGAAGGGCTCCAGTGGACAGAGCTGAAACGTCGCACGGGCAATAAAGTACCCATTTTTTCACTTGAACCTTGGAGTTGCTGCTCATTTTTTCCATATATATATATATATATATATATATATATATATATATATATATATATATATATATATATATAAAAGCTGCAGCAGCATGGAGGAGATTATACAGCAGTAATGAGCAGTGTAGCTAAGAAACCAGCACTGGGATGACAAGGAAATCTTACCAGCAGCATTTGTCTTTCTCACTCTGCTCCTACTTCCTCCCCTCTCTCTGTTGCTGAAAAAAATTAAAGTAGCGCGGGTTCATGAAGGAGGTAAGTAAAAGCTTGTACTACTGCTATTTCGGTGGCACGAAGATACACTGTCTGACTCTTAAGAACGCCCTGGCGAGCTCTTACCTGGGTCAGAATTCATGTGCATTCACTGTGTCTGCTTTAACAGCTGGGTCTCTTTGGTTGATTTTTCTAGGGGAACTGCACCAGTAAATGAGGGCATTGGCTCTCACTGTTAGGCCTCATGCACATGGCCATATTACAGCTCATATGGAAGTTTTCTTTACACAATGTGACAGAATAAAAGTAATAGCATACTCTATTGCTTGCCATATTATGGATGTATTCACTTCTAAAAGCATTGCTTCTAGGGGAGGATAACTGAGACATATGATAGCCAACAGAGCATCATATGGCGGCACGCTGAGTCCCTGCAGCTCTGTAGTACAAAACCACAAGGGACTCCATGTGCCGCCATATACCCTGACTGTCATTATTGTGGGACACCTGGTTGGGTATGGGAGAGGCGGTCTGCAAAAACATACAAATATATGGCCCCAATTTAATAGCCATAATTTCTAGAGAACAAAATCAATTTTCTTTTTTTTTTTTAAATACTGGTCTTCTATTATTATTTATTGCCAAACTATTCTTTTTTTTTATAAATAATTGAAGGTACATTCGATGCTGACAATCCTGAAGCATGTGTGCTTTTGAAAGCCTGTTGTTGCTTACTATGCTCTATATTATTTCTCCTTATTTTTCACACTATATTTATGTATCCTAGAAGTTTAAAAACAATAGTTTTAATCAACAAAATTCACCCTTCGTTTTTGTGCTTTGCATGTTATTGTGGGAAAATGCATCTAGAAACGTTCTCTGTTAGTTAATTGCGCAGCGTGAATGGATAAATATGAGTTATGCCATTGAACAGTGCACAATATTCCATTAAAGTGTAACGTTGATAGCAATGCCTCTGTATAATCCTGTATCCATATTACCTGTATTGTGAATTGTACTGATTAAGTTTTCAATGGACCAAGCCCATTTGATAGCGATAATTAGATATGTTATAATTCCCTACTATTATAAAATCACATTTCTAAGCACCATTTTAAGCTTGGCGTTACAATCAATGAAATATCTGCAACGGGTTCTGCTTGTAAACATAAAACCTCAGTGCCATCTATTGTCCACTAAGGGAAACTGCAGACACTTGAAGGTAATACTTTGCATTGGGTGTGCACGCTAGTATGTGTTACTACTTATAACTATGCTTCTTATTGATTCTCTTCTCATTTTAATGCTGTATTTTTTTCCGTTTAATCATTTTGATACATTAACCAGTATGATAATTCTTAAAAAGTAAATGCTGGCTATTGCCTAGCATTGTGAAAATATGCTATTATATAATATATACCTGCAATCATAGTCAATATATCCTTTAACATCCATGAGTAACCCTCCAAATGTGCGCCAACTCTGTGTTATTGGCTTCAGAGGGGCACAGAACTTAATGAGTTGCCAGATTTGTACCATGGACCCCTTGCAATAAGGGAGTAATTGGATTTCCTGCATGATGCTCGGAGGACCAGCCCCGGGCTAGTCTTTCCCTAGGCTATTGTTAACTGTCAAATATAAAGCAGTGCCAAAAAACCTAAGGATCAAGTCAATGATAACTACTACATGGCACTGAGTTGTCAGCAGTAGAAAACAGTGAAATAGAAAAACAGAAGAGCCACTCTGGTACCATTAGCATTCCGATGACATGGATACATATGCCTGAGCATGACAAGATATTCCAAGACCAATGTATTCATAAATCAAAGCAAGGTGAGCGCTAACATGTAAAGACGGGTGCATGCTGACAGATGGGGACGGTGACTACAATGGAACTACTTTATGAAGGATTTAGACGGCACAAAATAGAAGAGTTTTTATTATTTCTATTTTTCAAGCAGGATCCAAACACTAGAATTTTAATTTTTTTTATTCTAATCAAAATGCAGCATTTGCGAAAATGCCAAACTCCAATAGCAGAGCACAGGATTGCAAAAATGGTTGGTTCAGTTCTACTTTATGTCGTCAATCGAGCTGTGTGAGGGCTTGTTTTTTGTGGTATGAGCCGTAATTTTTATTGGTACAATTCTGAGGTACATGCGACTTTTTCATAACTTTTTATTCCCCCTCCTTCTAACGGCTTAGTTGCCGCGGTCGCTACTAAACGCGGCATCAAAGTGGTTAACCACCCTCCCCGGCTATGATGTAACTGTACGTCAAGTGTCGCGGATGGGTTAACTAAACTTTTAAGAGGTTTTCCTATTCCAACAAGCGATGACATATCGCTAGGTTATATCTAACTTGCTGCAATAAGTCTGCTATATTCTTAAAAGGAACACTCCAGACTGTAACGTATACAATGGATTATGAATAGCGCTGGGCTTTAGGGGGAAGAAATTCATAAAACACCAAAGAGAATCCCTGTGTCCTGCACCGCTCTCTCAGGCCCTGCACATGGCATAACAAAGTGTATGTTGTATCTCAAGTTTTCTTTTAGTTGTGACTAGTTTTCAATAATGTTCAATTTAAAAAAAAATATTAAAATATGAAATTCTGTATCTTTAGGTAATGTTAAGCTGCTATTGGCATCATTTTAGTTCTGCTCCATTAAGGCACAGCTAGCTTAGCTGCATTGTCTAAGAGGAGTCTGAAATCCACCTCCTGTGTCTTTAAAGGCTCAAGTAACTGCTGTGTCACTCCCTCATGCTTTATACTGCAGTTCTCCATGTTCAGATTGGCTGTTGTGTATAAGCACAAGACTAACAGCGTCAGTACATGAAGAACTGATTTCAGTTATTGGAGGGATAGAATGATTGTAGCCTACAGTCAACTAAACTACTAGTAAGAGAAAAGGATATCAGGTGATTGCTACACATACGTATCTCCATGTACAGTCCTGGCCAAAAGTTTTGAGACTGACACAAATTTGGATTTTCCCAAAGTTTGCTGCTTCAGTGCTTTTAGATCTTTTATGCTTCGTTCACATCTGCGTTGGGGTCCCGTTCTGACATTCCGTCGGAGCTTTCCCTCAGAACGGGACCCTGAACAGACACAAACTGACACGAACGGAAAACAAGAGGTTTCCGTTTCCATCACCATTGATTTCAATGGTGACGGATCCAGTGCCCATGGTTTCCGTTTGTGTCTGTTGTGCACCGGATCCGTAGTTTTGCCGGAAGCAATAGCTTAGTCGACGGGTCCGGTGCACAACAGAAACAAACGGAAAACTCAATGGTGATGGAAATAGAAACCTCTGGTTAGTGTCAGTTTGTGTCTGTTCAGGGTCCCGATCTGACGGAAAGCTCAGAACGGGACCCCAACGCAGATGTGAACGAAGCCTTAGCCGGATGTTTCTATGGTATACGGAAGAGCAATTATAAGCAGTTTGTAAACCTTCATTGACAAATACATCATGTTTATGCAAAGACTCAATATCTAGTTTTGACCCTTCTTTTTCAATACTTCTGCAATTCGTCCTGGCATGCTGAATATCAGCTTCTGGGCTAAATCCTGACTGATAGCAACCCATTTTTTCCTAATGAGTGCTTGGAGTTTATCACAATTTCTGTGTTTTCGTTTGTCCACCCGCTTTTTGAGGATTGACCACAGGTTCTCAATAGTTACATTGTTACATAAGTTGAAAAAAGACATAGATCCATCAAGTTCAACCTTCCTCGATAAATTCCCCGGCATTCATTGCTTGATTAGTTATAACCCTCAATACCATTTGTTGGTAAATAATCATCTAGCCTTTTTTTAAATGCTGACATATTATCTGCCATCACTACCTCTTGGGGAAGGGCATTCCATAGCTTTACCACTCTAACTGTAAAGAACCCTTTGCTATATTGATGTCTGAAACGTCTTTCTTCCACACGCAATGGATGTCCTTTGTAGAGTCCATGGAAGGAACAGATCATGTGCTAGTTCTCTGTATTGATCACACACTGCATTGCACTAATCGGCAGCCTCTTCTCTCTATCAGTGGTGGATAGAGAGAAGGGGCAGCCATTTCGGGCAGAGTTTCCACAGCGGAACGCAGCGATTGTAAGTAAAAGAAGTTCATACGTACCCCGGCTGTTGTCTTGGTGACGCGTCCCTCTTTTGACATCCAGTCTGACCTCCCTGGATGACGCAGCAGTCCATGTGACCACTGCAGCCTGTGATTGGCCTGTGATTTGCTGCAGCTGTCACATGGGATGAAACATCATCCCGGGAGGCCGGACTGGAGGAAGAAGCAGGTAAGTTAACTTTTAATACTATTAACTCCAGCGGTAGTCACTGTGCTGAAAGAGTTACTGCCGATCAGTTAACTCTTTCAGCACCCTGGACAGTGACTATCCCCTGACGTCGCCTAGCAACGCTCCCGTAATTACCGGTGCATACACGTATCCACCCGTAATTACGGGAGCCCAATAGACTTCTATGGGCCTGCCAGTGCCGTAATTACGGCCTGAAATAGGATATGTTCCGTATTTTTCAACAGCCCGGGCACCTTCCCGTAAGCAAACGGGAAGGTACCCGTGGCCAATAGAAGTCTATGGGCCCGTAATTACGGCACGTAATTACGGGCGTTTTTACGTTCATGTGCATGAGGCCGAAGACGTCTTTTTTCCAAGCTGAACAAGCCCAATTTTTCTTTAGTCAAGTTGAGTTTTAAGTATCCTACAAAGTTTTGTATTGTCAGCAAAAACTGACATCTTGCTATCAATCCCATCCACAAGGTCATTAATAAAGAGATTAAAAAGAATTGGGCCTAATGCCGATCCTTGTGGTACCTTGCTGCTGACTTCAACCCATTTTGAGTAAGTTCCATTTATAACGACTTGTTTTCTGTCACTTAACCAATTCTGTTGCGTGGAACAGTTTTAAATTCTTTTGCAAAATCCAAATAAATCACATCAGCTGCATGACCAACATCCAGACTTGCACTTACCTCCTCATAGAAACCGAGCATCTTGGTTACGCACAACCTGTTTTTCATGAATCCATGCTGGTTATCGGTTATTAGACTTTCCTCTGCTATATACTTTTGCAGTTCATCTCTTAGAATACCCTCAAATATTTTACATACCTCCGATGTCAAACTTACTGGCTGGTAGTTACTCGGTTTCACCTTGTTACCCTTCTTAAATATTGGTACTACATCAGCCGTCCTCCAATCCTATGGCACTGATCCAGTAACAAGAGAGTCTAAGTAGATGACATACAATGGTCTGTCCAATACTGAGCTCAATTTCCTTAATACCCGTGGATGAATGCTGTCTGGGCCAAAGAATTTATCAATCTTTAATTTGTATCGACGCAGCTGTACTTCCTGCTGTGATAAACAGGTAATATTGGGCGGGGAACCTTTATTACAGTCCCCCTGAATATCTGGCACTCATCAGTAAATACAGAGCAAAATTACATGTTTAATATCTAAGCCCTCTCCTTGTCCTCTACAATTACATTCCCATGCTCATCTTTCAATGAGATTGACATCAGGGGAATTTCCTGGCCATGGACCCAAGATTTCTATGTTTTGTTCACCGAGCCACCCAGTTATCACTTTTGCCTTGTGACATGGTGCTCCATTATGCCCAAAAAAGCATTGTTCATCCCCAAATTGCTCCTGGAACTTTGGGAGAAGTTGATCTTGGAGGATGTTTAGATACCATTCTTTATTCATGGAAGTGTTCTTAGGAAAAATTGTGAGTGACCCCACTCCCTTGGATGAAAAGCAACCCCACACATGAATGGTCTCAGGATGCTTTACTGTTGGCATGACACAGGACTCATGGTAGTGTTCACCTTTTCTTCTCCGGATAATCATTCTTCCAGATGTCCCAGACACTCTGAAGGGAGCTTCATCAGAGAAAATAACTTTACCCCAGTCCTCTGCAGTCCAAATCCTGTACTTCGTGCAGAATGTCAGTCTGTCCTTGATGATTTTCTTGGAGAAAGTAGCTTCTTCACTGCCCTTTTTGACACCAGGCCAGCCTCCAAAATCCTTTACCTCACTGTGCATGCAGATGCACTAACACCTGCCTGCTGCCAATCCTGAGCAAGCTCTGCACTGTTGTTGAACCGATTCCATAGCTGAATCCTCTTTAGAAGACGGTTCTGACACTTGCTGGACTTTCTTGGGTGTCCTGAAGACTTCTTCACAGCAATTGAACCTCTCTCCTTGAAGTTCTTGATGATCCGATAAATGGTTGATTTAGGGTAAATCTTACAAGCAAGAATGTTCTTGCCTGTAAAGCCCTTTTAATGCAAAGCAATGATGACTGCTCGTTTTTCCCTGGAGGTCACCCTGGTTACCAAAAGAAGACAATGATTTCAAGCACCATCCCCCTTTTAAACCAACCAGTCTGCTCTTACAAATCAATCAGCATGACAGAGCAATATCAGATGCCTCGTCCTCGGTAACACTTTCTCCTGAGCTAATGTGAAGATCACTGAAATTATGTTAGCAGGTCATTTTGTGGCAGGGCTGAAATGCAGTGGAAATTGAGTTTTTGTGATTAAAGAGGCTCTGTCACCACATTATAAGTGGCCTATCCTGTACATGATGTGATCGGCGATGTAATGTAGATTACAGCAGTGTTTTTTATTTAGAAAAACGATCATTTTTGACCAAGTTATGACCTATATTAGCTTTATGCTAATGAGTTTCTCAATGGACAACTGGGCGTGTTTTACTTTATGACCAAGTGGGCGTTGTACAGAGGAGTGTATGATGCTGACCAATCAGTGACCAATCAGCATCATACACATCTTTCCATTAATTTACTCTGCAGATAGCGATATAGCTATATCGCTATCTGCAGCCTCATACACACACACTAACGTCACTGCAGTGTCCGGACAATGAATATACATTACCTCCAGCCAGGACGTGATGTCTATTCAGAATCCTGTCACTTCTGTAGCGTCTCTGTGATTTACAGCACATCACAGCGAGATCTCGCAAGACTACGCCTGCTATGCTATAAATCACAGAGAAGTGCAGAGAAGTGGTCAGGATTCTGAATACACATCACGTCCTGGCTGGAGGTAATGTCTATTCATTGTCAGGACACTGCAGTAATGTTAGTGTTTGTGTATGTGGCTGCACATAGGGATATAGCTATATCGCTATATGCAGAGTAAATGAATGGAGAGAAGTGTATGACGCTGATTGGTCGCTGATTGGTCAGCATCATACATTTACCTCCACAACGTCCACTTGGTCAAAAAGTAAAACACGCCAAGTTGTCCATTGAGAAACTCATTAGCATAAAGCTAAAATAGGTCATAACTCCGTCAAAAATGATCATTTTTATAAATAAAAAACACTGCTGTAATCTACATTACAGCGCCGATCACATCATGTACAAGATAGGCCACTTATAATGTGTTGACAGAGCCTCTTTAAGTTAATTTTGATGGCAAGGAATGACTTTGTAATTAATTGGAATTCATCTGATCGCTCTTCATATCAATCTAGAGTTAATGCAAATTGCCACTATAAAAACGGAAGCAGCAAACTTTGTGAAAACCAAAATTTGTGTCAGTCTCAAAACTTTTGTCCAGGACTGTACTGACTTGCTGGGTATAAGTATCCATAGTAATTAATATGGAAACCAAAAAGGTATGAATTGTGAAGGTCTGCATAGACTGCATCTGAAGGACCACCAGGAAAGGTAGTGGTAGTAACTAAACAATGGAGTAAAATATATTAGTGAACGCTATGTAATCTGTATGTCAGATTAGCTTCCTATATGGTCTTTCTACTGACAGCAAGAAATGCCATCTACCAGCGTTTCTTAACTCCGGTTCCGAAGAAACGAAAACAATATATTTATCCAACAGAAATGTCTAGGCATACTAACTGAATGTCATGCTGTGTATTTTCAGAATAAATAATATAATAAAATAATATAATATAAAATAATTTTTTTCTAGTTTATTTAATTTCAAAGACAGATTCTGCTTATCTACTCAAAGAAATAGGATAAAAATGTAGTTCAATGACATCCTTGTTATCAATAATAATAATAATGTAAGATATCCTCCAAATCCATAAAAGTGAGGCCAATACATAAAAAAACATAAAGAACACTGAATCACCCGCACAGTCAGCATAGAAGCCCATCAGAAGAGTTTCTGGTGTATTAGCACGCTGAGGCTCATTTACATTCACATTCTTTATCACCAATTTACATAAGTCTCAAGATTCCTCTGCCACGACATCTGGTGCGCATAGAAGAGAAGAGAAGTATACAATAGATGAGAGCAGAAGAATGCAGAAGAGAAGTTGTGACGTTTAGTAATAAACTGTAATTAAAAGAGGAAAATTGTGAAAATCCAGAAGAAAAAAAAGGGGATGATATAGTGTTTTACTTGTGCGTTGAGGACCACTAAAACTATAAGCTTTCAGGATGTGTTGAATGAGTTGGCCTAACTGACTGAGGTGGTGCATTGCCAGGAACAGGAATAATCTGGGAGATGTTAATGGGAGGTTTTGATAAAATAAGCTAATAGTTATAGGTCTGTAGCAGAATAAAGGACATGGTAGAAAGAAGACTGAAGAAATGTAGGTAAAGGTTAGAGCCATAACTTTGAACTGTTAGGGTATGTGCACACACACTAATTACGTCCGTAATTGACGGACGTATTTCGGCCGCAAGTAGTGGACCGAACACAGTGCAGGGAGCCGGGCTCCTAGCATCATACTTATGTACGATGCTAGAAGTCCCTGCCTCTCCGTGGAACTACTGTCCCGTACTGAAAACATGATTACAGTACGGGACAGTTGTCCTGCAGAGAGGCAGGGACTCCTAGCATCGTATATAACTATGATGCTAGGAGCCCGGCTCCCTGCACTGTGTTCGGTCCGGGACTTTCGGCCGAAATACGTCCGTCAATTACGGACGTAATTAGTGTGTGTGCACATACCCTTAATGAAAAGATTGACTAGGCTGCTGCATCCAGGATAAAAGTGAAGACCAATTAGTAACGTGTAAGCCAAGATATGAAATGAGGAGTTTATGTTAATATTTAATATAGTAAATTTTCTTAAAGGGTAATTCCCATCTCAGACATTTGTGGCATATAAACAGGATACCATAAATGTCCAATAGATGCAGGTCACACCTCTGGGACTCACACCTATCTCCAGAACAGGGCCCCCTGACCCGCATCCTACCTTCTCTTGCTGTTGCTGCTCCCATAGAAGTGAATACAATATACGGAAACAGCAAAGCACAGTGAGCTTCGCTGTTTCCGGAACTTGGGAGCTTTGGAAACAGCGCACCTCACTGGATACGTGCAGGAACCGGAGGTTGGACCTGCTATCGGACATTTAAGGCATAACCTGTGGATATGCCATAAATGTTGCAGATGGGAATACCCCTTTAAGGTGAAACTAATATGAGTTATTAAGTGATTGAACATAGACATTCACGGAAAGGTCTGAATCTACAGTATGGCTTAATATAGAATGAGATTTTGAGTGCCTTATTTTACAATGCTCCAATTTTTTTCTTTGTGTTTTTCATTGCTGTATTTTGTTTGGATATTGTTTGTTTGCACCCCTCATAATATTACTGATTCAAGTCATTAAGTAGTGCCCACAGGTCTATTATACAGTATATGTGTACTGGTAACTGGTACCGGTGATAAAGATACAGAGGAAATAGAAAAAGTTGTGTACGTTTTTGAAAAGGTTGTCCTTTCAACTACATTTAAATTAAAGCATACCTAACTTTTCAGGTGACTTTTAAGAATAAGCTGGCATATGTAAGTACATCAGGAATAACACTATTTCTGGCCATTATATGACTTTTTTTTAGCAGTTTTCTCCTCTGCAGGTATATAAGACTCCGTTTTGTCTGATCTAGTGGGTGGAGCCTAACTGCTATCATGTCTGCCATACATGGCACACAGAGAAGAGAATATCCTGTTCCCCTATCTCTATCACATATATAAATAGAAGCTGCAGCAGCATGGAGATTATACAGCAGTAATGAGCAGTGTAGCTGAGAATCCTGAACTGGGGTGAGATATAACTCTTACCAGCAGCCTGTGTCTCCTCTCTGCTCCCCTCTCCATAGACCTCTATGGGCAGTGTGCCTGTGTCTTTCTCTCCCTGCTCCCTCTTCTGCTTCCCTCCCCTCTCCATAGATTTCTATGGACAGCATGTCTGTGTCTCTCTCTCACTCTGCTCCCTCCTCCTGCTTCCCCTCCCCATAGACTTCTATGGGATGCATCTGTGTCTCTTCTCTGCTCCTGCTCGCCATCCCCTCTCCATAGACTTTTATAACCAGTGTGTCTGTGTCACTCACTCTGCTTCCTCCTCCTGCTATCCCTCCCCTCTCCACAGACTTCTATCAGCAATGTGTCTGTGTGTCTCTCTCTCTCCCTGCTCACCTCTCCATAGACATCTATGGGCAGGCTGTGAAGAGACACCCACCCGCCACTTCCTGCAGTCCGTCTCCTCTGCTTTGTAACTAGAGACAGATTTTACTTGACAACAGGAGATTACAGGAAGGGAGACACCTAGTGGCAGTAATGTCACACACAATTTATATAGATAAAACAACTACATTTTAACAGTAAGTAAATTACAAAGTTGATGTATATCAGTTGTATTATTAGATAAGCATAAATTGTTTGAAAAGTTTGTGTCTTTTTAACAAATTTGGAAAGCATGATTTCATTTTGGGATACATGCTATCAATGAAAATTATTGCTGCATGATCTGCTATAACATCTCAATTGTTGCAATACCTAAATCCTTAACCCCATTAATACATAACACTGGGGACTACAGCAGCCCTAGTCATAGGGATCACGTATAGAAATGCAGGGCTTATTATTTGTGAAAATTGGGGCATTCCATATGGTTTGACCTTTTTCAGCAGCAAAATTTAAGTTTGGTCGAGCTTGATAGGGGCCACTTAAGAAATACTTTAGATATTAGCATGTATTATTAGTAGAGTAAGGTGTCAAGGTAAGCCTGAAATGAGTAACACACATACCATAAATGATGCTAAATCAGTAGTAAATAGCAAAAAAGAAATGACAGTAAAATTCCTTTAATCGGACATGAAAGAGTATTATTAAACACTCTGAATTATTGGTCATTCATAGAAAATGATAGAGAACCTCAAGGAAGACAGACTAATATAAAATAATAATATAAAATCTCCATATTTTTTGAACCAGAGAAATCTTAATAATTGGTTCTCTCTGCTCATTCTCTTCTGAAAAACAAAATGATCATGCAGCTCTGCACTGTTAACAAACACCAGATTATTAGACTTTCTGGATTATTTGATTCCAGATTAAACAAATGTCACTGTACTATTTTGCTATTTACGACTGGTTGGGTAGTATTTATAATAACTACAGACTCCCTTTACTTTATTACATTCCCCTATAAATTCCAGATCCCAAAGAAAATGTTGCTGGTACACGGAGCTTGACAGGTGGAACCACCTCAATCTTCAAAGAACAAAACAACTAGGAAAAGCTTTGTTGCTATGTACGGTGTCTGAGCACGTATAACATTATAATCAAGTGTTTGTGTATGTTCTGTTGTCATTGTAGGTGCACGCAGGAGGAGCACAATATGCAGCAAATGGGTGAATTTGTAAAGCAAATACATTTCAGAAACATCAATGTACTGCGGGTCACATTCCTGTAGGCAAGCATATTTTTTAGGATATCTGCCACAGCAATCAATCAATGACAGATAAATCTCATTGAAACATCAAACTAATCCCTTTATCTGAACATCCCAAAGGCTTTTTACACAATGAACAGCAGCATATGTTGCCCTTCTCCACCTATGACTTTTGACATTGATTTGATGTTATAGAATGGGACTTAGAAATACATGCCTTAATAACAATTAACAATCTATACTTACCAATTTAATATAAAAAACGTAAATATACATCCAATATCTAACACTCATTTTCAATAAATCTATCAATTTCAATAAAGCAAAATAGTCTCCTGTACAATGTCCTTATAGTATAAAATAATACAATCACAACAGTAAGACATCTATACACGCAGATAACGGTGATCAGCATATAAGGCTTAAAGCAAACTGAAGTTACTTGGCTTAATTGTGAGGATTTCTGGTAGGCCCACTCTTACTGTAGTGTTTTGCTTCTATAAAAGGATATGTCAATCTTTTATAGAGTCTATAAAAATATATGCAAACTGGTACCTATATAGGTCCTCCAAAAATACAAACCAATTGGTGCGACACTAATGAAAATCACATATCACAATGTCCTTTGTTACTGCCCACCCCCATCCATATAAAATTATCCTCAACAGTAAGTAGTTTGGAGAAAGGAATGAGCCATATTATATTGCAGGGTCCATTCTCTTCTCCAAAGTATCTATCTTTGGGGCCCCGCTTCACAGGTCCCTGACGCTGGTGTCTGATTTTTTTGGGGGGGGTCTTGTCTGGGGTGTAAATGACTTTAGGGGTCTTGTCTGGGGTCTGAATTAATTTAGGTGTCAGGTCAGGGAACAATTAATTTAGGAGTCGGGTAGGGAGTCTGAATTAATTTAGGGGTTGGTCAGGGGGTCTAAATTAATTTAGGTGTCTGGTCTGGAGACTGAATTAATTTAGGGGTCTAGGCGGGGTCTGAATAATTTAGGGTTCTGGTCGGGAGTCTGAATAAATGTTTAAGTCTGGTGTGGGTCTGAATTAATTTAAGAGTCTGGACTGGGGTCTGAAATAATTTAGGGATCTGGTTGGGAGTCTGAATTCATTTAGGAGTCTAGTCAGGAGTCTGTAATTATTTAAGGGTCTGGTAGTAGGTCTGAATTTATTTAATAGTCTATTCTGGTGTCTGAATTAATTTAGGAGTCTGGTCCGGGGTGTGAATTAATTTAGGGGTCTGGTCAGGAGCCTGAATTTATTTAAGGGACTGGTTGGGGGTCACAATTAATTTATGGGTCTGGTCGTAGGTTTGAATTAATTTAATAGTCCAGTCAAGTGTCTGAATTAATTTAACGGTCTGGTTGGGGGTCTGAATTAATTTAGGGGTCTGGTCGGGGGTCTGAATTAATTTAGAGGTCTGGTCGGGGGTCCAAATTAATTTAGGCATCTGGTTGAAAGTCTGAATTGATTTAGAGGTCCGAGGGTGGGCTCGTGATGAGGGGGGCAGTTAGGGGGACCCACGACAAGGGGGGGTCAGTGAGGGGGTCCCGCGACGAGGGGGGGCACCTCACCCACCCATGTACACCCGCCACAAACATGCAAAAAACACACACACACCTTACCGGCAGTGCAGCCAGTCTCCAAAATTGTGCCGGCTTTCCCCTATAAACTTGCTTCTACGATGGTCAGAGCGACCAGCGTGCGCAGTACAGGGCTAGATGGCAGAAGAAGGGGACATGCGAATGGGAGCTGCCATATTCCATCTTTGTATGTGTCGTGAACAGACACATACACAGATGAAATAAAAAATGGCAGTCCTCAGTTAAGTAAAAAAGTTTAAATAAAAAAACATTTTTTGACAAAAAATAAATAAAGTAAATATAACATTTTATTGAATAAAAACACATATATTAATTTAAAAAAAAAACTAAATCATGACACTTTTCCTTTAAGACATGGTGTGGAGGAACTTGAGTGGCCTGAACAGAGCCCTGACCTCAATCTCATCGAATATCTTTGTAATGAATTGGAACACCGCTTGGGAGCCAGGCCTACTTATTCAAAATCAGTTTCTGACTTTACAAGCACTCTTTTATCTAAATGGACAAAAATTCCCATAGAAACTATTGTGGAAACCTTTCCCAGCATAGTAGAGGCTGTTTTAGCTACAACATTAACTCTATATTAACGTTGATTATTTTGGAGTGAGATGTCCAACAAGCTCATATAGGTGTGATGGTCAAGTGTCCATATACTTTTGGCCATATAATGTATCTATCCTTAGGCACCATGCCATAAACAAACATTAGAAACATAGAAACATATAGGTTCCATGACGGAATAACATCACAAGCTGTGAGATCTACAGACCCACAAAAAAAGGAAAAAACACAACTGCCACCGCTTGTATTGTCCTCGGTCAGGACCACATACACATAAGTTGGGGGTAATTATTTACAGAGGATCACAGCTGTGTTGTGTACAATTTAATACCATCTGCAACACAGTTTATTAGGAGAATTCATACAATTAGCTGGTGACTCAGAGAATGATGACAGATTGTTCTAAATATTGTGCATAATTAAAAAAGCACAATAATTATTCATTGCAAAATGCATCAGAAGGCAACTTAAGTTTTGTATTAATTCCGCAGTCCGTGAATGAACACTTACAAAGCGTTGCATGAGGAGGTAAAATACATCTTTTGTATATGATACCTTTGAATGAACTCTACAGAGAATTACTAATCTGCCAGTTTATAAAGGAGCTTTACAAGTATCTTCTTCAGACCAAAGCAGTTTGTAAAATTTGTCAGAAAAAGAGATCTGCTGATCAGGGAAATAGTCAAGGGTCTCAAGTGAAAAATGAAGTCTAATCAATGGACCTAAACCCATTAATTCTTGCTGTAAAAGGATTATACTGTTTAATTGCTTTATCCTTCTGACGAAAGAGTAAATTAAGCTCAAAGAGCAGCTGTATTCTCATTTACAACTCAAGGGACAACAATTCTGCTTTTATTTCCCTTATTTATGGTTTTGTGTTTGTTTGTTCGTTTGTTTGTTGGGTATACGTTTTAGGCTTCGTTCACATCTGTGCCAGGGTCCCGTTCCAATGTTCCGTCAGAACTTTCCATCGGAACGGGACCGAATGACACAAACGAAAACCAAAGGCTTCCGTTTCCATCACCATGGATTTCAATGGTGACGGATACGGTGCCAATGGTTTCCGTTTGTCTCTGTTGTGCAAGGCGGCAACCAGTGTCGACACAAACCATCAGAAGGCGTTTGCACGACATTGGGTTATGAGCCAGACGTCAAGCTACAGGTGGGCCATTGACCACAGGCCACCGCTCTCAAAGGCTATCATGATGCACAGCAAGATGGTAATGAAGGCTGGAATGGAGGTCTATCCTCTTCAGCGATAAGTCCCACTTTTGTCTCGGTCGCAATGATAGCCAGAGATTGGTCTTGAGAGCATGTGGGCAACGCCATCAATAAGCCTTCACAAGAGAAAGTCACACCAGTCCTACTCCTAGGATATGGTGTGAGGTGGAATAATGTACGGTAGCCGGACCCCTCACAGCTCAGCATTACATTGATTTTGTCATGGAACCAGTAATACGGCCATTTCTCCAAAGTGTCCCAGAAGAAGTTTTTCAACAGGACAACACCAGGCCTAATGTTTCTCGTCCTACTGTGAGCAGCCAGCATGGACTAAATGTGCTACCATGGCCTGCAGTGTCCCCAGAATTGTCTCCCACCGAGCACATCTGGGACGTCATTGGTTGGCAATTGCGAATGGAGCTGCCAGCAGCCAGTCTTGATGATTTGTGTGCCCAACCGCATTCAGCGTGGCATAACATTCCTCAGATAACCATTATTAACCTCATTGATAGCATGCCAAGGCGTGTAAGTGTGTGTGTTTGTGTGCGGCGCTTTCATACTCGATACTGAATAAATGAAGATGTTTAGAATATTTTGTTTGCATTTCTGTATCATTTGCATATCATTAACATGTCTATCGATCCTGTGATTTCCACAATTCCAAAACTTTTCCTTCTTGGTGCTACAATTTCAATGTTAAGGAGTGTTATATAAATATATATATATATACTACCGTTCAAAAGTTTAGGGTTGCTTAGAAATGTCCTTATTTTTGAAGGAAAAGCACAGTTTTTTTCAATGACGATAACATTAAATTAATCAGAAATACACTCTATACATTGTTAATGTGCTAAATGACTATTCTAGCTGCAAACGTCTGGTTTTTAATGCAATATCTACATAGGTGTACAGAGGCCCATTTCCAGCAACCATCACTCTAGTGTTCTAATGGTACATTGTGTTTGCTAACTGTGTTAGAAGGCTAATGGATGATTAGAAAACACTTGAAAACCCTTGTGCAATTATGTTAGCACTGCTGTAAACAGTTTTGCTGTTTAGAGGAGCTATAAAACTGACCTTCCTTTGAGCTAGTTGAGAATCTGGAGAATTACATTTGTGGGTTCTCAAAATGGCTAGAAAAAGAGAGCTTTCATGTGAAACTCGACAGTCTATTCTTGTTCTTAGAAATGAAGGCTATTCCATGCGAGAAATTGCCAAGAAACTGAAGATTTCCTACAACGGTGTGTACTACTCCCTTCAGAGGACAGCACAAACAGGCTCTAACCAGAGTAGAAAGAGAAGTGGGAGGCCCCGCTGCACAACTGAGCAACAAGACAAGTACATTAGAGTCTCTAGTTTGAGAAATAGACGCCTCACAGGTCCTCAACTGGCAGTTTCATTAAATAGTACCTGCAAAACGCCAGTGTCAACGTCTACAGTAAAGAGGCGACTCCGGGATGCTGGCCTTCAGGGCAGAGTGGCAAAGAAAAAGCCATATCTGAGACTGGCTAATAAAAGGAAAAGATTAATATGGGCAAAAGCACACAGACATTGGACAGAGGAAGATTGGAATAAAGTGTTATGGACAGACGAATCAAAGTTTGAGGTGTTTGGATCACACAGAAGAACATTTGTGAGACGCAGAACAACTAAAAAGATGCTGGAAGAGTGCCTGACGCCATCTGTCAAGCATGGTGGAGGTAATGTGATGGTCTGGGGTTGCTTTGGTGCTGGTAAAGTGGGAGATTTGTACAAAGTAAAAGGGATTTTGAATAAGGAAGGTTATCACTCCATTTTGCAACGCCATGCCATACCCTGTGGACAGCGCTTGATTGTAGCCAATTTCATCCTACAACAGGACGATGACCGAAAGCACACCTCCAAATTATGCAAGAACTATTTAGGGAAGAAGCAGGCAGTTGGTATTCTATCTGTAATGGAGTGGCCAGCGCAGTCACCAGATCCCAACCCCATAGAGCTGTTGTGGGAGCAGCTTGACCGTATGGTACGCAAAAAGTGCCCATCAAGCCAATCCAACTTGTGGGAGGGCCTTCTGGAAGCATGGGGTGAAATTTCTCCCGATTACCTCAGCAAATTAACAGCTAGAATGCCAAAGGTCTGCAATGCTGTAATTGCTGCAAATGGAGCATTCTTTGACGAAAGCAAAGTTTGAAGGAGAAAATTATTATTTGAAATAAAAATCATTATTTCTAACCTTGTCAATGTCTTGACTATATTTTCTAGTCATTTTGCAACTCATTTGATAAACATAAGTGTGAGCTTTCATGGAAAACACAAAATTGTCTGGGTGACCCCAAACTTTTGAACGGTAGTGTATATATATATATATATATATATATATATATATATATATATATTCTTTAACCCCTTCCCGCAATTTCACGTACAGTTACGTCATGGGAGCTGGTGTTTTATCGCAATTCCACGTAACTGTACGTGAAACAGATGGAGCTGGCTCAGGAGCTGAGCCAGCGACATCACCGCCGGGTGACAGCTGTATGTTACAGCTGGCACCCTAAGGTATCGGCCAGGACCGGAGCTAGCATCCGATCCGACTGATTAACCCCTCACATGCTGCGTTCAATAGAGATCGCAGCATTTGAGGAGTTTATAGCCACCGGCACCCCAGCAACGTGATCGCTGGGTTGCCGGTGGCTGCAAAGGCGATCGGAGGGGTAATACTTACCTCCCAGTCTGCCAGTAACGGAATCCTCCTATGCCCGGTCGTCGGCGGGGTCCAGGAGGATTACGGGACCATCGGCAAGATGGCACCGGCTCAGCTTCCGGCTCAGAAGCTGAGCCGGCGTCATCAGCAGTGGGTGTTCGCTGTATGTTACAGCGGACACCCCGATCTATCGGCAGGAACCGGAGCTAGCTCCGATTCCTGCTATTAACCCCTTCAATGCAGCGATTCAATGCAATCGCTGCATCAAAGTGGTTTGTATGCAATCGGCAGCCCTGCCATACGATGGCAAGGCTGGCGACTGTTACCATGGCAACAGGATGCCTAACAATGGCTTCCTATCTGCCATTACGTTAGCCGATTAGGCCCCGCCCGGAGGCGGAGCCTGATAGGCTTGCTGTCAGTGAACAACTGACAGTTCTAATACATTGCACTACAAAGGTAGTGCAATGTATTAGAACATCAAACAAACAGTTGGACCTTCAAGTCCCCTAGTGGGACTAAAGAAAAGTGTAAAAAAAGTGTGCCCCTTATATACTCCGCCCGCCTTACATGTACACCCACATTATAAACGGAAACACCAGTAAGACTCAAAACAACACTACTACAAGCAAAATCCACACTCCAAAAGCCAAATGGCGCTACCTCCCTTCTGAACCCTACAGTGTGCCCAAACAGCAGTTTACTTCCACATATATGGCATCGGCATACCCGGGAGAACCCTTTTAACAATTTTTGGGGTGTGTGTCTCTAGTGGCACAAGCTGGGCGCCACATATTGGCATATCTATTGAATAACCATTTTCACTCTGCAACATCGAGTGTACACCAATTTCTGCCAATCACCTGTGGGGTTAATATGTTCACTACACCCCTAGGTGAATACCTTGAGGGGTGTAGTTTCCAAAATGGGGTCACTTCTGCGGGGTTTCCACTGTTTTGGTCCCACAGGGACTTTGCAAATGCGACATAGCGACCAGAAACCAATCCAGCAAAATCTGTACTCCAAAAGCCAAATGGCGCTCCTTCCCTTCTGAGCCCTACTCTGTGCCCAAACAGCAGTTTATGACCACATATGTGGTATTGCCGTACACAGGAGAAGTTGCTTTACAAGTGTTGCGGTGCTTTTTTTCATTTATTTGTTGAGAATATGAAACATTTTCAGCTAAAACTATGTCTTATTGAAGAAAAATGATTTTTTTTATTTTCACTGCCCAATTCTAATAAAATCTATGAAACACCTGTGGGGTCAAAATGCTCACTACACCCCTAGATGAATTCCTCAAGGGGTGTAGTTTTGTGAATCGAGTCACTTTTGGGGAGTTTCCACTGTACTGGTACCTTAGGAGCTTTGCAAAAGTGACATGGTGTCAAGAAACCAATCCAGCAAAATCTGTGCTCCAAAAGCCAAATGGCGCTCCTTCTCTTCTGATCCTTGCCGTATGCCCAAACAGCAGTTTATGACCACAAATGGGGTATTGCCGTACTCCAGAGAAGTTGCTTTACAAATGTTGGGGTTCTTTTATTCCTTTATTTGTTGAGAAAATGAAAAATTTTGAGCTAAAGCTACATCTTATTGGAAAAAAAGGACTTTTTTTATCTTCACTGCCCAATTCTAATAAAATCTATGAAACCCCTGTGGGTTCAAAATGCTCACTACACCCCTAGATGGATTCTTCAAGGGGTGTAGTTTCCTAAATGGAATCACTTTTTTTGTGTTCTTACTGTTTTGGTCCCTTAGGGGCTTTGCAAATGCGACGTGGTCTCCGTAAACCATTTCTGCTAAATTTGAGCTCCAAAAGCCAAATGGTGCTCTTTCCCTTCTAAGCCCTGCCGTGTGTCCAAACAGCCGTTTATGACCACATGCGGGGTATTGTTTTACTCGGGAGAAATTGCTTTACAAAAGTAGTGGTGCATTTTCTCCTTTTAGTCCTTGTGGAAATGAGAAAAAATTAGCTAAACCTACATTTCCTTTGAAAGAATGTAGATTTTCATTTTCACGGCCTACTTCCAATAATTTCTGCAATAAACCTGCGGGGTCAAAATGCTCACTATACCCCTAGATAATTTCCTCAAGGTGTATAGTTTCCAAAATGGGGTCACTTTTGGGGGATTTCCACTGTTTTGGTGCCGCAAGAGCCTTTCAGACCCGACATGGAGCCTAAAATATTTTCTAATAAAAAGGAGGCCCCAAAATCCTCTAGGTGCTCCTTTGTTTCTGAGGCCTGTGCTTCAGTCAATAAGTGCACCAGGGCCACATGTGGGGTATTTCTAAAAAGTGCAGAATCTGGGCAATAAATATTGAGTTGCGTTTCTCTGGTAAAACTTTCTGCGTTACAAAAAAAAAATAGATGAAAAATGAATTTCTGCAAAAAAATAAATAAATGTGAACATTTCACATCTACTTTGCTTTAATTCCTGTGAAACATCTAAAGGGTTAAGAAACTTTCTAAATGCTGTTTTGAATACTTTGAGGGGTGACGTTTTTAAAAAAGGGCGTGACTTATCGAGGGTTTCTAATATATAACGCCCTAAAATCCACTTCACAACTGAACTGGCCCCTGTAAAAATAGCCTTTTGAAATTTTCTGGAAAATGTGAGAAATTGCTGCTAAAGTTCTAAGCCTTGTGATGTCATAGAAAAATAAAAGGATGTTAAAAAAACGATGCCAATCCAAAGTAGACATATGGGTGATGTTAATTAGCAACAATTTTGTGTGGTATTACTATCTGTCTTACAAGCAGATACATATAAATTTAGAAAAATGCAAATTTTTGCAATTTTTTGCTACATTTTGGTGTTTTTCACAATTAAATACTTAATGTATCGAGCAAATTTTGCCAGTAACATAAAGTCCAATGTGTCACGAGAAAACAAAATCTCAGAATCGCTTGGATAGGTAAAAGCATTCCAAAGTTATTACCACATAAAGTGAAACATGTCAGATTTGAAAAAATTGGCTGTGTCTTAAAGTGGTTAATAACGCAGATTTTTCCTTTAATATTCAAGAGGGTTGTAATATAAAAGGTTTATCACTAGCTCATTTAACACTGTAAAGGTTATTTTTTTCACACGTGTTCACATGGGACATATACGCTGTGTAAAAGCAAGCAGCGTATCCGCCCTGTGCGCCGCAGGGAATTCTGGGCAAAAAACCGCACCAAACTGGGGTGCAGTTTTTCGCACAGAATGTCCGCTGCAGAAAACTGCAGCACAAGCAGGCCTACTAGCAGGCCGGACTCCTGGGATGACGTTTCATTCCAGGAGACCGCTGCAGCGGTGTTCACATGGGATGAAGCGTCATCCCATGAGGGCAGCCTTCTGACGTCACCCAGGCCGGCCTGCTGGGATAACATTTCATCCCAGGAGACCGCGCTGGAGGAAGGAATTCAGACTTCTGGGTAAGTATCAGGCTTTTTTTTTCTCTGAGTTACGTTTTTTGCGGCAGGATCGCTGCGAACCCGCCACAAAAAAAATGCAACAACTGCTATTTGTTGTGAGATTTACCTTACATTTAATTCAATAGGGAATTCCCCCAAGAAATAAGCAGCGTTTCCGCAAATACAATTGACATGCTCCGCACCGCAGGTCAATTTCTGAGAGTTTTTTTACACTCAGTACTTACGCAGCGTGTGGATGAGATTTGTTCAATCTCATCCACTTTGATGCTACTGTATTCTGCTGCGTTTTATCCAGCCGCAATTCCGGATGGAAAAAACGCGGCAAATCTGCTACATGTGGACAAGCCCTTATATGATACACATGTCGTATTTATATATGTACTTTTCAATATAAATTAAATAATATAGTTCCAGTATTGGAAATTATAATGGATAATACTAGTATGCCTTAGGGTCAATGCACATGATGCGTATTATGTGCGGTTCTGCTGCGCGGATTTGCATAAGCGTAATACAGTACTAGCATAGTCAATGAAATTCCTGGAAATCTCATGTACACGCTGCAGTATTTGCTCAATAAATTCAATACTTTTTGTCAAAAACACCAAAATTTTGAGAAAATTTGCAAAAATTTGCATTTTTCTAAATTCAAATGTATCTGCTTGTAAGACAGATAGTTATACCACACAAAATAGTGACTAGTTAGCATTTCCCATATGTCTACTTTATGTTTGCATCATTTTTTGAACATCCTTTTATTTTTCTAGGATGTTACAAGGCTTATAAGTTTAGCAGCAATTTCTCACATTTTCAAGAAAATTTCAAAAGGCTATTTTTTTAGGGAACAGTTCAGATCTGAAGTAGCTTTGAGGGCCTTATATATTAGGAACCCCCACAAATCACCCCATTTTAAAAACTGCACCCCTAAAAGTAATCAAAATAGCATTTAGAAAGTTTCTTAACCCTTTATGCGTTTCACAGGAATTAAAGCAAAGTGGAAGGGAAATTTGCAAATTTCATTTTTTTTGCAGAAATTCCATTTTAATCAATTTTTCCTGTAATACTGAAGGTTTTTACCAGAGAAACACAACTGAATATTTATTGCCCTGATTCTGCAGTTTTTAGAAATATCCCACATGTGTCCCTAGTGTGCTACGGGCCTGAAAGAAAGGCCCCAGTAGCAGTGGAGTACCTAGTGGATTTTTCAGCCTTCCTTTTCTCAAATTATATTTCAGGCACCATGTCAAGTTAGAAGAGGTCTTGTTGTGCAAAAACAAAGAAAACCCCCCAAAAGTGTCTCCATTTGGGAAACTACACCCATGGAGGAATTCATCTAGGGGTGTAGTGAGCATTTTGACCACACAAGTATTTCATAGATTTCATTAGAATTGGGCAGTGAAAATGAAAAATTAAATTATTTTCCAATAAGATGTAGCTTTACCTCAGAATTTTTAATTTTTTTCAACAAATAAATGAGGAAAAGCACCCCAACATTTGTAAAGCAACTTCTCCAGAGTACGGAAATACCCAACATGTGGTCATAAACTGCTGTTTGGGCAAGCGGTAGGACTCAGAAGGGAAGGCACGCCATTTATCTTTTGGAGTACAGATTTTGCTGGTTTGATATCTCGGCACCATGTCGCATTTGTAAAGTTCCTAAGGTACCAGTACAGTGGAAACCCCAAAAAAGTGACTCCATTTGGGAAACTACACCCCTAGAGGAATTCAACTAGGGGTGTAGTGAGCATTTTGACGCCCCTGGTGTTTCATACATTTCATTAGAATTGGGCAGTAAAAATGAAAAATTACATTATTTTCCAATAAGACATAGCAGTAGTTCAAAATTGTTCATTTTCTCATCAAATAAAGGAGAAAAAGCACCGTAACATTTGGAAAGCAACTTCTCCAGAGATCGGAAATACCCCATATGTGGTAATAAACCACTGTATGAATACACATCAGGGCTCAGAAGGGAAGGAGCGCCATTTGGCTTTTGGAGAGCAGATTTTGCTGGATTGGTTTTTGTGCACCATGTCGCTTTTGCAAAGCCCCTTCGGTACCAGTACAGTGGAAACTCCCCAAAAGTGACTCCATTTGGCAAACTTCACCCATTGGGGAATTCATCTAGGGGGGTAGTGAGCATTTTGACCCCACAGGTGTCTCATAGATTTTATTATAAATGGGCAGCGAAAATGAAAAATTACATTATTTTCCAATAAGACGTAGCAGTAGTTAAAATTTTTCATTTTCTCAACAAATATATGAGAAAAAGCACTGTTACATTTGTAAAGCAACTTCTTTAGAGTAGGGAAATACCCCACACGTGGTCATAAACTGCTATTTGTGCACACAGCAAGGCTCTAAAGGGAAGGAGCGCCATTTAGTATTTGGAGTGGAGATTTTACGAGATTCGTTTTTTGACACCATGTTGCATTGAGCTATAGTACCAGTACAGTGGTACCCCAAAAAAATTACCCCATGTTGGAAACTAGATCCCATCAAAGAATTTATCTAGGGGTGTAGTGAGCATTTTTACCGCACAAGTGTTTTGCAAAAATTAGTAAACAATAGATGTTGCAGATTGAAAATTTCCGTTTTCCAGATATGCCATTTCAGTGCCCAATGTGTTGTGCACAGCTTGTACCACCGTAGACACACATCCCATAAATTGTTAAGCGGGTTCTCCAGAATACAGTAATACCCCATATGTGGTCATAAATTGCAGTTTGGGCACACTGTCAGGCTCAGTTACACCACCATTTGACTTTTGAAGCGCAGATTTTGCTTGGTGTTTTACTGGTATTTCAGCTTATAATGTGGGTGCAAATGTAATATGTGCAGAGTACATCAGGGTATATGTAAGCTGGGCGGAGTACATCAGGGTATATGTAAGCTGGGCGGAGTACATCAGGGTATATGTAAGCTGGGCGAAGTACATCAGGGCATAATAGGATGATGTAATAATGGGGTGAATGAATAATCCATGGATTGGTGTGGTATGCTTTGAACCAATCCTTTATGCACAGGCCGGGTATATTGGGTATTATACAAAATATCTGCGCTCCAGTATTGCCTAATCTTTGACTTCTTCACTAGCCCTATAAGCAGCACAAGGCCCTAAAGTTTCCTCATCTCCGCTACGTCTACGTGGTCCACCTGTGGGGTCCAGCAAATGATGATGTGGGGTATTAAGTGAAATTCTACTGGACCTAAAAAATTAGTCTGGGCCGTCATTTAGCATCATTGCGTTTTGAGAGTCATAACGTGTTATTTTTCCGTTGACGGAGCGGTGTGAGGGCGCGTTTTTTTGTGTAACGAGCTGTAATTTTTATTGGTTCCATTTTGGGGTACATGCAATTTTTTTATCACTATTTATTCCATTTTTTGGGAGATGAGGAAACCAAAAAAACAGCAATTCTAGCACGTATTTATTTTTTACAGTGTTCACCGTGAAGTATAAACAACATGTTAACTAAATTCTGCGGGTCGATACGATTACAGCGACACCAAATTTATATTGTTTTTTTACGTTTCACTACGTTCCCACAATAAAAATACTCTTTTCTAAAAAAAAATCATGTCTTATTGTCGCCATTTTCTGACAGCCATAACTTTTTTATTTTTTAGTTGCTATAGCTGCGGGAGGGCTTGTTTTATGCGTGATGAACTGTAGTTTCTATTGGTACAATTTTACGTTACTTGCAACTTTTTGATCACTTTTTATTACATTTTTTTTGAGACAAGATGACCAACAAATAAAATGCTGTCATAGTTTATTATTAAAAATGTTTACGGTGTTCACCGTGAGGTAAAAATAATGTGATATTTTTATAGATCAGGCTGTTCCGAACGCGGTGATAGCTATTATGTATAGGTTTTTTGTTTTTTTTTTTCTAATAATAAAGGAGTTGATCAGGGAAACGGCGATTGTTGTTTTTATTAGTTAAAACTTTTATTTATTTATTTTTTTTTTAACTTTTTTTTTTACACTTACCTGGGGACTTGAAGATCTGATCTTCTAAACCTCGGTACAATACACTGCACTACTTATGTAGTGCAGTGTTTCGTAACTGTCATTCTTCATTTGACAGTTAGACTATTACGTCATGCCTCGGGCAGGACCTAATAGGCTACCGTACCTGGGCAAACAGGAGACCAAGCAACGGCTTCCTGGTTGCCATAGCAACCAGCGCCACCCGCGATCCATCGCGGGGGGTACAGAGGGAGCTCCCTCCCTCTGTCAACCACTTCAATGCGGCGGACATCATTGACAGCCACATTGAAGGGGGTTAAATGGCTGCGATCGGCGGTAACTGCCATCGCAGCCATTGCAGCGGGATGTCAGCTGTGTGTGACAGCTGACAGCCACTGAAGATAAAGCGGGAACACACTTTGAATTTGGACGTAACGTCATGCCCAAAAGCGGGAAGGGGTTAAAGAGGCTCTGTCACCACAGTGTAAGTGCCCTGTCTCCTACATAAGGAGATCGGCGCTGTAATATAGGTGACAGCAGTGCTTTTTATTTAGAAAAACGATCTATTTTTACAACGTTAAGAGCGATTTTAGATTTATGCTAATTAGTATCTTAATGCCCAACTGGGTGTGTTTTTACTTCAGACCAAGTGGGCGTTGTACAGAGGAGTGTATGACACTGACCAATCAGCATCATACACTTCTCCCCATGATGATGATAGTGACATGTCAGAAGTTTTGATTGATGGGGGTCCGAGCATTGAGACCCCCACTGATTGCTAAAACGAAGCTGCAGAGGCGCTCGGGTGAGTGCTGAGCCACTTGGTTTCTGATTGTTTTTTCTTGGAAAGCCGAGGTAAGCGTGTACGGATTCAATAGAAAGCCTATGGTCCTGTACACCAACTGCTTGGCTTTCCAAGAAAAACTGACCAGAAATGAAGTGGCTCAGCACTCACCTGAGCTCTTCTGATGCTTAGTTTTAGCTATAGGTGGAGGTCTCAGTGCTCGGACCCTCACCGATCAAAACTTCTGACGTGTCACTATGACATGTCAGAAGTTTTCTGAAAGTTTAGTTACCCTTTAATCTTATCTTCTGAACGGCTCTAAGAAGGGATTCCGAGTTCCCCCCAAGTGCACCCCTGAGGTACAGTTTGCTTCAGATTTCATTCATTCCAGTACAGAGAATAAAATCCAATGCAGTTTCTGCATGAATGGCTAGGGGAACTTAAAGAGGCTCTGTCACCAGATTTTGCAACCCCTATCTGCTATTGCAGCAGATAGGCGCTGCAATGTAGATTACAGTAACGTTTTTATTTTTTAAAAACGAGCATTTTTGGCCAAGTTATGACCATTTTTGTATTTATGCAAATGAGGATTGCAAAAGTACAACTGGGCGTGTTGAAAAGTAAAAGTACAACTGGGCGTGTATTATGTGCGTACATCGGGGTGTGTTTACTACTTTTACTAGCTGGGCGTTGTGTATAGAAGTATCACCCACTTCTCTTCAGAACGCCCAGCTTCTGGCAGTGCAGACACAGCCGTGTTCTCGAGAGATCACGCGGTGACGTCACTTCCCCAGGTCCTGCATCGTGTCAGACGAGCGAGGACACATCGGCACCAGAGGCTATAGATGATTCTGCAGCAGCATCGGCGTTTGCAGGTAAATCGATGTAGCTACTTACCTGCAAACGCTGATGCTGCTGCAGAATCAACTGTAGCCTCTGGTGCCGACACGATGCAGGACCTGTGAGTGACGTCACAGATCTGCACTGCCAGAAGCTGGGCGTTCTGAAGAGAAGTGGATGATACTTCTCGTCAGAACGCCCAGCTAGTAAAAGTAGTAAACACGCCCCGATGTACGCACATAATACACGCCCAGTTGTACTTTTACTTTTCAACACACCCACTTGTACTTTTGCAAGCCTTATTTGCATAAATACAAAAATGGTCATAACTTGGCCAAAAATGCTCGTTTTTAAAAAATAAAAACGTTACTGTAATCTACATTGCAGCGCCGATCTGCTGCAATAGCAGATAGGGGTTGCAAAATCTGGTGACAGAGCCTCTTTAATGAAAAGTTAACTTTTAGGTAAGGAAGTAATTGGGGACGCAAAACTAAATATTTGCCTCAGATGAAGGAAAAGCCTAGCTAGTAATATATTATTGTGCAGCATATAGTAGCAGCGTCCCTGAAAATTGCATGGCCTGTAGTGTGCTACGTTGGAGCCAGGGGCGTAACTAGGAAAGACTGGGCCCCATAGCAAACTTTTGACTGGGGCCCCCCCTCCCCTGGGTGTCACACAACCCCCCCCCCTTGTAGATAGTGCCATTTTTACAGCCCCCCATGTAGATAACGCCATACAGCCCCCCCTCTGTAGATAACGCCATACAGCCCCCCTGCAGAGAACACCATACAGCCCCCCCCTGTAGAGAACACCATACAGCCCCCCCTGTAGAGAACACCATACAGCTCCCCCTGTAGGGAACGCCATACAGCCCCCCCCCCTGTAGAGAACGCCATACAGCTCCCCCCCCCTGTAGGGAATGCCATACAGTCACCCCCCCCTGTAGGGAACGCCATACAACGTTCCCCCCTGTAGGGAACGCCATACAGCGTCCCCCCTCCCAAAAAAATGCGACCTACAGTGTGCCGTACAAGATACATGTATCCCCTCTCCACAGGATAGGGGATACATGTGTGATCGCTGGCAGCGATAGGGAGAACGGGGGACTGAAAGTCCCCTGAACTTCTCCATCACAAACCTCTGACTTCCGGCGTCTGCGCAGCTCAATAAAAATGAAAGGAGCGCTGGTCACGCATGCGCACAAGCACGACCGCCGCTCCATTCATTTCTACGGAGCTGCCGACACAGACCCCGGAAGTCCGAGGTTTGTGATGGAGAAGTTCAGGGGACTTTCAGTCCCCCGTTCTCCTTATCACTGCCAGCGATCACACAGGTATCCCCTGTCCTGTGGATATCCTGTGGAGAGGGGATACATGTCCTGTGGAGAGGGGATACATGTCCTGTGGAGAGGGGATACATGTCCTGTGGAGAGGGGATACATGTCCTGTGGAGAGGGGATACATGTCCTGTGGAGAGGGGATACATGTCCTGTGGAGAGGGGATACATATCCTGTGGAGAGGGGATACATGTCCTGTGGAGAGGGGATACATGTCCTGTGGAGAGGGGGGGGGATACATGTCCTGTGGAGAGGGGATACATGTCCTGTGGAGAGGGGATACATGTCCTGTGGAGAGGGGATACATGTCCTGTGGAGAGGGGATACATGTCCTGTGGAGAGGGGATACATGTCCTGTGGAGAAGGGATACATGTCCTGTGGAGAGGGGATACATGTCCTGTGGAGAGGGGATACATGTCCTGTGGAGAGGGGATACATGTCCTGTGGAGAGGGGATACATGTCCTGTGGAGAGGGGATACATGTCCTGTGGAGAGGGGATACATGTCCTGTGGAGAGGGGATACATGTCCTGTGGAGAGGGGATACATGTCCTGTGGAGAGGGGGATACATGTCCTGTGGAGAGGGGATACATGTATTTTGTTCTATTTTGCGCCTTCAGGACCAGACACCGTTTAGCCATTTTTAGCACATGTTAGTTAAATGGCTATAACTTTTTTATTTGTTGGGCTAATGACGTGATTTTTGCGACGTCTTTTCCGTAGACAATGCAGGTTTCATTTTTTATCGTTTTTATACACACCTTTTTTGCTATTTTAGAATTTTTATTCATAAACTTTGAAAATAATAGTAAAAAAATAAGCTTTTTTACATTTCAGCAATTTTTTTTTTGGTAATAACATAGTTTTACCCTAAAATAGACCTTTTATTTGTGATCGTCATTGTCTACCGTAAATTTTTATATATTACATGTCTATATTAGGGTAATTGGGTCAGCGCTAGCGTTACAACAATGATTGGCGGGGGGGGGGGAACGTTTTTTTTTGGGGTGGGTATTTTATGTGTATTTATTATTTACATTTTTTTTGCACTTTACTTTATTATTTTTTTATTACTATGGTCTGTCCCTCAAAGGTCAAAGAAGACCTTTGGGGAACTTTATATATTTTTTTTCTTTCTTTCACACCATGTCTTTCCACTGTAATTGGAGCCGCACAGCAGCCCCAGTTACAGGGGAAATCAGCCCTCTCATAGTGACGATTGTCACTAACTGGGCTGTGCTGGGTCTAGTTGGACCCAGCATCAGCCTGCCACTAACGGCACTCGGCGATCATGTGACCAGTCATATGATCACCGGGAGGAATAGAGACAGCGCCGCTGCTGCTGTCTCTATTCCTATACACAGCGTTCATTGAACGCTGTGTACAAGTGATCGGAGAAGACAGAAGCAGCGAAAGCTGCTTCTATCCTCTCCTCAGGGTCCCCGGCAGTAACTGACTGCCGGAGACCCGACATTCAGCTGCCCGATCGCGCGGGCAGCAAGTTAAAACCCGAGCCGTAGAAAGTCTATGGCTCGGGTTTTAAGGACCCTGACCGCTGGCCGTAAAAATTCAGCCAGCGGTCGGGAACCAGTTAATGGCAGAGCGGGGAGATACCTCCCTGCTCTGCCGTAGTGTTCAGTGGCGTCCCGCTGTAGCAGCCATAGCGGCTGCTAGCGGAGCCTCCGGCCATGGTGGGGGCCCGTGCCGGCGGGCGACACGGGCCCCCTCATGCCGCGGGCCCCGTAGCAGCCGCTACTGCTGCTACGGCGGTAGTTACGCCACTGGTTGGAGCATAATGCATAATACATTCAAAGATAATGGAATGATAACACTGATAAATGGAAAAATAGAAAATGTAAGTTATGTGAAGATATAAATGTAGCAACTGACAGACAAACAAAACAGTAAAAACATAGTAAGTTGTTTATATCATAATCACAATAAACCACTAGATAAAAAAACATACATGGATGTTAAGAGGCTATAAGCAGGTTGTGGCTACAGCAGTGAACGGTGTGAAAATCTGCGATGAAGGTTTATTTTAAAGGTTCTCCAAAAGGCTTCCATAAGGCCGGCCTTGAGCAATATTTTCCACATTGTCCATGTTTTAAAAACATTTTCTGCATGAATCAGCGGAGCAATTACTTTCAATTTCTTTGTTGTCACAAATCTCGAATTTAATGTGTAATTAAACTTCATTGTTGGCATGGAGAATTTATAATAGTCCTTGTGAAAATGTCAGTCTAGCGCGTCAACAAAAGGCAAAAAAGACCATTGTCTGCCTATTTGTCACAGTTCTGCCATTGTCCATGCCTCTGCTTTCCGTTCTAAAAGTATTTATTTATTTTTTATAATAAATGTCTGTGATATGGAAACACACAAACATTGTTTTTCTTGTGTGTTTCGAATGAGAAAATTTTTCAAGCAAAATTATCTGTAAAACATCTGAAACAATAAACTTAAAAGAACATCATCAAACTGTAACTGAATAGCAATGGCATTTGCTTTTCTCTACATGTTCTGTTAAATGTGAAAATGAAAAAACTAATGTTAAGTAGTGCAAAGTAGGCCTATCAATAAAGGGAGTCTGTCATCATATTTTTTGCCTCCCAAACACATTAGGCTGGGTTCACACGACCTATTTTCAGACGTAAACGAGGCGTATTATGCCTCGTTTTACGTCTGAAAATAGGGCTGCAATATGTCGGCAAACATCTGCCCGTTCATTTGAATGGCTTTGCCGACGTACTGTGCAGACGACCTGTAATTTACGCGTCGTCGTTTGACAGATGTCAAACGACGACGCGTAAATGGACTGCCTCGGCAAAGAAGTGCAGGACACTTCTTTGCCACGTAATTTGAGCTGTTCTTCGTTGAACTCAATGAAGCGCAGCTCAAGATTTACGAGCGTCTCAGACGCCTCGCAGAATGCGAGGAGGAGCATTTACGTGTGAAACGAGGCAGCTGTTTTCTCTTGAAAACAGTCTGTCTTTTCACACGTAAATGACAGCTAGCGTGTGAACATACCCTAATACTGCTATGTAGGGAAGGATTATAGTTTTTCAACATGCCTATTTTGCCCAAGTCAGATTTTAGTGCAGGGAATCCCCAGATTGTATCTCCGGAGTAGACTGCAATAGAATCTGGTGGTAACTTGAAAATGGTATACAGATGTGAGGTATAGAATCTTAAAGGCAGAATAATATTATCGTCATTTAAAACTATACACTCAACCGATGAACAAGAGTTTGCTCATTCATCGGCTGATCGTTGCCCTGTTCCGTGAACGCTCGTTTGCCCGATAAATGGCCGGTGTAAAAGGACCCTTAGGGCAGGCAGAGATCACAGATGTGGGTCAGGCAGTGATCAGAAAGCTAAGTTAATAAACAGTCCAGGTCAAGTCGTAAATTAGCAAATACTTATTCACACCTTCAGACTAAAACAGGAACCTTTAATCCCATTGCTGAGGCTAAAGGTCGAAAAGTCAGGTGTTGCGTACCTTAAGAAAACAGGTGCAGCGCATGCACATCCCTATAATAGCCGTAACATGTCCGAAAGCATGAAAGCAGGCGGCCGCAGAGAATTTCTGGCTTGGACAGGGGGCAGAGAGAGATATCGCCCGCAGTGGTCAGGCAAATAGCCGGTGTACCGTTACAGGTGAATGTCATGAATCTGAAGGTGTCACATGGAATCGGAATGCCTGGACAATAACTCACATACGGATTGCCAATATAATCTACATATAAAGTTAAATAACTTTGTGCAGACATTAAAGTTCCTACCCGTATTATCGTTGAGCTGCATTAACAATTCTACTGGCTTTAGAGCTGAAATTTGTATTCATGCTTAAAGAGGCTCTGTCACCAGAAACGAGCATTTTTGGCCAAGTAATGAGCATTTTTATATTTATGCAAATGAGCCTTTCTTAAGTACAACTGGGCGTGTTTAAAGTTAAGTACAAGTGGGCGTGTATTGTGTGTGTACATCTGGGCGTTTTTACTTGTTTTACTAGCTGGGCGTTGTGAATGGAAGTGTATGATGCTGACGAATCAGCATCATCCACTTCTCTTCGTCAACACCCAGCTTCTGGCAGTGCACAGACACACAGCGTGTTCTCCAGAGATCATGCTGTGACGTCACTTCCTGCCCCAGGTCCTGCATCGTGTCGGACGAGCGAGGACACATCGGCACCAGAGGCTACATCGACTTACCTGCAAACGCTGATGCTGCTGCAGAATCAACTGTAGCCTCTGTCGCCTGGTGCTGATGTGTTCTCGCTCGTCCGACACGATGCAGGACCTGGGGCAGGAAGTGACGTCACAGCGTGATCTCTCGAGAACACGCTGTGTGTCTGTGCACTGCCAGAAGCTGGGTGTTGACGAAGAGAAGTGGATGATGCTGATTCGTCAGCATCATACACTTCCATTCACAACGCCCAGCTAGTAAAACAAGTAAAAACGCCCAGATGTACACACACAATACACGCCCACTTGTACTTAAGTACAACTGGGCGTGTTTAAAGTTAAGTACAAGTGGGCGTGTATTGTGTGTGTACACCTGGGCGTTTTTAAAGTTAAGAAAGGCTCATTTGCATAAATATAAAAATGCTCATAACTTGGCCAAAAATGCTCATTTTTGAAAAAAAAAAAATGTTACTGTAATCTACATTGCAGCGCCTATCTGCTGCAATACGAGATAGGGGTTTGAAAATCTGGTGACAGAGCCTCTTTAATGTGGTGCCCATTTTCTATCCATCTATATCAGTCAGCAATCCAATACTCATGTAATAACAAATTGTCTATCAAGTCATTTGTCGAAAAATGAAGGTGAAGATTCACAATCTGTAGTCTTCATGATAAAAAACAAACAAACTCCTGCTTGTGAAGATAGCAATCCCTGAAATAATTGGAAAATATCTAAACCTTTGTTTTTAAGGTACTAGAGGTTTAAAATATTTGAATTTAAAAGAAACAAAACTATTTTCCTATATTTTTAGTGCAAGAAGCTATCAATTGTAGCTTCTCCACTGCAGGGAAACTAACATTTGGCATCATGTTAAGACTAACAAAGTCACACAATAAGAAATTATATACAACGCACCGAGATATTCAGCCCCTAGAGTTTATTCCCCAAAATAAATTTCAGCGCATGATAGAGTTATAATCTACCAGCAAAAGTCCCATATTAGGGACTACCTTGGAAAATTAGAAGACAGAGGTAAAATTTATTTCCAAGATGATAGTAAAAGATGAATGTATCTTTAGCCTGCAGGATATCGAAAGCACCATTAAGTGTGTACCTGCAGGGAACACATCCAGCATAGACATCTTTCCAATTGAATCTTTTTTTAAGCTTCACAGCCCGCCCTCTCTTCTATTATGTTTGAAATGTTTAATGGTATCATTTCTTAGGGTCAGCTGCCTGGGGACATAAAAACTGCACTCATCTCTGTCCTTTGAAGAAGGATAAAATAACTTTTTTTTTTTTTCTTTGCCTGTACAATCTCCCTGTAGAATTTAGTCTATATAATAGCGTCAGGAAGAAAAAAAAAGAGAAAGCATCTTGCATACAGATCAAGTATGGAGACCTGCAAGTCCCTTGTAATATAGTTATCTATGCGTACAAAGGCATTTATTTGTCATGCATACAGCTCGTGCTGGTCAAACATCAGATCGCATAACCTGTATGCAAGGTTGTCTCATTTTGTTAAATGCATTTGAGACGCCTCCATGCACGGTGGAGTATATACAAGTGACTGAGTAAGGGCACATTCACATGTGGCGGAATTGCTGTTGAATTCCGCTGCGGACAGTCCGCAGTGGAATTCTGCAGCAGCCGTTTTTTTACATTTGTTTCTATACATTTTTAGGAAACTTAGTTCAGACGTTGCAGAAAGTAACTGTGCGGAAATCAGGCTGCGGTGCGGATTTTTTCCCTCTGCAGCATGCTCACTTCATTGTGGAGAAGCAGCGGGATTTCACTGCAGATTTCAGCCTTTGCAATGCAAAAACTGAAATCTGTGGCAAGTCCACTGTGATATCTGCAACGTCTGAATTACCTGTCAAATATGCAAATGTTGCTGCAGATACGTTGCGTAATTGCCGGGAATCTGCAGCAACATTTGCAGTGGAAAAATTCCACCACGTCTGAACATGGCCTAATAGAAGCTTTGTTTACTTAAGACGCATAACTTTTAGGCCCCCTGCACACGTGGCGGATTTGTTGCAGATTTTCAGTCTAGATTTGCGGATGGAAAAACATAGTGGAAGACTGTTGCAGGCGAGTGGGTGAGATTTAAGAAATCTCATCCAGATGTTCTTGAACATTTTCCACACAGAAATCAGAGCATGCTGCATGGTTTCAATGTGCAGATTTTGCTGCAGAAATGATAGGGATATGCTGCAGAAAATCAGTGCCAAATCTACTACGTGTGCAGGTACCCTAAGGTCTTTTTCTCACAGTGCAGATTTGCTGCAGATTTTGCCTGCATTTTATAAACCAAAACCAGGATTGGATCCAAAAGAGAAGACCAATAAGGCCTTCTTTTATATATTTCTTCTGTTTAAGTTTTGTTCCTGGTTTGGGCTTAATAAACAAATGCAAAATCTGAATCAAATCTGCACTGTGTGAACAAGACCTAAGGATACCCACACACGTAGACTTGGTGCCGATTTTACACAGTGTACCCACAGCAAATTCTGCAAGTTTTATGTGCAAACTTTTCTGCGGTTTCCACCCCTTCTACATTGAGATGGGTGAAATCCGCAGTAAACATTCAGAACAGCTGAGCATGCTGCGAATTTGAAAATCTGCAGCACGCGGATTTCCGTGTGAAAACAAGTTCAGAGGCATGTAGCCGAGATTTTTATTTGAGTATTTGCACAGGGAGAAGATTAGCTGCAGATTTTCTGCAATGGATTTCATTGTGAAAAATCTGCAGCGTATTACAGTAGCAGCAAAGTGGATGGGATTTCAACAAATCGCTGCAGAAAAAAAATACACTGAAAAGAAGTGCGGAAATTGACTTGCGGTGCGGATTTTCAATCTGCAGCATGTCAACTTCTCTTATGACAATGCTGCAGAATTTCAACACCGAAAATCTGGTTGGAAATTCTCCATTTTTTACATTGTAAATCTCATCCACTTGCCTTTGGGTAGGAACACACACGGCGTATTCAGGGCGGATACAATGCGTAAAGCTGCGCAGCGTATCCGCCCTGAACACCGCAGGGAAAGCCATCCTAAAACCCTGCACTGTGGTGCGTTTTTTCCGGCGTAAATTCCCCTGCGTAAATTATCGCACATACTTACCCCCTCCCTCCTCTGACGTCCGCTCCGGCCTCCCTGGAGGCCATGTGACGTCTTCAGCCTGTGATTGGCTGCAGCGATCACATGGCCGGCTACGTCATCCAGGGAGGCAAAAATGAAGAAGCAGGGAACTCAGGGTAAGTACAACTTTATTATTGTTTTTTCTTACTTGCGATTTGTGCAGCGAAATCGCTGTGTTTCCGCCACAGATATAGGAACACAAACCACTTTGTTGCAGGTTTAAGCACCCCATTGAATTCAATGGGGAAACCCCGCAACAGAAGAGCTGCGATTCTGCAACATTGACATGCTGCGGTTGAGGAAACCGCACGTCACTTTGAGTGCCTTTTTTTCGGCTGCATTTTTCCTGCAGTGTGGGGACGAGATTTGTTGAAATCTCACCCACACTGCTGCTACCGTAAAACGTTGTGGATTTTCAGCAATTAATCTGTTGTGGAAAATCCACAGTGTTTATGCTGTGTGTGTTCCTACCCTTTAACGTTTTTTTGCTGTGAATTTCCCCCCTGCAAATCCTAGTGGAAAATCTGCAACAAATCCTCTACATGTGCAGACGGCCTTAGGGTGGATTCACACACAGCAGATTTTGCTTCAGAAATTTCAGCGACTGAAATAACATTAACTTCACTCCGCCCCCGGCCGATCCGAAAATCATGGCCGTGCACAAGGCTACGGTCGTGTGCATGAGGCCTTACTTGGCATCTTTATTTTTTCATTTTACAGAGGTAAAACACGGGATTCTGTCCAGCGCAGTGCCATCTGAAATAACATAACGCCTGCTCGTTATGTGGTCGCAGAGACATCGCTAATAAGAAGCACAATATTGTAATATGCACATGAAAATTACTGTAGCAAGAGGAACTATTGTACAGTTTATTTACAGCGATATCGTTACCTAATGAAGCAAAACTCTTCAATTGCAAATAGTCTTGATTCTGCAGTAAACATCGTTCATTTCACCATGTTAAGGGTATGTTCACACGCACTAATTACAGACGTAATTCGGGCGTTTTTGCCCCGAATTACGTCCGAAAATAGCGCCTCAATAGCGCTGACAAACATCTGCCCATTGAAAGCAATGGGCAGACGTTTGTCTGTTCACACGAGGCGTAATTTACGCGCCGCTGTCAAATGACGGCACGTAAATAGAAGTGACCTGTCACTTCTTTGGCCGTAATTGGAGCAGTTATTCATTGACTCCAATGAATAGCAGCGCCAATTAGTCCGTAATGGACGCGGCGTTCAAGCGCCTGCACATGCCGTTACGGCTGAAATTACGGGGATGTTTTCAGGCTGAAACATCCCCGTAATTTCAGCCGTTACGGACGCCCTCGTGTGAACATACCCTAACAGAGCAATATCCTGGCAACGGATTATAATGAGTGAATGGGAAATCCGGAAATATCACACAAACTTCTGAAGCCACAAGCAGTGCACTTACTTCAATGTTTAGTGGCTTGTAAAACCTAGGCAAAATGTCTACACTTAACAATTGCAATTTTATGGTAATTTCACACTTGCGTTCAGGATGGAATTATTAATTCTGATTGGATAGGATTAAACGCAGCCCATGATTTCTAGAATGAGTTACGTGATCGCTTTATATGAACTCATTAGTGGCTAATGCAGAAAGAGCTTTTTATAGATGTTAACGTTTGGTAATTCATTTACAGATTGTAAAATTCTGACCTTATTGATGCCATGTCAGATTCTTTTTATATCAATCCACCACATTTGTTTATATGTAGAGGCCAGATATCAAATTAGAAGTCATTCTATTAAAGATACATCGTGTGAGCTCTAAAACCTATGAAGGACCATTTACATTATTTGTCTAGTGTAACGACACATACAGAGATGGAATACGGCACATACATCCCCATAGAGAATGCGAACGGACGCCGTTCCATTCTCAGAAACGTGCGCCGTTCCAACACAGACCAAAACAAAGCTCGTTTGCAGAGTGAAATCCAGCTCCATTTTCATGTGGACCGGAAGCCGCTGTCGGACAGTAAGATGACCGCTTCCGGCCATATGATAAGGCGCAAGGAATAGGAGTGTAGACCAGCGGAGGCGGCAGGAAATTTATGTTCGTGTATGATCTGTGTATTATGTTCGTGTATGTTGGTGTGATACTGTCTGCTGAGCCCTGTATCTAATCCTCCTACACTGTGCAGCCGCTCAGAAAATGGCAGCACACAGTGTAGGAGGTTTGAAGATTCAAACCCTTCCTTACCCTGGCACTAGCCAGAAAAAGGGAGGGGGATTGTGTGAGGACACTAGAGGAGAGTGTGTCCACCCCAAATTTGCAGCATAAATCAATGAGGTTGCTTTAACACAGTGACCATGCTGCAATTTTGGGAACTGCTCCCTCTAGTGCCCAGCACATGGAAAGGTTATAAATTAGAATCTAATTTATAATATTTCCTGACTTGTGAAAAAAATTAAAATAATGTAAATCACTCAAATACGAATTGTTTAACTGAAAAAAAAAATAAAAATTCTAGCGACACTCCCTTTAAGGCCCTGTTCACACAGAGTTATTTGACACGGAAAACGCATTGGAAAACACACCAAAAAACGGCTGATAATGCCTCCCATTCATTTCAATGGGAGCGGGAGGCGTTTTTTTCCTGTGAGCAGAAAAACTGTCTCACGGGAATAGAAGCGACATGTCCTATCTTCGGGCGTTTCAGTCCCTGACCTCCCAATGACATCAATGGGAGGCAGAGAAAGCGTACCTCGCAGCGTTTTTGCCCGCGGTGCTCAATGGCCGCGGGCGAAAAACACCACGAAAATCATGGCAAACGGCGTGCAGGCAGATCAAAAATCGGCCTCAAAATTCCAGACGCCATTTTGAGGCAGCATTTTCGGTCTGCAAAAACTCAGTGTGAACAGGGCCTTAAGGGGTTGTCCACTACCGTACAACTGATGACCTATCCACCGGATAGGTCATCAGTATATGATCAGTGCGTGTCAGACACCCGTACCCCACACTGATCAGCTGCTCCGGCGGCCTGCGGGCACCAGAGATCATTGCACATGTAGAGCTGGAAGCAGTTGGCTCCGTACATTGCATAGCGGCCGTACTGCAGAACTGCTCATATTCACTTGAATAGGAGCAGAGCTGCAGTTTGGCCACTATTCCGAGACCAGAGGAAACGCAATATTCATGAGTTGCAGCTAGCTCCACCCACCAGATTGACCTTTCTCCCCATGCACAGTATGGGGAGAAAGTTGTCAATCAGCAGCCAGGGCTAGCTGCAACCCATGAAGACTAGCTGCTGGAGAAGATAATATTTTAACAAAAAGTACCCTAAAAGTGCTGAAAAGTGAGTGATACAGCGTTAATAAAAGGGTCTCTGCCACTACTTTTGCTGCCCTCAGATAGGGCAGCATAAACCTGGTGACAGATTTCCTTTAACTCCACTGTTTAAAGGGAATGCTTCATCGATTTTTTTTTCTAATACAACTGAGTCAATTACAGGCCGCAGCGTCATCGTAGGAGGCCTGACTATGCAGAGAAGACAGAGGGTGTAAGGGTATGTTCACACGCAGTTTTGAGACGGCATTCGGGCGTTTTACGCCTCTAATTACGCCTGAAAACACTGCTCCATTGCGCCTACAAACATCTTCCCATTGCTTTCAATGGGTTTTACGATGTTCTGTTCCCACGAGGTGTAATTTTATGCGTCGCTGTCAAAAGACGGCGCCTAAAAATACACCCGCGTCAAAGAAGTAGCATGTCACTTCTTGAGGCGTTTTTGGAGTGGATTTCCCATTGAACACTATGAAAAACACCTGAAAAGAAGCTCCAAATTAAAAGCTTCATTTTCAGCTTCAAAAACACCTGAAAATCAGAGGCTGTTTTCTCTGACAACAGCTCCGTATTTTCAGACGTTTTTTGTTAAGCATGTGAACATACCCTAAGTATGAGCGCTTTCTTCCGCAGCAGAAATTCAGTTAGAAAAACCGCACCACAACGTGGTGCAATTTTTCAAACTAAATGTACTGCGGGTTCCAGGTTGGACATGCTGCGTGATTTTTTACGCAGCGTATCCAAACCTGGGGGAACTTGGTGTAAGTGTATGTCCACACAGTGTAAATACTGCACATTTTTTACTTATTTCATTGCGGAAAATCCGCAGCGTAAACCAGTAGCAGCAGAGAGTGAGATTTGAACAAATCTCATACACATTGCATACAAAAATCAGCCAATAACCGTTCATAACTTCACCTGTGGTGCGTTTTGTTGTTTTTTTTTTTTCAAACCCCAGCATTTAAAATTTATGCTGCAGAATTGTTGGTTTTCTGTTGCAGGTTATCACCATTGAATTCAAGTGGAACCCGCAACAAAGAGCAGGATGTTGCGATTTTTGCAGCGGAAAAGCTATGATTCGGCTGCAAAAATCGCAACATTGAAAAAAAAATAATAAAATGATACTTACCCAGATGCTTTATGCTTTTGACACCCTGCTGTAATGGCGGGAACCCACGTTAGCTTCGATCCCCGCCATTAACCCCCTTAAATGCAGCTCATTGGCACCCTGGCAAGGAATTGTCTGGATGCCGGTGGCTGCAATGGCAACCGGAGGCCTAATAGTGGCCTTCTGGTCTGCCTAGTACGGAAGTCTTTCAGGCCTGCTCGGCGGCGGGGTCTAAAAGGCTTCCGTAGCCGACGGCAAGATGACGCCGGCATAATCAGTGGTGGATGTCAGCTGTATGTTACAGCTAACATCCACCTGTAACAGCCGAAACCGGAGCTAGCTTCGATTCGTGCCATTAACCCCTTAGATGCACCGATCGCTGCATCTTATTGGTTGGCAGATCGGCAGCCCTGTGATCGCAGGGCTGCTGACTGCTGCTATGGCAACAGGAGGCCTAACAACGGCCTCCTGCTCTGCCACTACCGCACTGAGGCAAAGCCTAACTGGCATGCAGTCAGTGAATGACTGACAGATCTAATACATTGCACTACATAGGCACAGGGGCTTTACCAATGCAACAGTGCCCAGAAACCAATTCTGCAAAATCTGCACTCCAAAAGCCACATGGCGCTCCTTCCCTTCTAAGCCCTACTGTGTGCCCAAACAGCAGCTTATTGCCGTACTCGGGAGAAATTGCTTTACAAATGCTGGGGTGCTTTTTCTCCTTTATTTGAGCAAATGAAAAATGTTGAGCTTATGCTACATCTTACTGAAGAAAAAAGGATTTTTTTCATTTTCACTGCCCACTTCTAATAAAATCGATGTAACACCTGTGAGGTCAAAAATGCTCACTACACACATAGATGAATTCCTCACAGGGTGTAGTTTCGTAAATTGAGTTACATTTGGGTAGTTTCCACTGTACTGGTACCTCAGGGGCTTTGCAAAAGCAACATGGTGCCAAAAAAAACAATCCAGCAAAATCTGTACGCCAAAAGGCGCACCTTCCCTTCTAAGCTCTGCCGTGTGCCCAAACAGCAATTTATGCCCACCTATGGGGTATTTCCATACTCCAGAGGAATGGCTTTATAAATTTTAGGGGGCTTTTTTTTCTTCATTCCTCGTGGGCATTGTTTGTTTTTTAGCTATAACTACATCTTATAGGAAAAAAATAAAAATGTTTCATTTTCACGTCCAAATTCTAATAAAATCTATGAAACACCTGTAGGGGCAAAATGCTCACTACAACCGCAGATGAATTCCTTGTGGTTTCCAACATGGTTTATTTTTGGGGTGTTTCCTTTGTTTTGACACCACAAGACCTCTTCAAACCTGACATGGTACCTAAAATATATTCTAATAAAAAGAGGGACCCAAAATCCACTAGGTGCTCTTTTGCTTCTGAGGCCTGTGTTTCAGTCCATTAGCACACTAGGGCAACATGTGGGATATTTTTAAAAACCTGCAGAATCTGGGCAATAAATATTGAGTTGCATTTCTCTGGTATAACCTTGTGTTGCAGATTTTTAAAAATTAAATATTAATTTAATAATGTCATTTTACTAGTTCAGACCACTTATTTTTATTGCCTACATGCTTTTGTGATAAACGGGAAATTGGGGTTTTCAATCTTTATTTTCTCTATATATATTATTTTTTTTTTATTAAACTTTTTTTTTTTTTGCCTCTCCCATGAGACTTTACCATGCGATTATTAGATCGCTCGTGCAATACACATGTATTGTCTATATCGGCGCTATACTATAAAGTCTTACCTCTGGCGAGGCTTAATAGTAGGGCACTGATAAACAATAAAAGTTCAATATGTCTCCAGCTGCCATGGCAACCGATCGGCACTGAGGTTGAACGGCCAGAATCTGAGTATTCACCGATCCCTACCGTTGCAGGCGAGTGTCAGCTATTGGAACAGCAGTCACACGCTGTGCATGGCCCGGGTATTACTTCTTGGCCTGGGTCTTGTTGGGGTGGCGCACATCCAACATAATACGTAAGGGGGGCGCATGCGCGCAGCTGAACATGGTGGACGCGTTCTAACCAGGCTCCGCACCTCGTGAAGGCATCCCAGCATATATATCGCTAACAGCAGACATCGAGACCCATAAAAGAAAGGAGAAGTACCTTAGAGGCCCGGGCATCCACCTATGGCCAGAGGGAGCGGAAGACGGGGTAAGCAAACCCAGGCTCAGAGGTCCGTGGCAGACATGCTGATGGCGGCGCCGAACATGGCGGAGCAAGGCCTGCTGCAGCAGCAGCAGGTGACACAGATAGAGCCCAGCACATCGGTGTTATCACAGGATTATCCTGTGCTCCTGCGGGAGCATGGCAGTACATCACTATCGCAGGCACAGGAGGATTTACAAGTAGAGGGCCCGATCCCAGACCTGGGACTGCCGCAGCCAGCGCCCGTTCACGTGCCACAGCACTCGCCCATGCCGCCGGCCATTACTTCCGGATTGACAGAGGACGCCATCTTTTCCTGCATATCGAGAGCTATGCAAGCTCAGATGGGGGAAATAAGCTCCAAGATAGCCGCTGTACACCAAGATTTACACAAAGTGGGGGCTCATATGCAGGCTATTGAAACCAAAATGACCTCCATAACTGCAAGAGTTAACCAGAATACCAGATTTATGGAGGACCTGCAGGAGCAATTGGAGGAGGCGAACACCAGAATTGAGGACCTGGAAAACAGATCCCGACGCTATAATTTCAGGATCAGAGGGGTCCCGGAATCTCAGACGGAGGTACCGGCGGTGGTTCGTATGCTACTCACTACCTTGATACCTGATATATCGGAATCACATATGGAAATTGACCGGGCCCATAGAGCATTGACGGCCATGAGGAGGGATGGACTTCCCAGAGATATTATAGTGAAACTCCACTATTATTCGATTAAGGAGAAAGTGATGGAAAGAGCTAGGAAGCTTCCGGTGATCACCATTTGTAATACAGTGGTGCAGATATTTGCTGATCTGGCTCCCCAAACCATTCAAAAAAGGCGGATGCTTCGTCCTATCCTGCAGACCCTCAAACACCATGCTATCCCATACCGGTGGGCATTCCCATTTCGTCTCCTTTTCATGCGCAATAATAGGCAATATGGCTTCTCTACGCTACAGGAAGGAGAGGATCTGCTGAGGGACTTACATATTCTACCATCCCAGGATAAGTCTAGCTCCTCCCGACTCCCTATACAGGATCCCCCGTTGTCACCAATATGGCGCACCCAAGGAGGCCGTCCAGAGGTACCTCGGGAACAGAGGGTGGACTCTCGTCGGCAACAATTGAATCCGCCATGACGGATAGGAGGTCGAATATAGAAGCAGTTAGTTTCTTTTTCTTTCTTTATTCTTCATAGCGGCCGGAGATGTCTTCAAACAACACTGATGCTGAGTTTCAGCCGGATACCGCCAGTTGCAGTTCTCAGCGGACTGGGAGCCGGGGATCCATACGTTGGGGTGGATGAGGGGATTTTCTTTTGTTTCTTTGGATTCCCACTTATAGTAACGAAAGTTTGTTTATAAGCTGGCCCGAAAAAGGCGAGGAAGGTTCTTGATGTGTCAAGGTCGCAGTGAGTTGGTATCCCGGCTACAGATATGTTTGTTTAAAAATGTGAAGTTTGTTGTACCTTATATTTAACATGTGAATGCCTATTATGCTCAGGGATGATATAGGTTAAGGGGTTGAATGTCTGGGTATATATTTTCGGAGATGCTGTGCCTTCACGACGGTCTGCTGCCACCCTTTTCGCAGTCTTTTTTTGACTGCCTAGTCGGTAGACTATGTTCGGTACTATTGATACTTTGTGTCTGTCCTATTTTTGTTCTGTCTTTTACTCCCTTCCCTTTCCCTTCTTTCCTATTTCTGACCTTTGTCTCTATGGCTGGATCCCAATCAGCACATGGTTCTACCTCCTGCTCTATGATGGCGGCCCTGGAATCTGCAAAGACCTATAGTTTACTCACACATAATGTGCAGGGCCTTAATTCCCCGATCAAGCGTCGAAAAGCTTTCTTGTACTATAAATCCTCTCATGTTGATATACTATTTCTACAGGAAACGCATTTCTCTACCTCCTCTGCTCCATCGTACTTTCATAGACATTACTCACAAAAATTTTTGGCTAGTGCCTCTACTAAGCACAGGGGAGTGGGCATATGGTTGTCTCGGTCGGTCCCGTTTACACCTCACAAAACGATCTCTGACCCAGATGGCAGGTACATCCTGGTCTCGGGTCTGTTACACGAATCTCCAATAACCTTTAGGGTATGTGCACACACACTAATTACGTCCGTAATTGACGGACGTATTTCGGCCGCAAGTAGTGGACCGAGCACAGTGCAGGGAGCCGGGCTCCTAGCATCATAGTTATGTACGATGCTAGGAGTCCCTGCCTCTCCGTGGAACTACTGTCTCGTACTGAAAACATGATTACAGTACGGGACAGTTGTCCTGCAGAGAGGCAGGGACTCCTAGCATCGTACATAAGTATGATGCTAGGAGCCCGGCTCCCTGCACTGTGTTCGGTCCGGGACTTGCGGCCGAAATACGTCCGTGATTTACGGACGTAATTAGTGTGTGTGCACATACCCTTATTAACTACTATGCCCCGAACTCCAATCAACCGGCGTTCTTCCAAGGCATGTGGCGCAAGCTCCACTCATCGATAGAGGGCCCGATAATTATGGGTGGGGATTCTAATATCGCCTTGGACGCGTCCATGGATAAATCCCACGCATCCAGGGTGCGACTTATTCCTCCTACGTCAACCAGCATACAAGTAGCACGTTTCTTTCATTCGGTGGATGTCATAGATGTCTGGCGGGATTTTAATCCCACAGCAAGGGATTATACTTATTTCTCCTCAGCCCATAATATTCACACCCGTATTGATCATGTTATGATGTCAACTAGCTTACTCCCTAAGGTCACGGATGCTAGGATTTTGGCTACACCCTGGTCTGATCATGACCCGATTGTGGTTCGGCTGTCAGATTTATGTGGGAGACCGCCTATCTCCTCTTGGAGATTGAATGAGTCACTACTATCGGATCAGGAGATAATTAAAGAAATCCAAAGGGATTTGGACACATATTTTCTACTTAATAAGGCACCAGACACCTCAATTATGTCCAATTGGGCGGCTCACAAAGCAGTGATTAGGGGGAAATTCATCCAGATAGCCTCGCGTAATAAGAAACGGTTGAAAGAGGTTCTGGCGTTAAAGGAGAGGAAGTTTGCGGATCTGTCCAAGCAATTTAAAATAGACCCCTCAGCAGATATTAAAGCAAAATTAGCGGAAGCTAGAACAGAATTAAATTTATGTCTGACAAGCTGGGCGGAAAAAAGTCTGCGATGGTCACAACATAAGTTTTTTTCACAAGGGGATAAACCTGGAACATTACTCTCTAGACGCCTCACGCCCCGATTTAACACCTCAACACCACCAAAATTGCGATTGGCGGATGGATCTTTATCACAGAATCCCACAAAAGTTTTAAAGGCCTTTCAGGATTTTTATTCAGCTTTGTACTCAGCACCACCTCAGTTTGATAAAAATAAGGCTAAGGTCTTGCTGGAAACAACATTCCCTACTAAACTTTCCCAAGGGGATAGAGAAACACTGGATGCTGAATTTAGTTTGGAAGAGGTATTGGATGTTATTAAAAATCTGAAGGCTCACAAAGCCCCGGGGCCAGATGGGTTTTCCTCAGGTTATTACAAACACTTTAGGGAGGTCTTGGCCCCGCACATGGTTGAACTGTTCAATGCTTATCGGGAGGGTAATAATTTGCCTCCTTTTTCGAATTTAGCTTACATACATTTAATTCCCAAACCTCATAAGGATCATACAGACCAGGCCAACTATCGCCCGATATCCCTTCTCGATGTGGATCTTAAGATTATGACAAAAATTCTGGCGGTTAGATTGAATTCCTTCCTCGCCACATATATACATAAGGACCAGGCGGGATTTATACCCCTCCGCCAGGCGGAGGACCAGACGAGACGGGCTGTGGACATTATCTCAGCTGTTCGTTCGGGGTGGGATGGTACTTTCGGACGTCAAAGTATGTTATTAAGCCTTGACCTTCAGAAAGCCTTTGACTCGCTATCCTGGGACTATTTGTTTTATGTCCTTGAAAGAATGGGCTTTGGTTCAGGCTTTTTGTCTATTCTTAAGATCTTATATTGTCTTCCTACAGCAAAAATAAATTCTAGGGGATTTATGTCGGGAGCCTTTCCAATATGCAGAGGAACGCGACAGGGGTGCCCGCTATCGCCTTCCCTGTTTGCGCTGGCTATTGAGCCGTTGGCCAATCTCATACGAAATTCTCCCGACATTAGGGGGGTGAAGGTGGGAGGAGTAGAACATAAATGTGCCTTGTTTGCGGATGACATTCTGCTTTTCATATCGACACCTCTTACATCCTTTCCGAATCTCTTTCATATTCTTGATCAGTTTGGCAAGCTGTCTGGGCTTAAGGTCAACCACTCCAAGTCGGTGGCAATGAATCTTACATTGCCAATCGGGGTAGTGAAGCTCCTAAAACTTAACTTTGATTTTCATTGGGATGCACGTAGATTGACGTATTTAGGTATCAAATTGACGCCCACCATAGAGTCCCTCTACAAGGACAACTTCCCCCGACTGTTTCAACAAATAGCTACAGATCTCACTAGATGGTCCCCTCTTAATCTCTCATGGTTTGGTCGTATTACCTCCATCAAAATGACGATCTTGCCCAGATTGCTATATTATTTTCGAACGCTCCCTATTGTGGTCCCTCAGAAGGCACTTAGACAAATCCAAGGGCTCATTATGTCGTTTATTTGGGGTTCTAAAAGACCGAGAATACAGAGACAAACTTTATTTACCCCTAAAACTGCGGGGGGTCTGGGGGTTCCCAATATCCAACATTACTACCATGCAGCACGTCTGGCGCAGTTTACAGATATGTATGCGAGACCATACTGCCCCCAGTGGACGCAAATTGAAACGGCCGCATGTACCAGTTTCCCGCTGGAAACGTTACTGTGGATGGAGTCCTCGGACAAGCCTCCGGTTCTCTCCCCTGTGCTTTCTCAGATGTTACAGCTGTGGGACTCGCTTAGAAAGAGATTTCATATTAAATCACCCCATAATCCGCTCATGACTATCACGGGTAATTCTGCCTTTCCTCCGGGTCTGCGTAGAATGGAATTCCGGTGGTGGCTCAATAAGGGGTTTTACAGGATTAAGGACTTCTTTATAGGGGGGGACATTAGAACTTTGGATTACTTTAAGGACTCACACTCGATGCCCCCATTGGAGCATTTTAGATACATCCAGATACACCATTTCTTGTTGGACTGGAAATCCAGGCGGGGGGGACATCAGTACATTGACCACTTTTGAACGGCTGTGCTGGCTTTCTGGCCTACGACGTAAAATATCCACGATATATTCCGATCTGGTTACTCCGGAAGGTAAACTCCCTTACATGACTCGATGGGAACACGATTTAGGTACGGGGGTGGAATTGGAGCAGTGGCGGGAGATGGCATGTACGACCTCGAAACTATCTATCAATACATCCTTGGTGGAAGCGGGTTATAAGGTATTAATGAGATGGTATATGGTCCCTACTCGTATAGCTCGATTTAACCCATCGGTGGATATGCACTGCTTTAGACAATGTGGTGCGGAGGGCACGCTAATGCATATTCTATGGGAGTGCCCAATGGTTGCCACCTTTTGGAACCAGGTATACCAGCTTATTAACACAGTGATCCAAGTCAAACCCCCCAAGGTTGTGATTACGGCACTGCTATGCGGTCCTATTCCGGAGGTTCGGGCCCCCGCACGTAAATTTCTCTGATGTGTTTCTGGCAGCTAAAATAACTATTGCTAGGGCTTGGCGAACACCCACGTTGTCTATGGATATGTTGATTGCTAAGATCTCATGGATAATGGTTAATGACCGCCTAACACATCTGCTGGCTGGTACATTAGACAAATTTGATGCCATTTGGGACCCATGGAGGAATCACAAATCTTCGTGAATACATAGAGATGGTTATGAAACCCTTCTACCCTACACCTTTCCTTCCCCCCCTCCTTATCCTCCTTTTGATTATTGTGTGTGTTTTGTTGTTTTTTTTTTTTTCTTTCTTTTTCTCTCTCTTATCTTTCTCCCATGGAGGCCATGTTAAGCTACTCTATAAAGTAATGTGATGTCAAGGATAGTTACCTATGTTAGCAATGAATACATTTATATACTATATATTTGGCAGGAGTGTTGACATCATGACAGATATATAATGTGAGATTTATTGGAGGCCATGTTGGTCTAATACTTTGTTTAATTGTATTACTGAAATGCAAAAGTTGAGACTCTGCGAGTCTGTGTTATTACTATATTATTATTTTACAAAACTGTTTAATAAAAAACTATTGAAAACAACATAATACGTAAGATGACGCCAAGATGTTAAATTACAGCAGGTGGTTGTTTTTTTTTTATAAACAGAGAAGCCTATAAGAAAACGCCTGAAAGAGAGAACATTTTTTTTTAAAGAAAAGGAAAAAGAAAACCACCACCAACCACCACACCGCTGCAATTAAAGGAACAAAAAAAAAAGCGCCACACTGTGTGTGCGTGTGACGAAAGGCCATTTAGCGGCTATCATGTTCAAACTAAAAAACATTGCAATTCATCGATTAGAGTGCTTAATCTTTGCAGCCAACTTCCTGCCGACCAAGGGATAAAACAACTCTGCACAATAAAAACATATACAGTGGCACTTCTCCAGACAAGATTAAAAAGAAAAAAAACTCTTCAGAAGCATTCAAGGAGTTTAGAGTAAATACAAATCCCAGAGATGCGGTATGGGGGAGAGCGGACCAAAAAAAATATGTAATGGGCGATTTGAATGTCCCTTTTCCATCAAGTACCGGCTGCTATTTCAGCTACATAAAGTCATCTTAAACAGTGTTTCTGGACAAAAAATAAATAAAACTGTATGTAAGTACTTTTTGATGTTTTCTTTAACCATAAGCTCCATTTAATAGAAAAAAAAAAAAAAAAAAAAAAAAACACTACACAAAAAGTTAATATCAAAATATATTTTATTCTGGACCTCTTTCAGATCGGATTCAAATTACATTTGTCAGAGCAATACAATGCAAAAAGGTAAATGGAACAAAAAAAAAAAAGTGTCAAAAATAGGGTTAAATCAGGATGGGGAGTGGGGAAAACTTATGATGTGAAACCAAATAACATCAAAGTGTAATTAAAATGGTCCAGGACAGTACAGAACACCAAAGTCATCTGTTAGACACGTTATCATGAAAACCAAACAATAAAAAGTATTTAACATGTACAAAAACTGCAGTGGGCTGGTTCATGTCTTTACATTTGTTAGTTGAATAGCACAAGAAATGATGCAGACTTGTGACTCCGGTGCTGCTCACAGAATTAGACCCAAAGGATTTGCAGGTTTAGGAACATGAAACGCATCACAAGTATACAGAGAAAATTCAAGGCTGGATTTGACTGGTACGCTAATACTTTTGCATTATAACCTTAAAAATGTACATTGGTTTTTTTTTTCCGCTAGGAATCGAATGATGGCTGCACGGGAACTGGTATGCTTCAAACAAACATTAAAATAGTAAACCATTTCAAGTGCTTTACTTGCACAGTTGCAAATTTAAAAGCACCAGCGTAGAAGGGAAACGACCAGGACATAGGTTTTAGGTACTAATAAGGGGAGGGGGATAATATATGTCTAGACGAGGCATTCATATTACAAACAGCTGAAGTGCCAATCTAAAAACAATATTCAATTTAGGATGAGACTGAACTACTCAGTGTTTCCAGATTTTTTTTCTAAAAACAGTCGGCATTTGTTATTCTACTATTGGTATACATCAGATAGCATGAGACCGTTGTACATGGCACGTATACTTTATTTTCTTAAAAACCTTTACGATATGAAAAAATAAAAGTTGGTGTTCCTTGGTTATATTTGAGTGAAGATCAAACACCAATTCGATTGTTTCAAACCATTTGTGCCTATTCCTGGCAGCACTTTCTTCTCTCATTTTTGCACCAATTTAATTTTGTAATATTTTTTATTTTATGATTTAAACAGCCAGGTGGCCTTCTAGAAAGAAAATGTAACATTGAAAATATACAAAAAAAAAGTTAGGCGTTTTATAGAAATGTAAGATAAGCCACTGACGGGAAAAAAAAAAATTTATATTGAATATGCAAAATATTCAAACTGAAGCAACGTATGTGCTAGCTGCATTTGGATTGAACCAGATTTATAACAAAACAGAAGATAAAAAGGAAGGAAAGTAGAGCATGAAAATTGGATTAATATATAATGGACAATTAAAAAAATGTTCACCCTCTATTTCAGCTTTACCTAATAAGAAAAGTCACTCCAATACAATTTAGATCTAGAACGAAAACGTAATATATAGAGGTAGCGCGTAATACTTTTTTTTTTTCTCCTTTTCAAATTCTACTTATTAGGTATAAAGTTGTTACAGCTGGAAAGATAATAGATAACCAAGAATTGCTATATGAAATGGCAGTTTCAGGCAGGAAATCTGATCTTTTTTTGCATGTAACTCCATGCAATCAGTTGTCCGGCAGACATTAATTTCCAAGAACTGCTGCGATCCTGCCATGCTACCGGACAGCAAGTAAGCCCGATGGAACATGCGCCGTAGGAAAAACACTGAGGATATTTATGAAAGTTTGTCATTTAAAGTGAGTTACCTTTAGCAAACACTTGTATGGGGTTTTCTTCTACTCTAGTTTAGAAGAGAGGGGAAATTAAAAAAAAAAAAAGAAAGCAGACCTGCTCGTCTACACACCTCCCACACATTTTTAGAAATGTCCCTATTTTTGCAGAACAGAACTCATGAAATCTTGTTGGATTTTCAGGAGAGAGGATTTAATGGCCAGACATTTATAAACTGTACTATGGTATTACCGATCTAGGAGGAAAATTCAGAAATCGAGTAGTGCACATTCACAGCGCTTGCATCAATACATTGCTCTACAATTGCTCCAGTCATACAGACCTTCATGGTCCATCAGTGGTTATATTCTCTACATTTTTAATTTAAAAAAAAAAAATCAAATAAAAGGTTTGTGACACATCATGCTCAGTCGATTTACAATAATGCATTGGAACAGTTAACACCTCAACCACCAGAACATTTCTGAAAACAGGGAACATAGCTCAACTATGCTTTTTAAAGTCAAGTGGTGGCAAGGCTTTGTTTTTTTTGTTTGTTTTTTTGTTTGTTTTTAGTTTCTAATATATATTTTTACATATGAAAATCATTATAAAATCTAAGTGGGGAGGGGGAAGCAGGCGGTGTTACTATTTTAATAGCAGCAAAGAACATGTACAGTTGTGTTGAGTTTTTAACAATAACGCAATGTAAGGTGTCAATTATTTGCCAAGCTTGTAGCCTAAAACCGGCATTAAAAGTAAGGCCTAAACAAGTCTGCGAATGTGATGAAATGTCTGGTCTATGTTAATGAGAATTATACACGGGTATGTTTTTCACTATGACAAACTAAACAGGTTCTCAACACACAAATCTGGGAATTGCCATGACATGGTATCAATCTATGCAAGTACTCATTTTGCTTTAAAATGATTCCGGCCTACAGAAAACATAATGAACGACATTAATTTACTAAAGTGGGATAAGTAAAAATACAAAAACAAGGAAAATGAGGGGGGGGGGGGGGGGTTTGCTCCTATCATAATAGTGCACAAGGAAACCATAACGGGTTTATGGTTTAAAAGAAACAAGACACAAATTGTGTCCACCGTCTGATCTTTATTATTTGTGCCCTTCGGATTTGGCAGAATTATGTCCCAAGTAAGCATTCAGCCACGTCACCAATACGAAATTTACCTGTAAGCTGGTATCTCTGAATCAAGTGTGACATCTTTTTAGGAGTTGAAGGCATTTTTATGCCACACATTTATCAGAAGTGTGTACCAAGTCATGTCCATCATTCTATATCTGCGAGGAAACTGTATTACTATATACAAAGCAGAAGTGGAGGAAAATAAATGAAAGCTAGGAATGAGGGTTATTTTCTGCAGCCATCAGATATTTCGTTGTATGTCCCAAATATAAGGTTTCAAAGCCAAGAGCAAACTATTGCTTGAATTAACGTCCTGTGTTCTCTGTATAGGCAAACTGATTAGAAAAGAAAAAACGCAAACAATACACCGAGGATGAGAAAAGTAAAACATGTTGAATGCATTTTGACCATCTTCCAAATGTTGGTACATTTAAGTTCTCTATGCGTTCATGTCCGGTGCTCGCCGCCTCTTCTCCAGGATGTTGTGAAGAAAGTCGTTCCCAACACACAAATTCACCAGATGTGACAAGACCGTTGTCCTCTTTGAGGTGCAACATTTTGCTGTGATTGGTTTTCAATTTTTACTTTAAATATCTATGTATGGGATTAATTTCAGTTTGGCTGTAGTGGACTGACCATGGTTAAATGGGACTATAGCAGTACATGGGTCAGGGACAGTCATTTTGGCTATGTACACATTCATAGTCGGTCCATGGCTTCCAACCAGTAGCGCTATTTTCGTAGGTCTAATACACAAACCTGTTAAAAAAATAAAATTATTATAATTATCAGAGGTACAAATATTCAATTAAACTGACAATTTAAAAGGAGCTGTCCCAAATCTGAAAACAGGGTCTGCCTTTTCCTAAAAAATGTGCAACTCTTGTGCATAAACAAGAGTAACGCGGTCTCTGGAATTTAAAAAAAAAAACAACAATAAACTCCTTTTTCTAACAATTTATTATTATTTTACCACCATTTGGAAGGAGACCCCTCCCCCCATTAAAAGAACAGACCTCGAATAAGTTTTGGTTTTCTCCAGTACAAATTTCTATGTAAAAACATAAAAGTTTAAAATTTGGCTATCATTTTTTTTTTTACCTTTTACTTGCTACATTCCCCTTTAATATCCTAGTGATGTCAGAAGACAAAATTTACACTCCATCTACGTAGACTCAAGAAATCAGATGACTAACCACCAAAATTTTTTACACTACACTAAATTGGCATCTTTTGAGATCACATCCCTTTTAAGAAGTTCCTTATCTAGAATGCTCCAATGTAATCGCCTTGCCGCCGTAGTGTTCCCCCCCCCCCCCACACCCACTTCCCCAATGTCGACATACCTGCAACATACCTTGTTTTTTTGCGGGACGAGTCATATATATATATATATATATATATATATATATATATATATATATATATATATATATATATATATATTATTTTTTTTTATTTATTTTTTTATTTTTTTTAAATGGCACCATTTATTGTGCCATATAACGTACTGATAAAAAACGAACATATTCTTTGTGGGGTGGAATAAAAAAAAAATAAAAAAAAACTCCATTGTTTTTTTGGGTTTTGTTTTTACAGCGTTCACCGTATAGGAAAAAAAAAACAAAAAACTACATGTTGACTTTATTCTGCAGGTTAATAAGATCACGTCAATAACAAATTTATATAGGTTTTATTTTTTTATGCTTTACATATTTTTCTTCTGTTTTAAAAAGTAGTAAACAAATGTTTTATCGTTAATATCATTAGGAAACAGCACCATGGGTATAGGCCCCTGCCACAGGAGACGACAACATGTAGGAAAGAGTCTTGGCTCCGCCAAGGCAGGTCATATCCTTCCAATAGACACTGGCTAATTCAGTTTTTAACCTAGTGTCTGTAGGAGACAGACGTGACCTCATATAGATTGTGAAAATTAGCTGCAGACTTGTCAGCCCCATACAGGTGTCAGGAAACCAAGAAGTCCTGTGCACCGAATTTCCCTCACCGCCGTTAACCTAACCTGTCTTTTCTGCTTCCGCAGATGGAGGTGCCAGTGTACAGAGGTTAATGATGGTGATCCTGCGTACTCCCGAAGACTCGAGGATGAGTAGGTAATTTCTTATTCCCCAGCCATGTTTTTTTGAGCGTTTGCCTTCCCAAATTGCAGTAGAGCTTAGGGGCCCTCCAAAAGACAATACTCAGTCAACTTCTCTCGATAGATCCCAAAAGAGGCGCAGAATTGCCAGAGACAGGTCCCATTCCTCGTCAGGCTCTTTTAAGGGGTCTCCCATTATTAAGAGTATCCAATGGTGATGATGCTTCCAATTTAGATCAGTGTCTTTCCTCTTAAGTATCCTCTGAGTCAGATTCAGAGTGAGAGTCAGAGCAAAAATCCCAATTGACTACGGGCATGCAGACGTTAATACGTGCGGTCAGGGACACCATTCATGTAAAAGAACGACCCCCACTTCTCTCTAAAAAAGGCACCCTTACAGCACCAGAAGCTATGTTTTCCAAACTATAGAGAATTTGTCTGAATGCTTCCACTAGAATCTCTAGAGACGTCTAGAAGTTTCAAAACGCGGTTTCCTTTTCAGGAGATCTTTTCTCCTTCTGTGGTTCCGCCTATCTAAAGGCTATGAAAGACCACTACCATCCATTTGTCAGATGCGGCTTCACTCAGTGACCCTCTTGACAAAAAGTTGGAAGTCTACTTCCATAGCTGCAATGTCTTTGCACTCAGCTTTTGCATTTTTCCTGGGCGTGTAAGGCCTGTTCAGTGAGGGGGAAGCCACTGAACCGCTGTATCCTGGCTGGAGCACCACAGCGGGAAGAACACGCAAGGGGTTTGGCAGTATCTAAGGCCACCATTGCATATTGGATCCAGTCTGTGATTTCAGACACCTATGGGTCAAAAGGGTAAAAAGTTCCTCCCCTTCGAGTAACTGTCTATTCTACAAGGGCTGGGCGGTCAGGCTTCAAGCTTCTGTTGCCAAGGTCAACGCTGCTTACTGGGCTTCGGTGTACACTTTCCCTAAGTTTAACCAAATTCATTCTTTTGCCTCTGCTGATGCCAGTCTGGGTCAGACTGTTGCATGAAACTGTGTGTTATTCAGGACGCATGGCTGTCCACACTCTGGCACTGCATTAGGGCATCCTAAGGTGCTTTGTCCCCTAGTGATATTAATGCGAAAACAAGATTTTTTTTGTTCCAGGACCTGTTATTCTGCCGGTTTCGTTAAGTTTTCTCCCGGGACTGTGGATATGTTTGTTTTTCTCCCACTGCTTATGTACAAACTGAATTAGGCCTCATGCCCATTTTAGTTACTTTCTTCAAGGTGCTATCAGTTTTTTTACTGATAGTACCCCGACACATTCACTTCAATGGGGCGATGCACACTTCCGTTGTTTTGACTGTTACATTCTTCAGTTCCATCAAAAAGTAGAACATGTCCTACTTTTGTCTGTGGTTCAGTGTCCGTCTCGCCCATTGAAGCCTATGGGTCCATCAAAACAGGCGGCACACGGAAGGCATCCGTGTGCCGTACATTTTACGGATCCGTTTCCAAGCAACGGCAGGGTGTGCCAAAGCACCGTGCGTTCAACATACAAGATGGATTGTAACAGACCATTAAAAACGGAAGCACAACGTCCGTTTAAAACGGAACGGATGCGGACCGACAACGGAAACCACATGGAAGTAACGGACAAGCGGATCAGTTTTAAACGGACGTGAAAACGGTGAAGGATGTGTGAATGAGGCCTTAGGCTGTGCCTGCATTTCTGTTGTGCTCTTCTAACAGAACAAGACGACGAAAAAAAGACAGTGCCTGATGGTACCCATTGACTTTATGAGGTTCCGTCAGGGGTGCCTTGGCCTTCTACCAAAAAAAAAAAAAAAAAAAAAAAAAGGAGCGCAGCATGCTGCGCTATTGTTTACGGTATTTTTGTCCGGATCTGTGACGGAGGCCCCTAACAGAGCCTTTAATGCAGATGTGAATAGGCACTTTGCCCAGGCAGTCAGTATCTGTAGGAAGAATACAGAGTCAGGATTCTTTCCTACCTAGCGTGGTCTCCTAGCAGCAGAGGCCTATACCCATGATGCAGTGTCCCCCAATGACTGAAAATAGCTTTTATAGTAAGTACAAAAATCTAGTTTTGAATTTTTCTGTCTATGGAGCGGTGTGAGGGCTTGTTTTTGCGGGAAAGCTGAAGGTTTTTTTGGTACCATTTTAGGGTACATACGACTTTTTGATCGCCTGTTATTCCATTTTTTGGGAGCAATGGTGACCAAAAAGCTGAAAATCTGGCTTTTTTTAAAAAAGAAAAATAATTTTAATAGCGTTCACCGTGCTGCATGAATAATGTTATATTGTAATAGCTTGGACTTTTACAGGTGTGGTGATACCAATTATGTTTATCCAATTAGTTTTATTTTTATATTACTTTAGCAGGAAAACAGGGTTTTGTTTTTTTGTACATTACTTTAAACTTTAACTTTTTTTTATATCTTTTATAGATCACTGGTACAATACACTGCAATACTTACATACACCGTGTTCCAAATTATTATGCACATTGGATTTAAGCGTCAAACATTTAATTATTAGTTTTTCAATGAAACTCATGGATGGTATTGTGTCTTAGGGCTCTTTGGATCATTGTAATCAATCTCAGACACCTGTGATAATTAGTTTGCCAGGTGTGCCCAATCAAAGGAAAACTACTTAAGAAGGACGTTTCACATTATTAAGCAGGCCACAGGTTTCAAGCAATATGGGAAAGAAAAAGGATCTCTCTGCTGCCGAAAAGCGTGAAATTGTCCAAGATATTGCACTATTTATGAAAACATTGGGTATTTCTAGAAAACTTAGGAGTGATCATCGTACACTGAAAAGATTTGAGCACAGACTGGTTCGTTCAGATAAAGGCATAATGAGAAAGGTTTCTGCCAGACAAAATAGGATTAGGAGAGCAGCTGCTAAAATGCCATTGCAAAGCAGCAAACAGGTATTTGAAGCCGCTGGTGCCTATTATTCGGCCACCCCTAAACAATGCTCACAAGCAGAAACGGTTGCAGTGGGCTCAGAAATACATGAAGACTAATTTTCAAACCGTGTTGATTACTGATGAGTGCCGTGCAACCCTGGATGGTCCAGATGGATGGAGTGATGGATGGAGTAGTGAATGGTTGGTGAATGGCCACCATGTCCCAACAAGGCTGCGACGTCAGCAAGGAGGTGGCGGAGTCATGTTTTGGGCTGGAATCATGGGGAGAGAGCTGGTAGGCCCCTTTAGGGTCCCTGACGGTGTGAAAATGACCTCTGCAAAGTACGTAGAGTTTATGACTGACCACTTTCTTCCGTGGTACAAAAAGAAGAACCGTGCCTTCCGTATCAAAATTATCTTCATGCATGACAATGCACCATCTCATGCTGCAAAGAATACCTCTGTGTCTTTGGATGCTATGGGAATAAAAGGAGAGAAACTCATGGTGTGGCCCCCATCTTCCCCTGACTTCAACCCTATTGAGAACCTTTGGAGCATCCTCAAGCAAAATATCTAGGAGGGTGGGAGGCAGTTCACATCAAAACAGAAGCTCTGGGAGGCTATTCTGACTTCCTGCGAAGATATTCAAGCAGAAACTGTCCAAATACTCACAAATTCAATGGATGCAAGAATTGTGAAGGTGATATCAAAGAAGGGGTCCTATGTTAACATGTAACTTGGCCTGCTAAGTTTTTTTTGATTGGAAGAGCTTTTGATTTCTGTAAATATGACCTCCTGACGCTGCAAATTCAACAAATTACCATTTTAGTTCTCTTTACAACCTTTAAAATGTTTTGATCTCTGTTGTGCATAATAATTTGAAACAGTGCATTTTGAGTATTTTTACTTCTAAAAAAAAAATCTGTTATCATTAGGAGATTTGTTCAATAAAATTTGCATTATACTCCAACGGTTGATGGCTTGAAGATTATACTGACTGTCATTTGCAGCAACTATTTAGGAAAATCAGCGAAAAATAACATTTGCATAATAATTTGTAACGCGGTGTATTGCAATGTATTGTATTTTTTACCGGCTTCCTCGGGCTTAATAGGAGCACCAAGATGGCACCTATACAGTCTTCATCAGGCCCCCAGGATTCCATAATAACCATCAGTACCCGGTAATTGCATCTCTAGAGGCCGATGGATTGACAGAGGTTGCTCCACACTATTTTTAATGGCTTACAAGCTTCCGTCGCTATCGCCTGTGGCATCTATGTGTCTGTAATATACAGCTGACAACTGCTGCATATGGAGCACCATAAAGTCTATATACGTCAAATGTCGTAAGGGATTATAGATTTAATTTACCCTTTTCGTCATTAGTATTGAAAAGGATCAACAGGTCATTAGGACTTGTTTCGTCTTATGCATAGTGCCAAAGTATAATAAAAAGGTATAAAGATTGTGCGCATAAAGTTAAAAACCCTAAATTTATGAGACATGGGCACAAACACTTTAGCAGCATATTATAGACACCAAGATTACACAAACTATTTTTCATTTTCCTAATATGACATTCAGACTTAGGACATCCCTTTAAGGCCTGATTCCCACGAACGTGTTCAATGTCCATGGGACGGCCGTTGAAATAGCAGCCGTCGCACGGACCTATGTAATTAAATGTGGCCGTTCACACAACCGTTGTTTCAACAGACCGTGTGAAGGGTACGTGCAAAAATAGGACATGTCCTATCTTTTCACGCATCACTCCATAGACTCAACTATGGTGGATAAGTGACATTGTGTGCCGCAGCGATGAGCACGGATGCACCTCGGACGTGAAAAACAGCAGTTTTTCACGTCCGAGATGCGCAGCGCTCGTGTGAATCAGGCCTAATAGAGAGAACAGAAAGCTGCTGCAAAGAGTATCTTCTTGGTCTGGAGGATCCAACACGTCCCTCCATTACATCAATAGCCCTCTAATATCAGCTTATCGTCTGGACAAGCCCTTTAGACTAATGGTTACTAAGAGCGCAAGTTTACAGCTCTGACCATTAGAGATGGAGGATCTGTGTACCGGCTGCATCCAGCTGACCAGGTACATTTATCGTGAGCTGCTGTAAGTCAGCGTTGCCGAGAACTCTACTTGCGATCCGGATTGGTGGAGCGCAGCTGACATACAGAACTGTTCTCACAATACTCCTGCCATATGTCCTTTACAGATAGTTTCCAGACACTGTACACAACCCTTGAACATTTCTGGGTCTTGTATAGTTGATGCTGTAAGCACCGGCTAGTCTAACCCTTTCACAGGCATCCTAAAGGTGCAGTTGCTTGAAGTGCTTCTAAAATAAATAGACAACTGTATTTCAGTAGTAAACACTTAACATGCAAAGTGACCAACTCCTATACGGTAAACACAAGGCAAGAAAATAAAAAACGACATTACAAACAACTGACACATTGATACTTACTGAACCATCTGATGCACTTGCCCCAACTTTGTCTCCTGCTGCATTCCAACATACTTCAAATATACCCCCTGTTCCCCGATAGCTGTGAACTAGTGCTCCCGTCTAATGAAGAGAAGAAGAAAAAGCATTAACAAATCAAAAGGCCTTTATTTTAGAACATTCAAAGCAACGTTCTTCTTACTAATATTGAATGACTTACAAGTCGCTCATTGCCGTATATTTACAGATCAAATCCCCACAGGCTAGGATATAGTTTCAAAGGAGTTCTAGGAGATTACAAAAACATTGCTGCTTTCTTCCAGAAACCGTGCCACTCTTTTCCATGGGCTGATGTCTGGTGTTGAAGCTCAAACCCATTCTGAAAGGTTTTCAAATCTCATAGAACTCCTTTAACATGAGTAAATCTACAAGTAAATACAGTGAATGACAATTTATATAGTGAGACCTCACACACAAAATTGAAGTTAAATGGAAGTATGAATAGAAAGGTACCCCCCCCCCCTACATAGCAGTGTGTCAAAAACGGCTCCTTTCGCTGACTCATAACAGCTGATGTTGACAGGTCTGTTATTCTTACTATGTCCTTTATTAGTACTTTGGAGCACATAATCGGGTCTTGCTGTTGTGCTTAAAACAACCCTCCGGTACTACATAAAATTTTAACCTTAGCAGGGGAACGCATAGTTAATTTACCTGGTGCCCTCTTTTTCATCTATTGTGCCGATGATCTGCTGATCCCAGGCCCCTTTTGTTTCATCCAAGATGGCGGCAGAGCTTCTCAGACGACCCGTTGCACACTGTGCTTCGATAGTCTGAGACACTCTTCCCTGCTTTCCAGTTGACAAGCGCTGCCTGCTATGCATTTCTTAGAGAAGGTTAACATTCTCTGTTATAGCGACCCACCGGTCTAATATCCTCCTGACTATTAACATATGAATAACTAGTACAAGTATTCATAAGATCAATAATCAGCAATGTGACCTATAGGTGATAGATGGTCATGGAAAAGTATGTTCTCTGTTATAACTAAGAGAAAGCCCAAAAATTAAACACAAATTATGGCATTCTAAAACGTGTATTTATGTTAAAGGGGTCCTCCAGGGAAAAAAAAAAATAAATTCTAAAAAAAGTGTCCCCCGCCTTGGTTTGCCTTCCCTAATGCCCCCTATTAAACTTCTAACCAGTTTCTGTTTGATCTCCATCGTCACGGCTGCTCTTGCTGGCTGTTTACATCCCTTGCTGGCTGTTTCCTGTCTTGTAATCCACCATACCCATGATCCCCTGCGGCATCTGAGACAGTTGCACCCCCCCTTCCTCCAAAGCATCTCAGCTATTTGCATACTGCCACGCCCCTCTATGTTCACAGTGTTCTTCCCTGCTCTAATTCCAGGCAGCTTCCTCCCTGCACACTGTCTTACACACTAATAATCATTATCCTTTGTGCCTCCATCTATCCCTGATCTAAGTACAGGGACCCATCTCCCTCCCCCACCCGTTTCACAGCCTGATCAATGTAAGTCTGCCCACTCCACCTATGTCAGACATCTTGGTACACACAATCCAGTCTGCACATTTTCCTCACCTGCTGCCGGATCTGTTCCAAGAGATCCTGTATTAGGCCCTGTTCATACTGAGCTTTTTTTTGCTGGCAGAAAATTCTGCCTCAAAAATCGGTCTTGAATTTTGAGGCAGATTTTGACCAGCCTGCACGCCACTTGCAGCATTTTTTTGTCCGCGGCCATTGAGCGCCACGGGCAAAAACACAGCGAAAAACACTTTCTCTGCCTCCCCCCATTGATGTCAATGGAACGTCAGAGATGTAAACGCCCAAAGATGGGGCATGTCGCTTCTTTTCCCCCACGAACCGGTTTTACCGCTCACAGGAAAAAAACACCTCAGCCTCCCATTTAAATCAATAGGAGGCGTTTTCTGACCTTTTTTGGCGCGTTTTTCTATGTGGTTTCCGCGTCAAAACGTATAAAAAAAACGGCCGAACATGCCTCACGTTTTTTTCCCGCGAGTGGTAAAACCGGCTCGTGGGAAAAAGAAGCGAGATGCCCGATCTTCAGGCGTTTACTCCTCTGACTTCCCATTGACATGGGAGGCAAAGAAAGTGTTTTTCGCCTGCGGCGCTCAATAGCCGCGGGCAGAAAATGCTGTGAAAAACGTGCCAACCGGCGTGCAGGCAGATCAAAATCTGCCTCAAAATTCCAGACGGAATTTTCAGGCAGAATTTTCAGCCTGCAAAAAAATTCGGTGTGAACAGGGCCTTACAGTGAAGCAAACACCAAACACTACTTCAAACCATGGTAAAACTTTTTTTTTTCACATAATCTACTATAAATGTAAGTGTCTCTCACTATTATTTACTATAATATATATATATATATATATATATATATATATATACACACACACACACACACACACACACACACATCAAGCAATATAACCACATCCGGATTATAATATATATATATATATATATATATATATATATATATATATATATATATATATATAGTATGTATACATAGGCATAGGAGGGGGCGTGTTAGAGGAGAGACAAGGCAGCCAGGCAGCGAAGAGAATCCTAGAGTGAAGGAGGAGGTGTGGACGACGAGATAGGAGGAGGGGGGAGTGCTCTATGATTGATGACGCTCCATGTCTTTGCTAAGACAGGACTTCCAACTGTGTAGAGACACGGCGCGTCATCCACTAACTTTAGGCTCTATTCACACGACAGGGTCAGAGTGTCGGCCGATAAAAACTGCGGTTTTGGTCCGTTTTTCTCGGCCATTTTATCTGCCACACACTGCGCTCTGTAGATCGTGCCGCACGGCGCCCACCCGTAGGCAGTAGGACCACCCTCCGTAAGCAATGCCACACGCCCGCTCCCCCCCCCCTAGGCAATGCTTCTCTAACCAATGGCGATCACCTGCTGTTGCCGGGAGAAGCCCTGTCTAGCCATACATTTGACCTGATGTGGCAAGGGAAAAATAGAATTACAATGCCAGCCAATCAAGTTCAAAATCATATAGAGCTACTCTCCACCCTGGCACCGAGGGAGGGGGCTCCCTCTATGATATCCATATGTCATAAAGGGGCCTAAGGGCAGGTGTGATCATTGTGAGATAACCCCTTTAAAATAAACCTCACTGATAGCAGTACTAATTAATTTCTGGTTGTAGAATTCATGAGATCTTCTCAAAAAGTGATACACCTGGGAGACCAATGGGAATATCTAAGATAAGAACTGAGGAGTTGAGATCAGCTGTAGAAAAAAAAAAAATATGTAAGTCTTACCTGTGTGTTCCAGATGTGTACACATTTGTCAAAGGAACCACTGGCCAGGTACCGGCCATCCGGACTAAAGGCTACACTGTACACGGGTTCCTGATGTTTAGTTAGGGTGTGAATGCAGATTCCTCTGTCTACATCCCATAACCTAACTGTAGAATCAAATGATGCACTGTAAAAGGGGAAAGACAGTGTATATATACATATTAAAAAAATAAAATCTATGGAAATCTATAGACTCACAAAAGTCTAATTTACCTTGCCAACATTAGATTAGCATTTGGGTTACTTGTTCCCGGCCCAGTGGGGCTCCATTTGATGGTGTATATCTCCTTGTTGTGTGCTTGTAAGTCATGAACACAACTGTCTTGCTTCATACTCCATATCTACAATGTCAAATGATAAAAAAAATAGTTTAAGGAAATTGTGCAAATAGGGCAATATACAGCTGCTCTAAATTATATGATGTAGGAATTTTAAGTCTACTACTGGACTATGGCAGGGGGTTGTATACAATCATTGCTCACAGTCTGTCATTTTAGGACTAGAGACCACTCGCATGTGAAACTAATGTACTGTGTTTGCAAATTTGTACCTTTAACGTCATATCATCAGAGCAAGATGCCAGTAGATTACCAGTGGGATCCCACTTTATTGCATTCACTTCATTCTAGAAAAAAAGTAAGGAAAGTCAGTTCGTATAAAAAAAAAAAAAAAAAAAAAAACCACAACAAAAAGCAGATCAAGGGGAAAAAATAAATCGAGTGTGTCAATTGATTGTTTTTATTAGATTATATTCCCTTAACCCGTTAGTGACCGCCCATAGGTGTTTTTACGGCAGCCACTAACGGGCTTTATTCAGATGACAGCCTGTTTTAAACGGACAGGCACGAATACACTGCAATAAAAAAAGTATTGCAGTGTATTATAAATGTGATCGGAGGATCGCATAGTGTAGTCCCCCAGTAAAAGTAAAAAAAAGAAGTTTTTCAAAAAAATAAATATGTGAAAAAATTATTTAAAACCCACTTTTTCTCTTGGCCCTTCTGAGACCACGAACAGGGTGGGACAATTTTTGGATAGTTATCCTTTGGTAGCTATGCGTAAATGGGATAGGGATATACCAGGGATTGATGAATACTAGTGGTCCACTATAATGGAAGTTGTTTCGGGTGTTTCGCTGAGTGAGGGCGGCACGCTCTCATAGCTCTATATACTCCACCGGGTGTATAAAACCCCTGAGGTGTTACATCGGATGGGAATTCGGCCTGGAGCTACTTGTCAGAGATGCGGTTTGGAGCCTGCCGACCTCCTCCATATGCTGTGGGATTGCCTGCAACTTGATATATACTGGTCTGGCCCACTTGCAATTGTGGGAAAGGTGTTCTCTATATCTGTTTAGGGATCCAGGGTTATGTCTCTTAGGTTTTGTAGACGTCTGCCTTTGGACTCTAATGGGAAACTGGCAGTGGGGAGCGTAATGTATGTGGCCCGAAAACTCATAGCACAGCATTGGATTCAGCCTTCTCCCCCAAAGGTTCAGGAGTTTGTGGATGGCGTGAACCAGTTGCTCATTAATGAAAAGGCGATAATTGAGGTGCGTCTGCCAGGTTTGACATGTGGTTGCCATGGTTAAATACTGCTGGGTTGGAAAGTGCCGGACTGCTATGGGGTGGAGCTGTTGGGAATCAGAGGTAAATCAATTATTGAAGATTTGATTTGGGTCTGTGTCTATGGGGTAATGCTTACCTGGGTGGGGAGTGGGTTATGATATCCTCTGCTACAGAGGTGTGAATGGCATGCAGATTAGATCTGCTAGCGGAAGTAAAATATATGTTCCGACCCTGCGTGGCGAATTTTCTTTATGACAAATGTATACGTTCATTTTCCTTTATGGTGTATGGTCGACTGTTCGTGTGTGTGTGTGTTCGTGTGTGTGTGTGTGTGTCCTATTTCAGGACTGTTGTAATTGTTGAAAACGTGCAATAAAAAGTATTTGATTTAAAAAATAAAAATAAAAAAATTTCCCCTTGCAAACTGCCTTATTATTAAAAAAATAAAATAAAGTCAAAAGGATAAACATATTTGGTATCGCCGCATCCGTAACGACCCCAACTATAAGGTTATTACATTTAACCCGCCTGGTGAACGATGTAAATAAATAAAATGCAAAAAATTGCTGTTTTCTTGGAAAAAATGAGATAAAAAGTGATCAAAAAGTCGTATCTACTCCAAAATGGTACCAATAAAAACTACAAGTCGTCCTGGAAAAAAAAGTCCTCATACAACTGCATCAGCGGAAAAATAAAAAAAAGTTACGGCTCTCCAAACATGGAGACACAAAAACAAATAATTAAAAAAAAAAAAAAAAAGTAGTGTTTTTTACTGTGTAAAAGTAGTAAAACATAAATTTGGTTTCGTTGCAATGGCAACAACCCGATGAATAAAGTTATTGCGTTATTTATACCACACGGTGAACCACATAAATGTAAGACGAAAAAAAGTGTGGTGAAACTTATGTTCTTTATCTATTGCCATCCAAAAAAAAAAAAAAAAAAGAAAAAAGTTAATAAAAGTTACCCAATAAATTATATGTACCACTAAATGGTGTTAATAGTTACAACTTGTCCTGCAAAAAAAAAAAAGACCTTATACAGCTATGTCAATGCAAAAATGTAAAAAAAAGTTATAGCTCTTTGAATGAGACTATGGAAAAACGTGAAGGAAGGGTGTCGTGGAAAAAAAATTTTTATATCAATTTGCTTTTAGTGTTTTATTAAAAAAAAATATATATTTATTTGTGTGAGTGTGTTTTACTTTTTTTTATTTTCTAACTTTTTCTTCTCTATGGGGGCTGCCATTTTTTTTTTCATCTCTGTATGTGTCGATTAACGACACATACAGATATGGAATACAGCACACACATCCCCATAGAGAATGCGAACGGGAGCCGTTTGCATACACTATGGTGTACGCTGTCTGTGTGGAAAAGGCGCATGCGCCGCTCCCACACAGTCCAAATGGAAGGTCTTCGGCCGAGCGACATCCGGCGCCATTTTCTTGTGGACCTGAAGCCGCGGCAGGACAGTAAGATTACTACTTCCGGTCGCGGCTTCCGGACATGTGTTCTGAAGCAAGCACTAGGAGCGGACGGACCGGCGGCGGCAGGAGCAGGTAAGTTATGTCTGTGTTTGTTCGCATTTTACTGCGTGATTAAAACTGTATCTAATCCTCCTACCCTGTGCATTCGCTCAAAAAATGGCGACACGCTTGGTAGGAGGTTTGAACAGTCAATCCCCTCCTTTCTCCTGGCACTAGCCAGGAAAAAGGAGGGGGGATTGTTTGAGGACACTAGAGCGAGTGTGTCTTCTCCAATTTTGCAGCATAAAGCAATGTGGTTGCTTTACCACATGCCAATGCTGCAATTTTGGGAATTGCTCCCTCTAGTGACCAGCACAGGGAAATGTTATAAATTAGAATCTAATTTATAATATTTCCTGACTCGTGACAAAATTAAAAAAATTAGAACAATGTTTAATCATTTATACACTAACTGTTTAGCTACACATTAGCGACACATTCTCTTTAAAGTATAGCTAAACGTTTGACAAACTTCTGACGTCAGAAGTTTGTATAGGTGGGGGTCCAAGCACGGAGAGCCCCACCAATCGCTAGAACGAAGCGGCTGAAGTGCTTGTGTGAGCGCTCAGCCGATTCGTGTCTGTTTCCGGAAATAAACATATCGGTGTACGGACTCAATAGAACGTCTATGAGCCCGTACTCCGATACATCTGCTTTCCGGAAAAAGCCGAACAGACACAAAGCTGCTAAGTGCTCACACAAGCACTTCAGCTGTTTCGTTCCAGAGATTCGTGGGGGTCGCAGTGCTCGGACCCCCACCAATACAAACGTCTGACATGTCACTATGACATGTCAGAAGTTTGTCAAACGTTTAGCTACACTTTAATGACCAAGCTATTTTTTAAAGCCTGAAATAGGCTGGTTACTAAGGGGTTAAAGGGTTATCCACAGGATATGCCATACATTTCTGATAGATGTGTGCCCCAGCTCTGGGAACAGCACCCAACCTGTCCCATCTAGTGAGGTGGCCCCACGTCCTGGCAGAGATATAATGGAGAGGTGGCTCGTTTGCTAGGCTATTTTTGGAACTCCCATTCTTTGACTGGATGCAGCGTCCGCGGTACGGGTGTTGGGCAACCGCAATCCTGGAGTTTGGCGCAGCTCCCAGAGCTGGGACCTGCATCTATAAGACAATTATGGCACATCCCATGGACATGCTATACATTTCAAAGATGGAAATACCCCTCTAAGGAAGCAGATAATTTCGGACTAAGGATGCAGGACATTTTTTATCATTTTGCCTCCCTGTGACAGTCATAACTTTTGTTTTAGTGGTTTCAGGAGGGCTTGCTTTTTCCAGAACGAGGTGTATTATTTAACAGCACTACTTTGGGATACATAAATCATCAAGTTTGCTTATACCCGCCCCCCCTCACGTATAAAAGTTAAACAAAATACAAACAGTAGGCTTTCAGCGCCGAAAATATACACTACGTAGCCTTAAGGCGCTAAATGTCTGGATGTAAACAAGAATACTTGAAAACGTTGAGGAACTGAAATGAAAATATTAGAATACCGCATGTTTTCACTATAGTCATTGAGTTTATTTTATAGGAAGACAGAAAAATTCCTTTAAAAAGTTTGTCTCCCGAAGAACACTTATTTTGACGCCAGCATGATGATCAGCCTTTATTGTCAGGCTATACATTTTACCGTCAGCAGCAGCTGAAGTGGAAACTTAGTATTGCATACTGGCCATGCAAATGACTTATATGTTGGCTCTTTCTGGCTCATAGAGACACCCCCTCCCCATGATGTTCTTAAGCAGTAATAAAACATATGAGACCATATCAACTTCTAACTTAAAACTTTTAATACCAAACTCTAAAACTAAGCTCAAGTTACCCATGTGTTCAGGAACCCCCATGTGTCAGTCGCTTAACTTTCCTGTTTCTTACGGCTTCTTTCACTAAATATTACACTGTGGCCATTGCATAGCAACAAGTCTGAATCAGGCACCAGTGACATGCTTTTTATACTTGAATCAATGGTGATAAGCCTGTGTCACTCATACAGGCACCAGAACTTCCTGTACGATGACATTGCAGCGACTGGTCCACACAGGGGGGGGGGGGCATAAGCCTCTATCACCGATGCAGCCGATTATACAGACCCCTGTCACACAGTTAGGCTGGATTCACACGAGCATGTTCGGTCCGTAAAGGACGGAACTTATTGCGGCCGCAAGTCCCGGACCGAACACACTGAAGGGAGCCGGGCTCCTAGCATCATAGTTATATACGACCTAGTTCAGCCTCCCTGAAAATGACCAGCTCAATTTTTCAGTTTTTGCCTCTGCTTTTCAGCAGCTATGACATTATTTTTTCATTGATTTGGTTGTAGGAGGCGTTTTATGCAAGAAAATTTAGGGGTTTTTTTTCTGCGTGGCTTAGGGTAGAAAAAAATCACTTTGTAAGTTATATCATGTCCTAGGAAAAAGATTCAAAATTTTTTTTTTTTTCCCGTTCCACACTAAATAACCTGTTAAATTAATTCTGTGGGTTATTACGGTCGTGTAGAAATCTGTTTAGATTTTTAGTTTTTTATGTAATGTATGGGCAATCAAATATATTTTATGCAAAATAATGACTTTAAAGGGGGGGGGGTGGGGGGACAACACTTTTTTTTTAGTATTTTTTAATCCCATGAAGGAAATGTTATTTACAACTTTATTTTTTACTTAAAGGCCTAGTTAACGGTTTTCTGGCGCGGATTATGATCCGGAAAAAACTTAAGAATCAGCGCCAAAAATGGCCAAAATCACCCCCCATTTATTTCAATGGGAGGCAGAGGCAGTTTCTCCCCCGGGCAGCATTTAGCCGCTTGCGGGAAAGAAAGCGGCATGTCCTTTGCCGCGGCTGCACCTCTGACCTCACATTGAAATCTGAGCGTTTCTTTGAACCGCTGTCTTCAATGGCCGCAGGCGAAAAATCGCAGGCGTGTAAAAATCTGCCTGCAAAAAAACTGTGAACTAAATCAAAATGTATTAGCAAACTCTTGTATGCTAATTCATTACACTATCTCACTGGGACATAGGTTGCCATTAGGGCAACAGCAGGCATACTGAACAGACAGCCCTGGGGTACATTCTAAGTTAAATACACCCAGCGTAAAATATTGTAGCTAAACCGACATATTCAAATCTCAAGACAATTAGCATTTATATAGAGTAATACTTACTGTGTGTCCCTGGAATGTTTTTATTGGCCTGTCTTGTCCCAGTTTGCAAACATGGATGCACATATCTGTACTGCACGATGCAAATGTATTGTTACTTTGCCAGTCTACATCCAAAGCTGGTGCTGTAACAGAAAAGATCACATTTTCAAAAAACTCATCAAAATTATTACATAAAACACAATGATAGCAAAACACCATTAAGGTGACATTCACACAACAGTGAAAAAAAATGGCCATTAAAAATGGATCAACTGTCAGTTTTTCATGCCAAATTTGCGTCCATGCGTCTCAAAATTTTCATCCAATTCCAGTCCGTCTGTCTGTTGGCCATAAAAACCGGATGGCAGTTAAAAAAAATAAAAAAAAGGGATGGATTTCATAGTGCCACAGTGACCACTGTAGATAATGCCCACATAGTACCAGTGCCCACATATTGCAACTGTAGATCGTGCAGTGCCCACCTAGTACCACAGTGCCCATATATAAAGTGCCAGTTCCCACGTAGTGCAATAGTGCCAAATGTGGATAGTGCCCATACAGATAGTGCCACAGTGCCCAGATTACACGCCCCTCCCTTGCAGATAGACTGAGCCCCTGATGTCTCTGTCCATATATGCAAAAAGGAAGCAGCACTCCAGCAAAGAAATAAAGAATCCAGATTTATTCTCCCATATGTAAAACAGAGATGATGCTTCATCATCTCTGTTTCACATATGGGAGAATAAATCTAGATTCTTTAAATCTTTGCTGGAGTGTGGCTTCCTTTTCCTTTTTGCATCTACATTGTGGGCATCAATCAGTCGGATTCCTGGAAGCTGGCACCCATTTTGACCCTGGAGGTTTAGTTCTGCTGTGCTGCACACATTTCTACTTTTCTGTCCATATATGGACAGTGACGTCAGGAGAGCAGAATCCCCTGCCAGAGCGGACCGGGGATTCCACTCCAGGAGTAACACCTTGACGTCACTGTCCATATATTGATAGTGACACCGGGGTCTTGTCCAGGTGCGGAATCCCCTGCCTGACCGGGGCCTGGCCACCGGGGTTTCCGCTCCGTGAAGCTACAGTGGCGCTATCTACAGGGATGGGGGGGATTCCTAGCTTCAGGCAGGGGGGGTGTTATCTACATGAAGGGGTGCCATCTACAAGACTGAAGTCCCTGGCCAGAGATCTTTCAATGCTCTGTTCGGGGATTCCATTGATGAAAATCCCGACTTCACTGTATGGACAGTAATCTCTTCCCCGGGCTCAGCATTCAAAGGTGTGTGTGTGTGGGTGTGTGCGCACTCGGCCAGGATCAGTTTTTACAGGCCGTTACAAGGATTGCTTCCTGAAAAACAGCCGCTAAATACTGATCCATTTGACTTCTACGGGAGCCATCTGACCATGAAAACGGCCAAAAATAGGACATGTTCTATTTTTTGGACGACCAATATTTACGGCCCGTTAAAATAAACGGCCATGTAAATACACCCATAGAACTTCATTGTTCTGAAAACTGCCGTTTTCCACGGTCGTGTGAATGTAGCCTAAAGGGCCTTCCTGGGGATTGAACAAATAAAAATCAAGGATAATAAAATTCTCAATATACTTCCCTTCAGAATTTGCCACTATTCTCTTGCTGCTGCTGGTTGCATCCCCCACTGCATCTGTTTACAATCTTGCAAGCTCTAATGTCATGTGAGCATGCCAACCAATCATGGCTTGCTGCAGTGACATGTTGTCCAGTCCATAGTGACATTACTACAGCAGGCCATGGCTGCCTCAAGTGATGCCCAAAAAAAAAAAAAAAAGAAAAGTAGATGGACGTCAGCATGCCATTAAGCTTTTGTTATTTAGCCATTTGTCAAGCTTGGGAAAGATTTCATTGTAAACCGAAGCATCGCTGGGTGTAAGACATGCAGCTGAATATAAAAAATAAAAAAAAAAGACGTTTAATGGCATGCTGACATCCCTCTACTCTTTTTGGACATTCCATTATGTGGTGTAAACGGACCCCCTGGGATGGACTGTTGCATCCAAAAATACATTTTCGTGATAAGTGTGCTGCTCTCATACATTACTTCCCTCCTGACTGACGTGATGTGCCGCCCCCTATTGATGACATGTCTTCGTGCAAAAGCATAAAACAGACATGCAGTTGGGAACAGCAACAGCAGCAAAGGAATCAGTAAAGAAATTAAAACAAAGTTGTAAAAAAAAATTATAATTGGATTAAAAACTTCTAAAATCCCTTCAAAAAGGGGTAGTTCAGTGTTTTTTGTAGGCAGAAAAAATCTGCCTCAATTTGTGTTAATGCTTCTTTTTACAGAGAGCTTTTTTTGCCCGTTTTATCTAATGCAAGGACCACAGGCAAAAAACGCTGCAAACAAAACACTTAGAAACGAGCGCTGCAGGTTTTTTCTGCCTGCCCCTGATTTCAGTGGGAAGTTAAAAGGCACAAACTGCGGCAAGAAAGAACATGGCACTTTTTTTTTCTCCTACAAATGGACAAAAGCCACCCGGGAAAAAAAAAAAACGCTTCTGCCTCGCATTGAAAATCATTGGGGTCGATTTAGACTATTTTTTTGGGCGCCTTTTCTATCCAAATCAGTGCAAAAAAATTTTTGGTGTCAAATAACTGTCTACATCCCTTGTCCCAATGCAACTCCCTTAACTAAGCCATGTTTTACATATTTTAAAATAGACAGTAGACTAAAGCGAACACGTAACCCCCGGAAGAAGCTACGTGCGACACGTTACGGTTGGATCCCCTCATAGCTATGGTCTGTATGCTTCCTTAAATATTATTTTGTTATCCAATTTCCATTATACGATAGTATTCTCTTTTCTTGGATGGTTTCTTATCCATGTTTTCACCTCATGATATACGTACCAGTTCCTATACGCACTATTTGTACTTTATTATAGGAGGCTGTGGGACCCAACCTACGTGGGGATCCTTGTTTCATGGTTTAGGTTACTGCTAATGTACTTGTTTTTAACTATTTTGTCTCTTAAACACATTATGTAGAGAGAAATCGACAATATTTTATTGTGTGTGATTTCTTATATAGGTGCTCATACTCGTATGTCACACAGATTATTAGGTTTGCTATATGCATGTATTAGCCCAATTGTTTCAGTAGGTGTTATGCAAAAACAAATTTGTTTAAATTATAAAAATATATAATTTTTTAATATTTACAAATGAAAAGCTCATAAAAAAAAAAAGTAAGGAAAACAAAGCCCTGTCTTTCACGCAAAAAGAAAAGTATGCAAAAATTACTTTAATAGCATACAAATCAACTAAAAAGTTTTAAGTGTTATACCTGCACGAGCATGAAAAATAAAAAATCAAAGAAAAAGGATCAAAAAAAAAAAAAAAAAAGTATCTGCACATGAAGTAGAAAAATGTGCGTTGTTAAAGGACGTGTCGCGAAAAAAAATATTTTTACATCAATTTGCTTTTAGTGTTTTATTAAAAAATGTTTTATTTATTTGTGTGTTTTACTTTATTTTTTAACTTTTTCTTGTCTATGGGGGCTGCCATTTTTTTTTTCCATCTCTGTATGTGTCGATTAACGACACATACAGACATGGAATACGGCACATACAGCCCCATAGTGAATGCGAACGGGGCCCTTTCCATTCACTATGCTGTACGCCGTCTGTGTGGGAACGGCGCATGCGCCGCTCCCACAGTCCAAATTGAAGGTCTTTGGCCGGGCGACGTCCGGCGCCATTTTCTTGTGGACCGGAAGCCGCGGCCGGACAGTAAGATCACTACTTCCGGTCGCAGCTTCCGGACTTGTGCACTTGGAGCGGAGGGAGCAGACGGACCGGAGGGAGCAGGTAAGTTAGGTCTGTGCATGTATGTGTTTTAGTGTGTGATTACTACTGTATGTAAACCTACTACACTGTGTGTTAGCTCAAAAAATGGCGACACAGTGTAGGAGGTTTGACCGTTCAATCCCCTCCTTTCTCCTGGCACTAGCCAGGATAAGGGAGGGGGATTCTGTGAGCTCACTAGAGCGAGTGTGTCTTCTCAAATTTTGCAGCATAAGCAATGTGGTTGCTTTACCACATGCCAATGCTGCAATTTTGGGAATTGCTCCATCTAGTGACAAGCACTGGGAAATGTTATAAATTAGCATCTAATTTATAATATTTCCTTACTCGTGAAAAAATTAAAAAAATTAGAACAATGTTTAATCACTTATACACTAACTGTTTAACTAAAAAAAAAAAAAAATTCTAGCGACACATTCCCATTAAGGGGTTAATGTAATAACAGTAGATGCAGGGTGGTTCAGAAGCGGCTTAATATGTACCGGAATGGAATGGAAACTGCTGTTTTGCTTCCCCTGTGTGTGCATCCCAGATTATTGTTGTCTGTGAAGAAAACACAAGAACAGGTGAATAGTAACCTCATCTTTTTATACTTTACATTACCAGAAAACCGCTTTTTCTCAGACAGGACACCACATTTCAACACCATTTTATAGCTAATATATAGATATGATCCAAAAATGTTGAGTAACTTTGTAAATGCATGGCATTTTTTTTCCCCCACTGATTCTGGATTACAGTCTGTATTTTGGTCAAGAGCTGCACTCACGATTCTGCTGGGTATTATTGGAAAATCAGAAAGCTTCTTTTCTGTACTGGGACAGCTAGCCATCCCTACATAAGTAAAATGTCTGGTATAAAGAGGACTCTACCGGTATTGCAAATCACTAAAAGAAGTTCTGTGCAGACATTAAATGCAGGGATAGTTCAGCTCTGAAGCCTGCAGAATTGTAAATGCAGCTTTGGACACCAATACAAGGCACAGTGCGTGATAAGTAATGACATGCATTTACAAAGTTACTCAACATTCTATGCAGATAAATTATGTACATATACAGTGAAAAGGTGTATATATATGTTGTTTGAAGAACATTTAAAGATATTTCCTCTGTTGTCACAGTTTTTTTTTTTTATACATCCCAAGTGAAAATTTTATATTGGAGTTACTAATTCGAATTTGGCTCTGTGCCTTTACATACAGACTGCTCCAAAAAACCAATGCTGCAAAGTTTAGTCCTACGTCGCGATCACAGTTATGAATGTTTAAAAAAAAAAATAAAAAAAAATTGGACCAAAAACTAACAGGAGTAGACACAGAAGAGAAACAAAAAAACACACAAAGTCTCTTCTTTAGACATGTTATTCCTTCTAGACCAACTGGCTTCGACTAAAAATAAAAGAAATAAATAAATTAATTAATTAATTAAAAATGAATCAAAATGGTGTGATCCTGGCCAGGCCTAAAGCGAATATTTTTAAACGAACATAGAACCATGTCTCCCAAACAACGTTAGGCCATTTTCATGTTATGGTTATTATTGGCAAAGGGAAAAAAAAAAAAAAGTACAATACAGTTAATTGCAATTATGTCACAACTCAAGTTTATCAGTGGAAACAGAGTGGGCGCAAAAAAACAACAACACCACAACGAAGACATACGTAGAGATTTTGAAATTCTCCTATTGACTACCATCAAAAACTGTGCGATTAATTTTTGGCGCACACACAAAATAAAAAGAAAAAAAGGCAATGAAAATCGGATCTAAACTACGTAAATTCAACCTTCCATCTGTTTAGCACAGACATTCTAAGGCCGGATTTACACGAGCGTGTGCGTTTTGCGCGTGCAAAATGTACTTAACAGCTCCGTGTGTCGGCAGCGTATGCTGCGTGATTTTCGCGCAGCCGCCATCATTATGACACTCCGTTTGGATGTTTGTAAAGAGAAAAGCACCTGGTGCTTTTCTGTTTTCATTCATAGTTTTACAGCTGTTGAATGAATCACGCGCGTCCCACAGAAGTGCTTCCGTGTGGTGCGCGTGATTTTCACGCACCTATTGACTTCAATGGGTGCGTGATGCGCGAAATACGCCCAAAGAACGGACATGTCGTGACTTTTTCGCAGCGGACTCACGCTGCGTAAAAATCACGCACCTGTCTGCACGGCCCCAGACTAATATAGGTCCGTGCGACGCGCGTGAAAATCACCCGTGTTGCACGGACGTATATCACGTTCGTCTGAATAAGCCCTTAGAGCTGGGATGCGGTTGTGTATTACAGTCGTTGCCCCAGTCCCGATTGCACGCACCCTTGTTGTGCCAGTGCAATCAGCAGGACGTGTTTCCTTGCCATGATGCAGTACTGTCCTGCCGCTCATACACGTCATGCGTCGTCAACCGGTTTATACTAATCAGTTAAACATGCTACTTGGCATTATAGAAAAGCTTACCTTGTCAACTCCTGCACTTAAAATAAAGTTTCCTTTCTTGTTCCATTTCAATGCAAATATGGGTCCTTTATGTTGCCCCAATGTGCTTGCAAGGTTTCCTGCGAGGTAAAGGACAACAATACTCTGGTAATACTATGGTAGAGTTATGGAAATAGAACATATGATTAGGAGCATCTTTAGGTCATCTCCAGAACCTATTTAAGAAAACAAGTCTTTAAAAACTACCGATACCAATTTTTTTACATTTCAAAACGGAGGCATATTGTTCTAAGAAGGCGTTTATGTACGATGTGCAATGCACAGCTTACCGTCTTTTGTCCATATTCTGGCAAAACCATCATAAGACCCGGTGGCTAAAAGTGTTCCTTCACTCTAATAAAGTAAAAATACATAAGTAAATATATAAAATCCATTGAGAATGAACATTCATGGGATTCAAAGCATGAAGTCAATTAGCCAGACAATCTCACAGCAACATAAAGATTACCTTGAAATTGTCTGCACTTGGGGAATGTAGTTAGAGACACTCATCAGGTTTATGCCGCCCTATCTGAGGGCAGCATAAAGTAGTGCCAGCAATCCTGAGCACCGCAGGTTATCACTTACTTTCTTATATTCAGTAGATGTCATAAAATCACTCTTGGAGCGTGAGCCGAGGAAGGCGTCCTGTCAACGATGTGCTCGTGAGTCCTCGATATTCATAAGCTTCGATTCCCATAGCCCCCCCACAGGTGATTGACAGCTTTCTCCCTTTACTGTGCATGGAGGGGGGGATGTCAATCAGCAGGAGAAGGGCAGGGTGGAGCCGCAGCCTGAACACGCTCAGGTTGCAGGAGATAAACAGGGATTTTATGAAAACAACTGAATATAACAAAGTTAGTGACAGACCGCTGGAATAGGGACTCTCTTAGCACTTTATGATGCTCTCAGATAGGACAGCGTAAACCTGGTGACAGGGGCCCTTTAACGTTACTAGTTTAAATAGCGTGTAAACAGCAGAAGAAGTTTTTCCAATTGTATTATTTTCAAAGCGGTCAGAAGTTTACATGGTAGAGCACGGGGAGATGGCACCATTGCCAGATGTGGATAAAGGATGCCAGTACTGGATTGCCATGAAGAAATAGCTGTGCGCGCATGAAAATCTTTTCACTGGAATAAATGAGTCCCTAAAACCTAGGTTTTCAATGGAGAGATCCTGCATGTCAGCTCCTTGACAGCCGCCAATGTGAGCAGAGGTCGCACTAGTCATTTTCCTGCATGGTAAAAATATTCTTAGCATTTTTGAGTATTTTTAGCCAAGGAGTATATTTTTGGGGGGTAATTTAGTTTAATATTATATAAGTATATGTGATGTTATAAACTCCAGATTTATAAAGGGACACATTACTATAACCGATAACCATGCCCCCATACATAAAGAGGGAGTTTGAGATTTTTCAAAACTAGTGCAAGGCAAAAGTGATGCAGCTGCCAGTAGCAAAAAATCAGTATCCACCGATATAGAATACGCACCTATAACACACATATATTTATATTATATTTCCTGGCCAAGCTGGTATGATGGCCAGTGTAGTCCTGAAGCCCTAAGTTGTTACAGGACATAAAGACAGTTTCGGCCCCCAGGACTGCTCCAGTCAATATGTCACGACCAGGCACTAAGGTTATTCTGCCCAGGCTTACTGCTGCAATGTGAATTTGTGTGTGCCGTCAAAAAATCTAATTTAAGATACAAAAAAAAACAATTAAAAAACGTAGGCACCAGTAGCATATTGCAGGGACAACGAGAGTCCAGCTCAAGTGTTTAAGGGGACTGCCGTATATAGGGGTAATGCTCTCAGCTGTGTATGCAATACAATAAATGTACCAGCGTCATTGCGACCTCTGAACGTGAGCTTGTGACACGTCAGAATAACACATACTGGAAATTGGGAAAGTTTTCATACAAATCTTTTGAATGTTGTAGACATTTGATATTCCCCATAAACACTGCTTTTATTATCAGTGTACCAGGCAAACACTTTTTCAGGATCCCACCATAGTGTACATAGGCATCAAGTCAATTTGATAAAGTTTCTCCTTTTGGAATTAAACAGTTATCCTTACATTCCAGTCTAAAGACGTGACATCCTTGTTGCTAGGAACATCTTGTCCTCCTTCTCGTATACAGTGTCGGAGGACCAGCTGTGTCGACCCACTAGTGCTGTTTTCACTAAGATTCCATATCCTGGCTGTTGAATCCCCTGACCTATCAATTGAATATTCAAGGAAAAAAAAAAGATGATTGAATTGTTCGGTTTTTAAAATGAAGAAAAAACCCCAAAACAAAACACAGTTTACAAAAGCCAATATTCTGTTATCTTCCTGTGCTCTGGACCTTACACGCTGCTGTTCACACTGCAGTCAGTGCCGGAAAACAAGGACTGACTGAGGAGTATCTAATCTACTGAAACAGAGTAGAAAAGAAAAAGGCTATTTGTAAAACGCAACTCCACAACTTCCCTAACTCCAAACAACAAGGAAGATGGGCAGATACAACACAACCCAAAATGGAAATAAACAAATTCAGATTGAGAACAGAGATACATGGAATGTATATCATAAATACTGTCCCTATGTACTGGCCTATGAACTGTAGGGTGAAACATAATAGACAAACAACCGATCCGGTACGCCATGTATCTCTGTTGTGGACCTCAGTTCTTTTACTGGTTTCTGGTTCAACTTATGAACTCTATCTAATGTGCCTACATATCTTGTCTAATGAAAGGTTTATTACCCAAATCTTTGCCTTAACTTCAATGTATTAATGACATGTACTATCAAGAATCAACCACGTGAAGCCATTCCTGACAGGACTATTGTTCGCATCTATTGATCGTGTCTACAGGGCAGTCAGAACCGCATTTATCATAGAATCTTACATTTGGGAGTTGGTTACAGTTATATGTGGTGTAGAGCTGGGTGATATGGCCTAAAAATAAAATCTAAATTTTTTTCAAGCTTGGACTAATCTCTATTTTTCAGCGAAAAGAAAAAACGTTAAAAAAATAAAAAAATACAGCAAGCTGGCACCAGAAAACGGAGTCATGTAGAATTGATGCAGGCTTTCACATCTCACCACTCAAAGAAACTGCCACCATAGCCGGAGACGGGAGTAGGAAAGCCACATGGAACATAATGGACTCTTACTCCTGGCACCTGGTCCCTCATTGGAGCTGGATGCACCCACATTAAAGAGGCTCTGTCACCAGATTTTGCAACCCCTATCTGCTATTGCAGCAGATCGGCGCTGCAATTTAGATTACAGTAACGTTTTTATTTTTAAAAAACGAGCATTTTTGGCCAAGTTATGACCATTTTTGTATTTATGCAAATGAGGCTCGCAAAAGTCCAAGTGGGCGTGTATTATGTGCGTACATCGGGGCGTTTTTACTACTTTTACTAGCTGGGCGTTGTGTAGAGAAGTGGATGATACTTCTCGTCAGAACACCCAGCTTCTGGCAGTGCAGACACAGTCGTGTTCTCGAGAGATCACGCTGTGTCGTCACTCACAGGTCCTGCATCGTGTCAGACGAGCGAGGACACATCGGCACCAGAGGCTACAGTTGATTCTGCAGCAGCATCGGCGTTTGCAGGTAAGTCGATGTAGCTACTTACCTGCAAACGCTGATGGCTGCTGCAGAATCAACTGTAACCTCTGGTGCCGATACGATGCAGGACCTGTGAGTGACGTCACAGATCTGCACTGCCAGAAGCTGGGCGTTCTGAAGAGAAGTGGATGATACTTCTCGTCAGAACGCCCAGCTAGTAAAAGTAGTAAAAACGCCCCGGTGTACGCACATAATACACGCCCAGTTGTACTTTTACAAGCCTCATTTGCATAAATACAAAAATGGTCATAACTTGGCCAAAAATGCTCGTTTTTTTAAAATAAAAACGTTACTGTAATCTACATTGCAGCGCCGATCTGCTGCAATAGCAGATAGGGGCTGCAAAATCTGGTGACAGAGCCTCTAAGTAAAAAGTGGAGCATCATTAAACTGGTGACATGACATATGGGACGTGTCAGGAATTGCTGTGCATGCTGCATTTATGTAAAAGGAAAGGGTTCAATAAAGTAATCTACACATTCCGTTTATATAGTATTAAGGAATTGCTGTACATGCAAGACCCTTATTCAAAACAAAGCGTTTTCTTGATTATGTGTTTAAAGAGGCTGTCACCAGATTCTCAAATCCCTATCTCCTATTGCATGTGATCGGCGCTGCAATGTAGATAACAGTAACTTTTTTATTTATTTTTTTAAACGTTCATTTTTGGCCAAGTTATGAGCTATTTTATATATATGCAAATGAGGTTTGAAATGGACAACTGGGAGTTTTTTTTTCGTTATGTCCAACTGGGCGTGTATTGTTTTTAACAGGGCGTGTTTACATGTATGACGCTGACCAATCAGTGACCAGTCAGCATCATACACTCATCTCCATTGATTTACACAGCAGCGATGTGCAGCCGCATACACGGAGATTAACGTTAATCAAGTGTCCTGATAATGAATACACATGAAATCCAGCCTGGACGTCATGTGTATTCAGAATCCTGACACTTCTGAATCTTTTCTGTGAGATTTCCAGCAAGTGAAACTAAATCTCGTTTACCTCCGTAATCTCGCGAGATTTTGTTTCCCTTCTAGAAATCTCAATTCAGAAGTGTCAGGATTCTGAATACACATGACGTCCAGGCTGGATGATCATGTGTATTCATTATCAGGACACTGCAGTAACGTTAATCTCTGTGTATGCGGCTGCACATTGCTGCTGTGTAAATGAATGGAGAGGAGTGTATGATGCTGACTGGTCACTGATTGGTCAGCGTCATACACGTAAACACGCCCAGTTAAAAACACAATACACGCCCAGTTGGACATACGAAAAAAAACTCCCAGTTGTCCATTTCAAACCTCATTTGCATAAATATAAAATAGCTCATAACTTGGCCAAAAATTAACGTTTTAAAAAAAAACAAAAAAACGTTAGTTATCTACATTGCAGCGCCGATCACATGCAATAGGAGATAGGGATTTGAGAATCTGGTGACAGAGCCTCTTTAAAACTCTATTGAACCTCCTTCTTTTGCATAAAGCATTGCATCACCAGCAATGCCTTAATACTGTATTACATACAGATTATTCACAGAATGGGGGGAATTTATTATGCATTCTTTACGCAAACTGCTACTTTTCCTGGCATAAACATTAAATTAGGTGCATTTTGCCCCAGTATATGACATCTTAAAAGGGGTGTTCCCACTAAGCACATTTTTTTTATGCATCAACAGTATAGGTGATAAATGTAAAAAATGCCACACCAATCACAAGAACACATGTCCAGACCACTGTTCCTCCCCAATGCACGATCGCAGCAAGGCGGCTTTTGAATGGAGCGGCAGTCGCACACGTGCGCTGATGCTCCATTCAATATCTATGGGGCTAAAGGAAACAGCAGGGCACTGTTCTAGTGGAGGTCCCAGCGGTGGAGTCTCCAGCAATTATACATTTATCAACTACCCTGTGGATAGGTGATAAATGTGCTTAGTGGGAAGACTCATAAGAAATGCCAGTCTTAATAAATGCCCCCACTGTGTTAATAAGCGCTGTAAAACGGCCACAAGAAGGCTGCTTTGAAAGAAGTGTTATAGAACATACATTCTGCAGTTTTCATACCTTCGTTTACTGACCATATTGACATTACCTTTTTCAAGAGGGTTTTCAGATTTAATTATTTTATAGTATATCCACTGGATATGCCAAGACAGGCTAAACAGCGTGGGTACCACTGCTAGAACCCCTATTCGACCCAATAACATAAGTTGCAGTCCAGAATACATTACTGGTGGAGAGGGGGCACACGTGTAAGATCATTCGCTATTAAAGAAGCACTTCAGAAATTTTATTTTTGCCCAAGTAGTGCAGCATAGGCGATTATTAAAAAAATAGGCACTTGTGTATGTCCAATTCAGTTAATGTGCTATTTACGGGTTTTCTGCCATCTTGGTTCCTTCTTCCCCTCTAGTATTGTTCACCTAATGAAGCCTACATTACATGTCCCATGATGCTTCAGGCTTTGCTGAGGGGGCGTAGTTTCATCACACTGCACTTGCTCTAAGTCCTATTTAAATGCAGCAAGTAATAGATCAGTGACACAGAACTGCTGTCCCCTAAAACTGCAGTCTCAGTGCATTTCTATGTGATGCATCTTTACACTTGTCTCCCTGCCTCCTGCTAGCGATCGGTTTCTACAAGTCAGATTTTACACATACGGCAGTGAGGAGCAGCATCTCATAGGAATACACTGGAGATTCTGCACACAGCATACACAGATATTAAAAGAAAGTGAGTCATGGAGTTTTATAACTCTGTAGCTAATCACTAATCTATCACTGCACACCTGCTCCCTTAGATATGGCAGAAATAACCTCTTCAAGAGCACTCTATGCATGGGAGACATATAGAGGAACAAGGGTGGAGCTAGGTGGGATCTTATGGGGTGATTATATAATCCTGTAGTTCACAGGTAGTCGGCCACAAATGAGAAAAAAAAAAAAACCTCATGTCTACACATGAGAGCATGGTGTATTTTAGTGGTCAGACTCAGATCACATGACAGCTGCCTATAATGAAAGGGTTCAAAATGTATAGATGTAACGGAGCTGGGAAGAAACAAATGACACTGCTAAAATGTTGATGGTGAGTTAGCATGATTTATAAAAAAAAAACTAAAATCAAAAACCTATTTTATGACCACCACATATAAAAGGCAAAATGGCATATCCAGTGGATCTGCCTGTAAGCCCCTGTAGGATTGCACCCTGTCAGGACTGAACTAAATTGCAAGGGGCTGCACCCAGAGATGAAGCTCAAGCCTGAACAGAGCTGTGTCCTATATCACTCATGCTGGACAGTAATGAGAATTTGAGCCCTGCTCCTTAAAGGGAATGTGTTGCCAGAAAAACATGTTTTTTTTAAAAAAATTAAACATTTAGTGTGTGGGTGATTAAACATTGTTCAAATTTTTTTTATTTTTTTGCACGAGTCCAGGAAATATTATAAATTATTTCTAATTTATAATACTACCCATTTTTGGTCACTAGATGGAGCTGTTCCCAAAATTGCAGTATTGCAACGTTGGGTTAAAAGCCCTCGCTCTAGTGAGCTCTCAGCATCCCCCCCTCCTTTATCCTGGCTAGTGCCAGGATAAACGAGGGGTTTGAAAGGTTTAACCTCCTACACTGTGTGTCGCCATTTTTTGAGGTAACCCACAGTGTAGTAGGTTTACATACAGTAGTAAACACACACAAACACACATTGAAATCTCTTACCTGCTCCTGCCGCCGCGGCTCCCTCCGGCCCGTCCGCTCCCTTTGCTGCCGCTGTTCCATGTGCACAAGTCCGGAAGCCGCGACCGGAAGTAGTAATATTACTGTCCGGCCGCGACTTCCGGTCCACAGGAAAATGGCGCCGGACGGCGCCAATTTCGAATAGGACTGTGTGGGAGCGGCGCATGCGCAGTTCCCACACAGACGCCGTACACGGCAGTCAATGGGACGGGAGCCGTTCACAGTCCCTATGGGACTGTGGCTGCCGTATTCCATGTCTGTGTGTGTCGTTAATCGACACACACAGAAATGGAACAAAAAATGGCAGCCCCCATAGGGAAGAAAAAGTGTAAAAATAAGAAACAGTAAAACACAAACACACAAATGAAAATAAACGTTTATATTAAGGCACTAACATCTTTAACATATAAAAAAATTATTTGTGATGACACTGTTCCTTTAAAAAGCTGATCCTTACACCATTGCCCTGCCTTCAGCTCCACCGACCCCCAAACCCAGCCCTGTGCCCTTCTCTAAGCAGTACCGTCATTGTCTAGTAGCAGCTGAAGTGTAAAGTCTCTTGTAACCTACATGCTGGCAGCTTGTGTCCCACTACCTCTCCAGCACCTGTACACCCACCAGGCCCTGTAAACTAGCACAAGTCCCAGCCTCATCAATAGAGGTCTTGTGTCTGCAGCTGTATCACAATAACAGCACGTGAGTGTCCTGCACATTGCACAGAGTGGGGGAAGAGCGGCCATGTAAAGACCCACGTGCCACTGCAGTGTTTACAGACGCTGGAGGGAAAAAAAAAAAAAAAAAGAAGAGAATTATGCCCAGTTCACACAGTTTTTGACGCAGAAATCACCTCCCATTGATTTCAATGGGAGGCAGAGGCATTTTTTTTCCCCGGGCGGCTTTTAGCCACTCGCAGGAAGACAAAGGCATGTCCTTTCTTGCCACAGATAAGCCTCTGACCTCCCAATGAAATCTATGGGAGGAAGAAAAAGAGTTTTTCGCTGCGTTTTTTTGCCCGCAGGTCAAACTCTGCCTCATAATTCCGAGACAGATTTTTTTTTCTGCCTGCAAAATACCTAAGGGTATGTTCATACGTACAGGTAAAAACGGCTGAAAATTATGAAGCTGTTTTCAGCAGTTTTTGTAGCTGAAAACGTTTGAGGCTTTTTATGGAGCAATTTTTGTAGCGGTTTTTCTATTGACAAGGAAAAACAGCCCCAAAAACTGCTCAAGAGTTGACACGCTCCTTTTTACGCGCCGTTTTTAAAAAAAACAATAAAAAAAAAACATTTGATTTCAATGGGAAGATCATTGTAGGAGTTCAACTACCGTTTTTTCAGGCATATTTTGAGGCGTTTACGCCCCGAAATACGCCTGAAAATCCTGCGTGTGAACCTAATCTTACTGTGAGGGGGCTGATATAGTTACTAAGCTATGAATTCTGCTTGTCGTGGGGACGAGGTATCTGTCTCTCCTCAAATAAAATAGATTTAACGATAATGTACAAAAACAGAATCGGGAGATGCCCAATGCAAAATGTCATTATCCCCCCAGCTCTAGTAATGCTTACGATATTGTAGAATGTAATTTAAGAAACATACCCTGAGGCTAGCAGATCACTAACTGGGTTCCAGGCACAAATAAACACTTCTGACTCATGACCGCGTAACACCACTGCCTTGCTGGATGGGATTTCTACATCTCCATCGACTTCCATCATGTCAGTGTGGTTATCTGCAAGAAAAAGAACGTTTTTAATAAATCAATGTATTAAGTGTTTCTTAAAGAGGCTGTCATCAGATTATAAGTGCCCTATCTTCTACACAAGATGATCAGCGCTGTAATGTAGAGAACTGTTTTTATTCTGAAAAACTATCAATTTTGAGCAAGTTATGCACAATTTTAGATTTATGCTAATTACTTTCTTAAGAGACAACTGGGCGTATTTTTACTTTTTTACGAACTGGGCGTTGTACAGAGAAGTGTATGACGCTGACCCATCAGCGTCATACACTTCTCTCCATTCATTTTTAGCAGTACGCTCAACACAGCGTGATCTCGCGAGATCACGCTGTGCAGTCACATACTCCCACATTAACTTTAATTAAGTGTCTTGAGAGTGAATAGACAGTGCCTCCAGCCAGGACACGATGTCTATTCACACTCCCAATACTTCGGTAAAGTTTCTGTGAATGACAGCACAGCGTGATCTCGCAAGATCACGCCGTGCTGTGTGAGTAAGTCCCCAAGAAACTTTACCGAAGTGTCGGGAGTGTGAATAGACATCGTGTCCTGGCTGGAGGCGTCTATTCACTCTAAAGACACTTAATTAAAGTTAATGTGGGAGTATGTGACTGCACAGCAAAACACTCTCAGTTGTCTATTAAGAAAGTAATTAGCATACATCTAAAATTGTGCATAACTTGCTCAAAATTGATCGTTTTTCAAAATAAAAAAACACTTATCTACATTACAGCGCCGATCACATTATGTAGGAGATAGCGCACTTATAATCTGGTGACAGAGCCTAAGCAATTTTCAAATGGACTTTCATTAAAAAAAACAAAAACTTAATATAATACATATGTCCTTGGCAGTGAGAGGGTTAAAGTTAGGAGACAGATTGTGATCGTGCGGACAAAAACATACCAGTGATAAGTTTATTAAGACTGTCATTTCATACGTCAGTCTTTATATAGCACCTATTCATCTCGGACTATCCATGCGCAAGAAAATCAAATCTACAACAGCTAGGAGGTGGCGTAGATTTTCGCTGTTATTTACGCCACTGTTTTGGCATAAATTATAGTAAATTTATCAGGCCGAGGTGGCTCTTGCTAAGCCCTGCCTACTTTTACTAAAAGTGGGGGTGGTGGGGTAAAAATTAAAATTGCGACTTTTCTGCACCAGAAAACTGGCGTACGGTGTTTAGTAAATTTCCCCCAGTAAGTACGATTGAAGGCAACTTTAAGCTCGTCTGTTTTGGGTGTGTACCCAGCACGGCCCTCCACTGAAAAGCCAGATCAACCCACATCAATTCAGAGGATTATAGAGGAGAATTCATCACTTCATTGTTCCATTAACTACAGAAAAAAATATAGAAATCCTGCGTCCCATTTCCTTTAACACTGCACAAGTTTTGTGATTTGCTACTTCGTGAAAGATTCAAAAATATAAAAGGCCCCGTCCACACAACCCAAATGAGAATTCGATTCAGAAGGGGAGATACTAAGGCCGGGTTCACACGGGTCGGATACGCTGTGTAAAACTACGCAGAGTATCAGACGTAGAACCCGAAGCACATTCCATAAAAAAAACAAAAAAAAAAAAAATGCACAGTGCTGTGGTAGTTTTTTTCGGGCGTAATTTCAGCTGCGAAAAACAGTGCTGGGGAAAAAAAAAATAATTAAACCGTTCATACTTATCTCGACCGCAACCATGGCGACGCGTCCGGCCGTACTGTAGCCCGGCCTCCTGGGGCGACGTTTCATCCCATGTGGCCGCTGCAGCCTATAATCTTGGAGGCCGGGCTGGAGGCAGTATCAGAGCGATCTGGGTAAGTATGAGATTTATTTATTTTTCTGAGTTGCGAATTTGCAGCAGAATTGCAGCTTTTCCACCGGAAAAATCTGCTATTTGTTGTAGGTTTTACCGCCACATTGAAATCAATGCGAAATACACGCAACGGAAAAGCAGCGATTAAGCAAATACAGTTGACATGCTGCGGATTAAAAAAAAAACTGCACCACAGGTCACTATCGGCAGGTTTTTTTATGCAGCGTGTGCATGAGATTTGTTCAAATCTCATCCTCTTTGCTGCTACTGTAACACTCTGCGGATTATCTGCAATGAAATCAGTTGCGTAAATACTACAGATTTTCCTGCAACGTGTGAACCCGGCCTAAGGCCGTCATTTATATATTTCTTCTGTTCATTTTCTATTCCTAGTTTTGGTTTAGGCCCCATGCACACGACAGCAAAAAACCTCAGTTTTTGCGGACCGCAATTGCGGTCCGCAAAAACGGAGCCATTCACTTTCATTGAACATTGATACCTTTCCGTAGCACTACGGAAGGGTGTCAGTGCCGTGGAAATGTTCCGGGAATTATGGAACATGTCCGTTCTTTCGCATTTTGCGGGCCGAAAATGCGTCTGTCAGTCAGCGGCCGGCCGTGCCCGCAATCGCGGGCACGGTCGTGTGCATGGGGCCTTAAAAATAAAAAAAATACGGCTTTTTTTTTTTTTTTTTTTTTTTAAACTAAAACCTGGAATGGAACCTAAAGACAGAAGAAATTAATTTATGAAGGCCTTAAAGTGTCACGTGTAATACTAAAACAATGGAAATGGTGGGACTTCTGCAAATAAAACCTGCAAAGCAATTCATTTTTCTTTTCAATCTTCAATACTTTCTTGGGCCTAACTTTTACAGTCTTAGAGTCTATACTACTACACTGCCGTACAGATCATGGTCTTCATTACATGACCACTGGGTGGCACTGTACTACCAGTCTCGAAGGTACAGCAGCTTTGCAAAGCGAAGCATATTGTTCTGGCATCTTTCATTTACATTAATAAACATATCCTCTGAAGTGCAAGCTAGAAAGCATTTACATAGAAATTCTCAATGCATAAGTAAAAAAAAAAAAAAAAAAAAAGAAGTTCTACCAGACAAACAATACAACATCAAATAGTTCAAAATAGATGAGCTATCAGCTTCTAAGGGGGAGTTCACACGGAGTTTGATGAGTTTTTTTGACGCGGAAACCGCACCGCATAACGCGCCAAAAAACGGCCGAAAATGCCTCCCATTGATTTCAATGGGAGGCTGACGCGGTTTTTTCCCCGCTAGCGGAAAAACCGGCTCACGGGAAAGAGAAGGGACATGCCCTATCTTCAAGCATTTACGCCTCTGACTTCCCATTGACATCAATGTGAGGCAGAGAAAGCGTATTTCGCGGGGTTTTATGCCCGCGGCGCTCAATGGCCGCGGGCGAAAAACGCAGCGCAAATCGGCGTGCAGGCAGAGGAAAATCTGCCTCAAAACTTTAAAACGCAAATTTTGAGGAAGAATTTCTTCCTGCAAAGAACTGTGAACCCGGCCTAACAAAACCCACTTGGCAATGATAAAATGTCCTTAAAAGCAACAAGTTGGCGGTGTTTCACGCTTTGCTTACCAATGTCCCCCTTTAAGCTTTATCCTACATAATGGTACGTTTTACATATAAATATAGAGACTTCTAGGCACCTGTGGATCTCCACAATGCAAACCCCAGCATGCTTGGACAGGCACAGGCTGTTAGGTCATGCTGGGAGTAATAGTCTCAATGCTGGGAGTAATAGTCTCAATGCTGGGAGTAATAGTCTCAAACAGCTGGAGAAAAGATTTAAATCAACGATATGGAAAAACAATGAAAAAGATATTAATGGAATAAATACATCTTTATACGAGAACATAAGTACCTTTCCCAGAAGAGGTGAAGTCTCCAACGTTAAGTATTGGGACGCCCAATAATCCAATTGTCCCGACCACTCAGTGTCTTCTCCACACTCTGCATCCCACATGTAAAGTCTCAAGCTTTTTCTCTCACACCACACCTTGTTTTTATTATTGGGCGTACCAATACTTGAAATTGGAAACTACACAGTAAACTCATTAAAACAACAACTGTCCATCCAGATGAGTCTCGTAGTATTTACGCAATGTGGGAACCCGGCCTAAGGCCGTCATTTTGGTTTAAAGAAAGAAAAAAAAAAAGCAGTCATTTTATTAATTTTTTTTAAACTAAAACATGGAACGGAACCTAAAAACAGAATAAATAAATTTATGAAGGCCTTAAAGGGTCACATGTAATACTAAAACAATGGAAATGGTGGGTATCATGCGCTATTCACGAAATCAGTCATTCCCGCAGACCTGACAGGTTCAGTGACAGCGGGTCCTGCGATCCACCTGTTAAGCATCGCATCTAGGTTCATATAGAGAATACAGAGCAGATGTATCAAAAAGTAAAATGAATTTAAAAAAATATATATATAAAGTTGCAACAAACACACTGATAAACCTTTTTATTAAAAAATTTATAATAAATTTGCCTTTCAAAGGTTTACATCGCCTCTCAAGACTAATAAGGAGCATAGTTAAGACATTGTGCAGCTACCATGTACAGAGCATCAAGATTCAGGCCAGTTGCATGAGCGATTTTGTGAATACACCTACTTGCCAGTGCATGTCCTCCATTCTCCTCCCCATTTGCTGCATTTTCACCATTCTTTGTAGATGGTTGTTGGTTGTTCGCTGTTGCAGCGGCTGCAGCTGCGGCGGCGGCAGCCGCTGCCGCAGCTTGTTGTTGTGCAAGTTTGTCCCTATATGCTTGCTGCCTCGTTTGTACAACATCAGGCATAACCGCATCAATCAGGGAGAGAGATTCAATTGGCCTTCCATCAAAGAGCGTGCCGTCCTGAAGAGATAAACAAGAAAGGAACAAATTATCTTCAAAACTACTACTAACTAGACCGATAGTCTATGACAATGAATAGGGGTGAAGAGAGTTCGATAGGGGAAATGCTGGTGACAACAGGTTCCCTTTAAGACCCCCATGCACACGACTAACACAGTCCGCGGTTTTACGGACCCATTCAGTTCCATTGGCCGCCGACACCTTTCCATATCACTATGGATGGGTGTCTGTGCCGGGAATTATGGAGCATGTTTTATTTTTTGGGCCGGGATCCCATACTTTGTATGGGAGAGCGGCCCGAAAATGCGGGCGGCTGTCAGCAGCAGGCCGTGCCTGCAATTGCGAGCCGTGATTATGGGCAAAGCCGTGTGCATGGGGCCTAAGTCATGACGAAAGCCCCGTGACGTGAACCTAGCTTTACTCTATGGTTATATCTTAACACTAGCTTGCAGTAATAAGCCCCCCAAAAAAAGCAGGCTGTAAAGTTATGTTCCTCTCATGTCCCAGGTTTACTAAATTCTCCCCTGGACCTTTGTATCTAATTAGACAAAGCCAGGAAATCCCATTTCCATGCGATTTCCCGAATCAGTTTCCAGGAAGCGATCGATGACTTCCAGGTCACCTGATCGCTCTAAGTTCAGATAACTCTGGCTGCCCTTTTATAAATGAGACCAATTTCAGCATTCTAACCTACATATTGGGTTCATTTTGAGAAGCGTTATTTGTATGGTGTGCAACATTGGAAGCCAAAGGGTTAAACACTTTTGAAAACAGATTCATTGATACATTGTTCCCAGTTCTATTACATTTGGCTGTACATGTTACATTCCTAGTTAACTGTATAGGCCATTAACCCCTTGGTGCCACAGCCATTTTTTTTTGTTTTTGATTATTGCTTTTTCCTCACCGCCTTCCAAAAGTCATAACTTTTTTTATTTTTCCGTCAATATAACCATATGACGGCTTGTTTTTAACTGGACGAGTTGTAGTTGTTCCCAGTACATTAAATAACGCTGTGAAGCGGGGAAAAAAATATTTGTAAGGTAAAATGGGAAAAAACAGTGATTTTTTTTATGGCGTTCGCTGCGCAGGAAAAACGAGATGTAGGCTTCCTTCACATCTGCGTCAGGGTACCGTTCATGGGTTCCGTCAGACCTCTCCATCAGGGGAACCCATGAACGGAAACCAAACGGAAACCATAGCTTTCCATTTGCATTGTCATCGATTCCAATGGTAACGCCTCCGCTGCGAATAGTTCCCCTTTTGTCTCCGTCCCGTAAGGTTTCCATTTTTTGGGTGGAATCAATAGCGTAGAAAGGTGATGGAAAGGTCTGATGGAACCCCGACACCGATGTGAACGAAGCCTAACTTTATTCTACGGGTCAATTTGATTACGGCGACAAAATTTATATACCAGTTTGAGTCACCATATCGTCAGCCATAACTTTATTTTTCTGTCGATTAAGCATTGTGAGGGCTTGTTTATGTGGGGCGAGCGGTTAGTATTTACTGGTACCATTTTGGGGTACACAAATACTTTTTGATCACCTTTTAGTGAAAGATTAGATGGCCAATAACACAGCAATTCTGTGGTTTGTTTTTTATTGCGTTCACTGTGCAGGTTAAATAATTTAATATTGTAATAGTTAACTTTTCCAGACACGGCAACACCAATTATGTTTTTTCGTTTGTTTTTTTAATTACTTTTGGGCAAAAATGGGAAAGGAGGGGGGGGGGTTCTGAATGATTACATTAAAAAAAAAATAAAATAATAAACCATTTTCTTTTACTTTTTTTTTTTATTAGTCATCCTATTGTTGGATCGCTTGCACAATATGCGGCAATACTTATGCATTGCAGTACATGTTTTTTTTTTTACCGGCTCAAATGAAGCCCTGCCTATTCCAAGGTTTAATAGAAGCAAAAGAACAGTCTTCATTAGGCCCCTAGGGTGCCATGACAACCATTGGCACCCCGTGATTGCGTTGCGTGGTGGGTGGGGCGATGAGTGTTGAAGGGGCTGCCCCCTCATGGGCTTAAATGCCGCGGTCACTATTGACCGCGGCATCTAAGTGGTCAAACGACCAGGATTCGAGAGATCTCCTATCCCGGCTATTACAGTGAAGTGTCGGCTGTAACATACAGCAAACACTCGCTGAGTATGCACCTAGCTCAGCCCATGAGCCCACTCTACACATTCCCTTGCTGGCTATGATGTAACCCTACGTCAAATGTTGGCAAGGAGTTCATGTTTATCGTGGGGTCTGACCTCCGCCAATCTGTGCAGAAACACTGCAGCCACTTCATTGTTTATAAAGGTACAGCGGCTCGTCCAAGTCAAGCGCTGATTGGCAGAGGCCACCAAACAAACTTTGAAGGCCTACCCTAAGGGAAATCAATGTTTAAGTCTCAAAGAAGTAGTATAATGTTCAGCACCAATATTTAAGTACCGTCAGAGTATGTTTAAATACTGCATAGAGAAAGGACATGAAGCCATTATCAACTGATATTCCATCTGGAATTTTGGTAGAAAAAAAAGCTTACCTCATTAATGCTAACTTCTGCTTCCACATACTGCAATCCTTTCTGAATAATCGAGATTAAAGCAGCAGGCGGCACCAGGGCACCATTGATATTGGATTGGCTGATATGGCTTTCGATACCAAATGTAAATGCAGAATGGGAAAATCCTATTTAAAAAAACAAAACAAAGAAAGACGCAGTTGAAAAAAAATGTTATAAAAAAACAAACAAAAAAAAAAACACTATAAAAGACATGAATAATCCCTTGGCTTCTGAAGCAAAGTACATCAGCAGCAGCTGGTAATGAGAAATACGTAAGAAAAAAAGTCTTACAAAATTGTCCACACTTTGCGTCGTACAGTTCCGGCTCTGTGCACACAAGCCTCATCGCTTCTGTTCTTAACAGAGTCATTACAGCTATGACGGATCAGTTTTTAGATGGATGTGAACCAATCCGGACTGATCCCATAGACTTAAAATGGAGTCCGCTAGATTTTCGTTGACAGTAAGAGAAGCGCTGCAGATGCTATTCTTGCCATCAGAAACACAGGAACCCTGACTGGCAAGAACCCAGTGCAAGTGTGAACAGAACCTATGATACTATTGTGTAAGAGAGTATGTGTCACACTCTTCTATATGTACAGACATTTATATTAACGTATCTGTACAACTTTCTTATGTGGAACAAAGGAAAAAAAAAAAACTCAAGTGGGGTCAAAAACGGCTACGTTTGCTATTAAGATTAAAATTATAAACACATGGGTTTCTATAAAAAACACTTTAACATTCTTAAGTTACTTGAACAATGGTTTTACTCTACCCAAAAAAAAAAAAAAAACCTTAAAAGTTTTTGTTTTTTTTCATTATGTTCATTTATCACCTATCCAAAGGATAGGTGATAAATGTCTGATCGGTGGGACCCACACCAATCCAGAGAATGGGGGACCCCGGAGTGCCCTATGTGAATGGAGCGGTACTGAAAATGCTCTACCACTGCTCCATTCACTTTCTTTGGAACAGCCCAATTGAAAGAATGGAGCGGTGACAGAAAATGCGAAATCCCGCACAATTCATACAGGGCACTCTGGGACCACGCTTCTGAATCAGTGGGGGTACCAGTGGCCACACCCCCACCGATCAGACATTTATCACTTATCCTGTGGATAGGTGATAAATGATCATGAGGAGAAAACACCCTTAAATTCTAGAATTAATCAAAGTTCAGCCTGCTTCACAACAGTGAATATTTTCTTGAGAAATTCCTATTTGCCAACCTACCACATCTAGCCACTGTAGTAAAGTACAACAAACAAAACGCAATTGTATGCCTTTCAGAAGGAGGCGTCCATTAGATCAGCCATCAGAAGGTGTAAAACATACACATTACACAACAAAGTCCTGTACAATACATGTGAATACCAAAACATTAACATGTGGATTTTATTGTGGATTATTGCTGCAGGTTTCACCCTTTGCAATGTGAATGGTGACATTAAACAGGTTATCCCACAATTAACACCTATCTGCAGAATAGGTGATAAATCTATCATCGCTGGGGGCCCCACCACTGAGATCCCCTCCTTTCTCTAGAACACCAATATCTATGGGGCCGACTGAGACAGCGCTCGGCTGTTTCCAGAGATTGGTGGGAGTCCCAAAGATCATACATTTATCACCTACGCTGCAGATAGGCGAGTAATGTTAACCGTGGGAAAACCGCTCTAACTAATTCTTATGGCTCATTCACACTTCTGTATATCCGATATGTATTAAGGCAATGTGCACAGCATGTTATAGTCTTAAGTAAACGCCAGGAAAACTCTTAAACATAGTCCGTGACGGATGTCTCAACAGTGGTATCCGTTATGATGGAGTTCAATAGTTTATGTTAAATGTATACGTCATGGCATATTTCATGGCTTCCATGTTAAAACAAATGTATATCGTGCAGTATACTTTTTTGTGGGATCTCTTCTACGCTTCTCCATCCTCAAAAATAGGAAATTTCCCGACGTACATGCTAAATGTAGGGCCGAAATAGGAGGTGCACAGAGCCTAATTATGTTTTTCTTTTAATTGGGAAACATGTTTAAATGGTTATAGTCACATTTCCGTATAATATGTACGTTTTTTAATCTGTATTCCCATGTGAAAGTGTGAAGGAGCTATTAGGCTGGGTTCACACTAGTCAGATTGGCCGCAACCAATCCGACCAAGAATCCCCAAGACAAAACTTCACCAAATCGTCCAGAATTTGGTGCGGATTTGCCGCTTTTCCTGTGCAATCTGAGAAAAAGAACAAACAAAAAAACACTGGTTAGGACAGTGGATTTTGCTGCAGATCCTCAAGTAATCCACATTACATTACATTAGTTGTGGATTTTGTTGCAGATTTTTTTTTTGTCCCCATTAAAATTCAATGCGGAAAAACCGTGCACTTTCTGCAACAGAAATTGACATGCCAAGGATATAAAAGTCTGCAGAGCAGGTCAGTTTTCGTGAGGAAATATTCTGCAGCATGTGTTGAGATTTGTAAAATCACATCACCTTTGAGTCTACTGTAATCCACATCGGATTTTACCTGCACAATTCCACAGGTAAAAACTGCCACTTTTCCGTCCAACGTGGAATTCTTCTTATAGTGTAAAGTTACTTACCCGATTCTTGCAAGTATCGGTATACCAGGAAATTGACCTCATCACTGCTTATACTCATCTTTATGCCCACTTAAACCATGAGGTCACAGCAAACTGCAGTTATTTCCTAAGGGTGGAATAAAGGCAAAAGATTATTTTTAGTAATAGATCAGTTTCAAATTTAAAGCACATACTTTCCATGTTCGCACAGAGTAGAGATGGAGACAAATGCTATAACAAATAAGGCTCTATTAACACTTGTGTTAGGGACTCTTCGCATTGCGTTTTGGCCTACCGTTAGAGGAGTACGTCAGTAGGACACCCGACGCATACCTCCGGTGCAACGTATCTGACTGTATAAGCATAAAGTGGGAAAAGTCGCCCGAACCCCATATATGGACAGTGATAAGCCACAATGCCGCAGTCTCCAGCCAGATTGCTGGAAGCGCTCTGGCCAGGGACTGCGCCTCTGGAGAAGCCTCTGACATCAATGTCCATATATGGACAAAGATGCCAAGAGCTTCCCCAGTGCAAAAGTCTGTGGGCAGAACGTTTCCAACGCTCTGCCCGAGGACTCCGGCATTGTATAGCTCCATACATCACAGCGTATACAGATTGTGATGTTTGGAGGTTACGGAAGTATACGTTTTACGTATACCTGGGACAAATGCCATACAGTGGCATCAATCACCCATAGGCTCCCATGTTTAAAAAAAACGTATACTGCACAGTATACTTTTCTTGCGGGATCCCTCAGGATGGATTAGTGTAGTCTACTACGCTCTTCCATACATCAAAGAAACGTATACGGACGTATACCAGCCTAACGGAGCCCAAAAGGACACTGTCTCCATCAGGCTAATGGAGCCCTATGGATACGTTTGGCGCGTACGTCATAATTTTTACCGACGTGCACGATAAATGTAGGGGACAAACGCGATGTGAAGAGGGCCTTAGGGCTTCTGGTCCCAGTTGCTTTATGATGGTGGGAATAGTGTAAAAGGTTGTGGTACTATGAAATATATACACAAAATGGAGGCTACAATGTGAACAGAGCCTAACAGATTGTACCACCAATTTTATTCTTCTACCCCATGAACTGATGGCCACTTCAATTTAGACATCCCAATAAATTATCTGCATTTCAGCATAACCTTTGCATTTACCCAGAAACATTTTGCTATTTTGGGCGCAAATAGTAGGGATTTCCCCCTGCAATAATGGAAATAATCCTACTTTCCCCAAAAAATTTATTTAATGTCAGACTTCTAGTTTTCCTATTAAAAGATGATCAAACACTTTAAACCTCAGAAAAAAAGACAGATATTCCTGCGAAAAGGAACACGCATCTATAAGAGTATGGAAGAAATCTTTCAAGAGCATCTCATCAAAATGCTTATTTGCTGCTGTCTGTACAAGTCATTTTAGACTTCTAAAATAACATCATAAGCCAATTTTATTCTGATAATTTACAATGTGAAGCTTCAGAGGAGAAGGACAATTCCTTCATTGACTGGGAAAGGAACGGTTTCAACTCTCCTAATATTTGGCACCACACTTGCTAATGACCAATGCAATTGGTCCAAACGCTCACTAAACAAGTGCACAACTGTTCAGAGACAGGCAAACACATCTTAGACCGAAACGGGCATGAGAGGTTGTAAGCGGCCACTGACAATCAATAGTGTATGTTGCCTTCCATATAGTCCCCCCCCCCCCCCAACATTTAAACCGGTCCAATCCTATGTGACCCTGGGAGGTAAACAGTGCCAGAGATGCCCGACAACCAATTAATCCCATGTCCATACTGAAAAAACATGCATACTGGGATAGGATAGCTTTAATCTATGGTCAGAATTATTGGCAAAACAATGGAAATGTATTATTTAAAAAAAATAAAAAAATAAAAAGTTAGACATTTAAATGAATGCAATTCATTATAAAACGACAATGATTTCAAATAAAAAAGCTCTTTAAGAAAAAGAAAAACTCCAGTCAAACAAAAAAGGCCAAAGCTTAAGTAGCCTTAAAAATGACAAGCGCTCTTTGCAGTTGCCACTTTCTTTCCCTTATCCCTGTGCTCATTGCACGGAGCGCGGCACTTCAGGAAAAAGTGGAACAAAAGAAAAAAAAGAAATACGTTCTTTAATTATTTCCCCACTATTAAACTTAACACAGATGGTACTCTAGAAATTGCTATCAATTTTGACTGGATTTGATCTTTAAAAGAGAAACGGTCCCAGGAGATTGAGCTCTCTCCATATAGAAGTCTACCTTTCTATGAGGCAGACACTCTAGCTTCCACCACAGGTACCGGCGTTGATAAGCAGACATAACCTCAGGATCTTTGGGCGCTCAATATCCAGAAAAGCCGCCCCCTCACATTACATCTGTATGGTGTCTTTCACCAATTTTGTACACCGTATTTCCGATTCTTGCTACAAATGTATGCGAATATTTTCTTTCCCCACTTCCATAACACTGAACATAGTTGCATGAGTGTCCCCTCATGGCTACAGAACACAAAAATGTAAAATCAGGAGAAGCATACATTTACATGGTCTCTGTTGTTTCTAAACCAGTTAAACTTTAAAGTTCAATCACATGGGAACGTTTCCTTGTGGACATAAATAATTGTACACTATGCAGACGAGGGGAGGGGGACTTTCAGTACAATGAAAACATCGAAGGTTATCAAAAAGAAAAAAAAAAACGTAAAGAGCACATCTTTCTAAAAAAAACTTACACATGCTCATGAAGGCTCCTGTACTCGAAGACCCTACCTACATCACGTTAGTAGCCTATGTCTGAGGTATACATTAGGAGGACTCCCGACATATACCCCTGACAGAAGGCTGCAATGGGATACGTTGCAATAGGAACAATGTGTGCAGTGCTCTAAGCAGAATATGCCGGTGCTTAGCATGGTCTGTCCTGATGTGCGCTGCCTCCCTGGTGCGGTGCATCAGGATGACCGGGCTCCTGCCCTGTACAGCCACACTACAAAGTAGAATAAAAATTTTGCTGAACCTTTGTTCAGACCTGCACTTTAGATGCTGCATCTGATCGTACCTGCCCCCACTCAGCAGAGTCTGCAAACAGCGAAGCATATCCTAGCTCTAAGCCCGCAAACCCTGGGACACCGGTTCGCCTTTCATCATGCCCGGGCCAGCGTGACAGCTTTTCAGAGGGTAGCGTAGAATGTCTAGCTGACTCTGCTGCTCCCAGATTACGGCGCTGCTGCTGGGGTGGGTGAGCTATGCAGCACACAGGCGGACTGGAGCTGCGGTGATCTGCTGTTCCAGGGACAGGGTGGTCGGTATAGGAGTAGGGCAGCCTTTTCATTGTAGCGCCGTGTTATCTTCAGAGGTATACCTTGGGAAGATCTCCCGACTATTAACTCAGACAGAACAGTTGACAAATATCCCAGTGGGATAAATCGCCCATAGGGTACCGTTGTAAAAAAAAAAGACACTGCATACCTTTTTTTACGTGATATACTGGACTCACTGAGGCCAAAAGGACACTTTTGGCCTCCGGTCGGGCTTATGATACCCCATGGACACCTTAGGCCTGTACGTCGAGTTTTCCTGGCGTACACGCTAAATTAATATCAGAAACGTGATGTGAACTACACCTTAGACTGCATATTTTACCTCTAAGAGCAGCAGTTTGTGCTCTAGAGCAGCTCTTGTCCTACTGTAACTGTCAATAAGAAATTACAACCAATTATCCGGAAACCCTGAGGCGATGGAAACCGATCGGGATGCGGTCAGTCAACCTGTATAGAACAGTCCCTCCCTTCACAGCTGTGTCTTCTGTGTCAACCTGGATTAGTCCACAAAGGCACATATACAAATAATTCCCAATGCTGGCCTTTCAAAATGCTCCTTTTAGTGATTCCACTCATTCCAACAGGGGTCAGACTGGCCAAAAACAGCAATCAAAATTATGGTAGCATAAAAAATAAAAATTCCTTTTAATGGCGCAACTTTTTAACTGAACTAAGATCCATCAACTCACCAGAGAAAACTGATATTTTCACAATCCTCGATAAGAATGGCTTGTGAAAAATGAGCGCTACCTGTAAAACAAAAAAAAAAAAAAAAAGAAAAAAAAAGGTTTTTATATTGGAAAACTTAAAATGGTATAAAACAGTTAAGAATAAGGGGGAGCTCAGATGTAGCAAATTTGCAGAGGATTTACCATTAGTTTGCACTAATTTCCACAGCTGATTTTGGCATGGATCTAAGCCTTTGCAGCAAAAATTACGACAAAGAGGAAAATCCGCAACAGAATTTACACGCTGCAGATGCAAAAATCCACAGCAGGTCTTTAACGGATATTCCCCTCTTATTGGTACAAAGTTAATGAAGAAACCAGGGACAGAAGGAGTATGTAAGTGGTTAATATGATTTATTGATAAGTCTAAAGGATTTAAGAAGGTACACAGGGTTTGGAAAAGACATCCCATTGTGGGAAAACCCCTTTAAGTTTAAACATTATCAATTTCGTGGGACTAGATATGAATAATATGCTTGACATGGATAGAAATAGAAAAGGTGTCCAAAGGTCATCTCCAAGTACAGAAGCGGTTGCTATGACAATAACGCAGGCCTCAAATTATGCCTTGAATTTGCATACTACTCCAATTATACTGTAACTCATTGTACAATCGGAGGAATACAGCGGAGAAAGTATCATCAAGGAATGAGAAATGACCTCTAAATAAGAGTTAAAGAGGCTCTGTCACCAGATTTTGCAACCCCTATCTGCTATTGCAGCAGATAGGCGCTGCAATGTAGATTACAGTAACGTTTTTATTTTTAAAAAACGAGCATTTTTGGCCAAGTTATGACCATTTTCGTATTTATGCAAATGAGGCTTGCAAAAGTACAACTGGGCGTGTTGAAAAGTAAAAGTACAACTGGGCGTGTATTATGTGCGTACATCGGGGCGTGTTTACTACTATTACTAGCTGGGCGTTGTGTATAGAAGTGTCATCCACTTCTCTTCACAACGCCCAGCTTCTGGCAGTGCAGCACTGTGACGTCACTCACAGGTCCTGCATCGTGTCGGCACCAGAGGCTACAGATGATTCTGCAGCAGCATCGGCGTTTGCAGGTAAGTCGATGTAGCTACTTACCTGCAAATGCTGATGCTGCTGCAGAATCAACTGTAGCCCCTGGTGCCGACACGATGCAGGACCTGTGAGTGACGTCACAGTGCTGCACTGCCAGAAGCTGGGCGTTGTGAAGAGAAGTGGATGACACTTCTATACACAACGCCCAGCTAGTAATAGTAGTAAACACGCCCCGATGTACGCACATAATACACGCCCAGTTGTACTTTTACTTTTCAACACGCCCAGTTGTACTTTTGCAAGCCTCATTTGCATAAATACGAAAATGGTCATAACTTGGCCAAAAATGCTCGTTTTTTTAAAATAAAAACGTTACTGTAATCTACATTGCAGCGCCTATCTGCTGCAATAGCAGATAGGGGTTGCAAAATCTGGTGACAGAGCCTCTTTAAACATTTACTAAAAGAACCAACTGATTAATATGTTTTCTTCAGACACAAAAACTGTGATAAAACATCATGTCAAAAAAATACGAAGAAAATATAGATTTCATAATAGAAGCTGCCCTTAGCAATAACTCTATACAAGGGGTAATGCCTTAGAAGTCAAAACCACCCCCTACACCTTCAGAAAAAGGCACCCATAAGGGCAACACACCCTGAAAAATCTTTGTGAGGCACCAACGTGTAGAGGGAGCACAAGCATACCAGCGGGGTGGGTCGGGGCGAGACAGTCCCAAATTCCGGGGCGGGACAGTCCCAGGGTATGTCCCGCAGATAAGAGTTGAAGCCAATTCTGAAGGAGGGAACAGTCAGCTCCCTGCTTCAGAATTAGTTTAGAGTAGAGGAGCAGAGGGAGCTCCTCCGCTCTCAGAGGACTCCACAGGCACAGCGCCACTTTAAGCGCTGCGCTCCGGGAAGCCCTTGACGCTACTGTCCACATATGGCAGTGACGTCAGTGGCTACTCCTGGAGCGGGAATCCCCGTTGCAGACTCTGGCCATATAGCGATAGGAAACCACTGAAGTCACTGACCATATATGGACTGTGACGTCAGCAGCAGTACTTGAGTCCCCAGGCAGAGCATCAGCTGATGCTCTGCTCGGGGACTCCAGTACTGCTGCCAACATCACTGTATGGATATGTTTGGACAGTGACGTTGGCAGCAGTGCTGGAGATCCCAGGCAGTCCATCAGCTGATGCTCTACTCGCTCCAATCGATAGGAAACCCCTGAAGTCACTGACCAGCATTGCTGGAGTCCCCAGCAAAGCGCTAGCTGATGCTCTGCTCGGGTACTCCAGCAATAAGCAATGTGACAGCCCCTTGCGGTTATGCCATTGATAACACGCCGACACGAACAGCACAGGAAGCAAGCCCTCAGTCACGTGGGGCCATTTCGGAGCGTCATCAATATTAGAAAAGCTACAGGACTTCCGGGAACAATTCACCGGGTTTGAACTGCACCATTTAGTACCGAATTTTAAATTAAAGTACATTAGTACGAGACTTTTTTTTTTTTTACATAAAAATATTAATGCAATTTTTGGTCCCCGGATAACCCCTACAGTGATATCCATCACTCAAGGAATTTTTTTGTTTTTCTCCACGGAATATTTCCATATGCAATAGCGCAGCAGATTGCCCTATTCCATTCAGTTAAAAAAAATATATATATAATTTCAGACTTATATTTTGGGTAATATTTGTTTTTGTCAGTATGGACCCATTACGGAGAGTCATTTAGCGCAGAATGTGTGTGGCGGTAATGTATCAAGCACAAAGCCATATTATGGTTACATTTTGTACGTAGGTCAAATAGGGCAGTCATAAAAGTCCACGAGTTCCCTACACCTCAGATTTCATATAGTGACATTGTGTTTTTTTTCTGTTGCGTTTTGTACCAAGAAAAGTCGTGGCATGCTCTTACATACTCCATATGTAAGCAGTGCTTCTAAAGAGTATCTCTGTACATACAGCCTACCAGAGAGCCTGTACGGCAGAGCACACACTGTACTGTGTCAGAGCTGAAGGATCAATGGCCACGTCATTCTTATGTTCGGTAGAGGCACCAGTTTCTCTACCCCTTGGCGACATGTCACGTAGTATTACAACGCTGCCACTAAGGGGTTAGAACAATGTTACGTAACAGCGATGGAGCAGGCTCAGAAGCGGAGCCTGCTCCATCACCAGCGGGTGTCAGCAGTATATCACAGCTGACACTCTGGTCGCCTGCTGTTACAGCAAACGCATGGCTGATTCCTGCCGATTAACCCTCTAAATGCTGTGATCAACTGCGACCGCAGCATTTCGTTGGTTTGTACGCCACCGGTTATCCCTTTGACACAATCGCAGGTGTGCCGGCGGTTGCTATGGCAACTGTCGGCCTAACAATGGCCTCCTGGCTGCCAAGTATGGAAGCCTATTAGGCCCCGCCCAGATGTGGTACCTAATAGGCTTGAGGTCAGTGAATAACTGACAGCTCGAATACACTGCACTATATATGTAGTGCAGTGTATTAGAATAGTGATCAGGCCTTTAGGTACCCTAGTGGGAAAAAAAAAAAGTTTGTAAAAATGTTGAATAAAAAAAAATTCAAAATAAATAAGGTTTCAAGTTACATAAACAAAAAAAGCCTCTTTCCCCCATAATAAATCTTTTATAGGAAAAAAATGAAAACATTGAAAAAGTACACATATTTGGTATTGCGGCGTCCATTATGACCCCAACCTTAAAATTCATTTCCCACACGATGAACGCCATAAAAAAAATAAAAAAGTGCCAGAATTACTGTTTTTTGGTCATCTCACTTCCCAAAAAATGGGAATAAAAATGTATCAAAAAAGTCGCATATAGCCCAAAAAGGTACCAAAAACCAAGCCCTTATATAACCTTGTCAATTCAAAAATAAAAAAAGTTCCAGCTCTCAGAATATAGTGACGCAAAATGTGCAGTGTGTTCTAAAAGCTGATAAAATTGGGCACCATTTATCAATGCGACACTGGCCACACATCTATGAATTATTAATTATTTATCCCATTATTATACCCTCTTATTATACCCGGATGTGCTCCGCACGGATTACATAAGCCCCATCATAAACTGAAACCCAGCAAAACCCCAAACCACTACCGCCAAGCAAAATCTAAGCTCCAAAAGCCAAATGGCGCTTCCTCCCTTCTGAACCCTACATTGAGCCCAAACATTAGTTTACGTCCACATATATGGCATAGCCAAACCCGGGAGGGCCTGCTTCACAGTTTGCGGTATTTGTCTTCAGTGGCACAAGCTGGGCACCACATATTGCGCACTCAAATTACATATCTGTGGAAGAAATACAATTGTGGGCCAATGCTGTGAAAATCACCAAAATAGAATGCAAACGCACATGGTGTGCTTTCAATTCTGAGCCCGGTCATACATCCGGACAAATAATAAATGTCTTGAGGAGTGTAGTTTCCAAAATGGGGTCAATTTTCGGGGGATTCCACTGTACTCTGGTACCTCAGTGGCTTTGCAACTGTGGCATCGCGCTTGAAAAGCAATCAAGTAAAATCTGAGAACCAAATGCCAGATGGTGCTCCTTTCTTTCTGAGCCCTGCCATGTGCCCAAACAGCAGTTTACGACCACATATAGGGTATTGCCATACTCAGGAGAAAAACCACCTCAACATTTGTTACTCAATATCTCCCATTACCGCTTGTGAAAAGGAAAAATTGGGAGCTAAATCTAGATATTTTTGGAAAAAAATAACTTTGCCTAATTCTAATAAAATCTAGGAGTGAAAATGAAAACACCTGTGGGTCAAAATGTTTACTACACCCCTAGATGCCCTGAGAAGTGTAGTTTCCAAAATTGAATCACTTCTGAGAGTTTCTACTGAACTCGTACCTCAGGGGTTCTGCAAATGCGACATGGCACCTAAAAAAAACAATCCTGCAAAGCCTGCATGCAAAATAGCGCTCCTGCCATTCTGAGCCCTGCCGTGCGCCCAAACAGCAGTTTAACACCACATATGTGGTACTGCCGTACTCAGGAGAGATTGCTTTACAAATGTTGGGGTTCCTTTTCTTCTGTATACTTTGCAAAAATTCTACAATTTTAGTTTCATTTTTACGGCCCAATTCCAATAAATTCTGCAAAAGGCGCATGGGGTCTAAATGCTCACTATACACCTAGATAGATTCCTTAAGGGGTGTTTTTTTTTTTACTGTTTTGGTCCCTTATGGGTTTTGCAAATGCGACACGGCACCCAAAAAAACATTATAGCAACATTTGAGCTCCAAAAGCCAATTGGCGCTCCTTCATTTCTGAGCTCTGCCATGTGTCCAAGGAGTAGTTAATGACAACATATGGGGTATTGACATACTTGGGAGAAATTTCTTTGCAAATGTTGGGGTGCTTTTTCTCCTTTATTCCTTATTGAAATTAAAACAATCTGAGCGTAAACTACATATTAGAAAAAAATAAATAAAATACATTATTGATTTTCAAGCCCTAATTTCAATACATGCAGCAAAAAAACCTGTGGTGTAAAATTGTTCAGTATACCTCTAGATAAAACTCCTTGGGGGGTGTAGTTTCCAAAATAATCTTTGTGTTTCCTATGTTTTTGGCACCATAAGACCTCTTAAAACCGGACATGGTGCCTAAAATATAGTCTCATAAAAAGGAGGCCCCAAAATCCTCTAGGTGCTCCTTTGCTTCTGAGGCCTTTCTTTCAGTCATGTAGCACACTAGGGCCACATGTGGGAAATTTCTAAAAACTGCAGAACCTGAGCAATAAACATGGAGTTGTGTTTCTCTGGTAAAACCTTCTGTGTTACAGAAAAATTTATTAAAATGGAATCACAGCAAAGGATTAAGATAATTTCTAAATACTATTTTGAATACGGTGAGGGGTGCAGTTTTTAAAATGCGGTGACTTATGGGGGGTTTCTAATATACAAGGCCCTCAAAGCCAACTGGGCAATAAAAAAAAAAATCTTGAATATGTCAGAAATTACTGCTAAAGTTCTAAGCCTCCTAACGTCCTAGAAAAATAAAAGGATGTTCAAAAAATAATGCAAACAAAAGTAGACCTATGGGAAATTTTAAATAGTAACTATTTTGTGTGGTATTAGGCTGGATTCACACGAGCATGTTCGGTCCATAAAATGCGGAACGTATTTCGGCTGCATTTCCGGGACCGAGCACACTGCAGGGAGCCGGGCTAGTAGCATCATAGTTATGTACGACGCTAGGAGTCCCTGCCTCGCTGCGGGACAACTGTCCCGTACTGTGATCATGTTTTCAGTATGGGACAGTAGTTTAGATGCCGGGACACCTAGCATCATAGATAACTATGATGCTAAGAGCCCGGCTCCCGGCAGTGTGTTCGGTCCGGGAAATGCGGCCGAAATACGTTCCGTATTTTACGGACCGAACATGCTCGTGTGAGTCCAGCTGTACTATCTGTTTTACAAGCCAAACATTTAAATTCATAAAAAAGCTAATTTTTGTGAATTCTCGAAATTTGTGTTTTGTTGTTTTTTTTTACAAATAAATACGGAGTTTATTGACCAAATATTTCCACTAACAAAGTACAATATGTCAAGAGAAAACAATCTCAGAATCGCTTGGATAAGCAAAACCATTGCAAAGTTATTACCACGTAAAGGGACACGTCAGATTTGATACAAATGTGCTGTGTCCACAAGACAAAGGGGTTAATCAGAAACTGAAGGAATATCCTAGCAACATTTTATCAATGTCTTTCATCAGACAACACCTCTGCATGTTTTATAGTGGTAACAGAACCTTGTAGCCTCAAAGGCTATTGCATTTTTCCTCCTCATACCTAACTTACAAACGCTCGTTCCCGATTATTGGCCTGTGTAAATAGAACAGCAATCAGCCAAGAAACGAGCAAACGCTTATTCGTTGGGTGATCAGTTTGTGCAGTCTATAAAATGATCGTTGCCGGCAGCACATCTCCCTATGTAAACAGGAGATGTGCTGCCCAAAAAAATGCAAACTGTTGAAGGATCATAACAATTGTTCGTCCCCATATAGTAAAGCATCGGCATGTGTAAAAGGGCCAGCTAACGTCCGCCGATCAACTTCTTATATCGTTGATTGGCGCTTGCTATTGGTAGAAATCTGCCTGTGTAAACCAGCCTTTAGGGCAAGGCCCAAAGGAGCGACATTGAAGCGGCTGCAATACGTCCGACAGCCGCGCCAGCACTTTTTTTGGCACAGCGGTCACGTCGCTAGTATTGGCCGTGCACTGTTGCCGGTAAAACGGCTGTTTACCTGCAAAATTGTGCAGCCAAAAAAACAAATAAAAAAAAAAAAAAGGGACGTATTCATTAATGGCCGCACGATTTTGCTGGTAAATAGCCTTCACCTGCAACAACGCACACCGATTAACTAGCGACTTTACAGGGTGCCGGCGCTGCTGTCAGAGGCAGTCACACGACTGCAATGCTCTGTGTGGCCTTACCTTTACACTGCAGCTCTGCCTGTTCTGATTGACCGCATTGTACAAACCTAGGCCCACCGGAAGGTCAGCAGGAACTCCGAGTGCTTTTCACTGCAGCAAGTACAGAATGAATGCAAACTACAAGCAATTACCAAATATAGAGGAAAATGAGCCCCAGGAAAGGGGACAGTCTGGAGATTGGCTTTAATCTTTATGGTATCTAATAAGAGGGGCTTCTTCCTACAATTCACAAGCATGGGTGGATTTTAGGAGGGATTATTTGTTTATTGCAGCTTTAGACACTTCTCTGTGCTGAACAAGCAGTTAATTAAAACCAGCCCCACACAGAATTCAGCACGCAGGATATACGCCGCCTTCACAGAAAAGCTTCATTTGTTCCTAGAATCTCCTGTTGGTTCAATAACCAGCTGGCATCTTCCCCGCAGCATGCAAATGTGTAAACAAGCTCCAGCGAGCACTCCGAGGACCACAGCAAGGTAAAGAGAACTGCACTGGGCAAGAACGTTTTACATTCAAGGAAAAGAATAATAACCTATTATTGGGGCAACGCAGAGAAAGTTGCTTTGTGCCAATGCAGCCAGAACACTAGTAATATTGCTAAAATACAAAACTAATGTCACTTAAAGGGATATTCCCAAAAACAACAACTAATCACCTATCCAGTGAGAAGGAGCCGCAATCGAATATGCGCCCGATGCTCGATTTAATGTCTATGGGACGGAAATAGCCAGGCACTGTACTAGGCATTATTGGTCATTCCAAAAGACTTTAAAAAAGCAGAAGCGCACATGCTCGACTGCTGCTCCATTCAATGCCATCCTCGTTGCAGTCAGTGAGGAGAAATGGGGGTTAGGGCCCCCTGTTCTCACAATCGCTGGGGGTCCCAGCAGTGGGGCCTCTAACAACTGGACAACCACCTATCCTGCGGATAGGTGATAGTTGACGATTCTGGGAATACCCCTATAAAGCTGTAGACTAGAGTAGTGCAGAAATACTGGGCAAATGTAGATACAGAACTTTAAATGGCAATGACCCAGGATGTGGTGGTGTTTTCACAGACAATTCTGTGGAAATAGTTTATCATTGACAAACAGACATGACTAGATGTCCATTATACTATCGGTGTACCTGTATATTCTTCCCAATAAATGGTGTATTCCTAAAATAGTCTTAGTGACATGTCAGAAGTCTGGATTGGTGGGGGTCCAAGCACTTAGACCCCCACCAATTGCTAGAACGAAGCAGCTGAAGTGTTTGTGTGAGCGCTCAGCCGCTTTGTGTCTGTGCTTTTTCCAGAAAGCCGATGTATCGGAGTACGGGCTCATAGACTTTCTATTGAGTCCGTATACCGATACATTTATTTCCGGAAAGCCAAACAGACACGAAGTGGCTGAGCGCTCACACGAGGGCTTCAGCTGCTTCGTTCTATCGATTGGTGGGGGTCTCAGTGCTCGGACCCCCACCAATCCAAACTTCTGACACGTCACTATGACATGTCAGAAGTTTGTCAAACGTTCAGCTACACTTTAATTTATATCATTTCTTATTTTAGTAAAATGCGTATTTTTTTTTACAGCATACATCAATAATAAATTACAATTTAATTTTGTTGTGCAGGTTATTACAGTTGCAACGATACTAAATGTGTATATTATTTCATGTATTGGGACTTTAATGATGTCTATGTACGGGTATATATCTATATGCCAGTACATTAGCCTGTGTACTTATTTAGGGCAGACCTAAGTATGCCCTAACAGGAAATATGGTCAGGCAGCCCTGGGGTCCTTCAATGGAGCCTGGGCTGACGGTTTAGATAACTTTAGATGACTCGATCGCGTCAGGGATTCCCCGTAAAATGATCAAAGGGGGAGCGCTTCTCATTTTCCCCTTGAATTCTGCGGTCAGCTTTGATTGCCGCATTCAAAGAGATAATGATGGAGATCAGAGGTTTCTCGGACCATGAATTGATGTATTTCCATACTAAGTGGCGATCGGACGCATAGCTTAGTATTGAAATACATAACTTCACGGTATTGAACTGTCTGCAGGTGCACAGCATTGAAATAGTCATGTTCGGACTTCAGCAGTGTTCGGACTCCTTAGGGCATGTTCCCTGATCCCAGCGGTCTTGCTGGTTTCATTTACCACTGTAGTCGGATGTGCCATAGAAGTGAAAGCTTATTTAGGTCTCCTTCACAAAGAGAACATTATTGGCATTTTAAACTGCATCAACAATTGCTTCTAAAAACACTTGTAAGTTTTCAAATAATATATGAATTTTTGTGTGTCCTTTTTAATTTAGTGTCATTTTGTACATGCTTTTCTTTCCTGCCATTTTTTAAATCCCATAGTGAAGCCAATGGGAAAAAACGCCATATCCAGAGCATGCTGCGTTTGGACAAAAATGCCACAGACTGACTACAAAGTTAGCACAAAAAACGCAGCAAAATACTTTGCGTGACTCCAGCCTTAGGCTACATTCAGATGAGCGTAGCTAATCTCGGACATAAAAAGCTAAAGAGGTGCAGCCGTACGGGGCGCGTGGTCACGGATCCCCCATATACTAGAGTCTATGGAGGGATGCGTGACACGCCGTATAATAGGACATGTCCCATTTCTTCACAGCCCTTCACACGCTCCATTCAAACAACGGTCATGTGAACAGCCCCACTGAAGTGCAGGAGTTCATGTGACGGCCGTCGCTTTAACAGCGATCACACGGACTACATGTACGCTCATCTGAACGAACCCTTATACTGTCCTGTCTACACAACGTAGCACAAAAACGCCACTTTATTTTAGATTAGTCTGAGTTGGCAGTTGTCACATGTTTTGTGAGGGTAGAGTTAAGTCCTAACTTAGCAAAATAAGACCTTTCTATTCCTTATAATGGAGTTAACTCTTAGGGTATGTTCACACGGGAGCCTCCATTACGGCTGAAATTACGGAGCTGTTTTCAGGTGAAAACAGCTCCGGCATTTCAGACGTAATGACATGTGCAGGCGCTTTTCGCTGCGTCCATTACGGACGTAATTGGTGCTGTTTTTCCATGGTGTCAATGGAAAACGGCTCCAATTACGTCCCAAGAAGTGACAGGCACTTCTTTGACGCGGGCGTCTTTTTTACGCGCCATCTTTTGACAGCGGCGCGTAAAAAAAATGACCGTCGGCACAGAACATCGTAAAGCCCATTCAAATGAATGGGCAGATGTTGGCTGGCGCATTGGAGCCGTATTTTCGGACGTAATTCGAGGTTAAAACGCCCGAATTACGTCCGTAAATAGGGTGTGTGAACCCAGCCTTAGATGTCTCTCATCATAGTGATAATAGCGATTAGTAGACCACATTTTTTAAAGCAGGTCAGATGAACTTTTTGGCAGACATAAAAGACTTCAATCATAATACCCAATCATTGAAACACACCAATTCAGGTTTATATTGGTCAGAACGATTAGAAAATGTTCGGAAACGTGTGTAAATTCAGCCTGTTGCTGTCAATACATTTAAGATACACTACATGGGAAAAAAGTATTGGGACACCTACAGGAGCTTTTATGACATCCAATTGGAAATCCATAGGCATTAATAGGGCGTTGGATGTGCATACTTTGGATGCAGGAGTTTCCGCTGATTATTTACAGCGCCAATTTATCGATCTGTTGTGACTTAGGATGATCTGATGGTCAAAAACTTTTACCCTGTTTGATTGCATTGTACAAAACACTTTGAAATATTCTAATAAAATAAATTGCATTGATGTGTGGATTGCGGAGTGTTCATAAAGCTAAAATGTCTGATAATTCTTTGCCCAATTACAGACATTAGTAAACAGTCAGGCTATCCCCATACATATTAAATTGCCTGCTAAACCAATTGAAAATCGGCAGCCAATATTAACCTGTTAACGCCGAAGGACGGATAAATCCGTCCTCAGCAGCTGCTAGTTCGCGCAGGTGGACTCTGATCGCACGGGTACTGCCAGGGTACACACGCGATCAGCGGCAGGAGCACGGATGTTATCCACAGCCTGGCTCCTGCTGCAACTGCCGGAAACTAAGCGCTCTCCGATTCTGGCAGTTTGACCCATTAAATGCTGCTGTCAATAGCGACAGCGACATCTAATGTGTTTAGCAGAGGGAGGGAGCTCCCTCTGACACCCCATCGGCACCCCCGCAAAGAAATCGCGAGGCGCTGTCAGGTTTCCATTGCAGCCGGGGGCCTAACAAAGACCCCCAAGTCTGTCTTCAGCAAATGCCTGTTAGGCCATGCCGGAGGCACTAAGGGTGCCTGTCAGTTTTACACTGACCGGCAATAATGCTTTGGTATACTGAGCATACCAAAGCATTATATATGCGATCAGTAGACCACATAGTGAGGTCCCAAAAAGTGGTTTTATTTAGTAAAAGTGCCAAAACAAATAACACATACACATATATGGTATCCCCGCGATCGTAACAACCTTAACAATAACATGAACACATTCATTAAACCACCGGATGAACGGCGTTCAAAAAAAACGCACAAAAACGGCACAATTCTCTCTTTTCTCCCATTCCCCCCATAAAAAAAATGTAATAAAAGTTAATCTATAAGTCCTATGTGCCCCAAAATAGTACTAATGAAAACTACACATTGGCCCGCAAAAATCAAGCCCACATATGGCCACATTGACGGAAAAATTAAAAAAAATTACGTCTCTTGGAATGCGGCGATGCAAAAACAAGTAATTTTTTTCTAAAAGGCTTTTTATTGTGCAAATGTAGGAAAACATATAAAACTTTTACATATTTGGTATCCCCGTAATCGTGCCGACCCATAGAATAAAGTGAACATGTTATTTACGCTGCATAGTAAACGGCGTAAATTTATAACCTGAAAATCAATGCTGGAATAGCTGCTTATTTTCAATACTCTCCTAAAATAAAGTTAATAAAAGTTAATCGAAAAATGGTGCAATTACAAAATACAACTCGTCCCGCAAAAAACAAGCCCTTATACGGCTATGTCGACGGAAAAAAAAAAAAGTTACGACTCTTGGAATGCGACCGTGAAAAAACAAAAAATAATCCTGGGTCATTAACGCGCAAAATGGCCTGGTCATTAAGGGGTTAATGCTTTCTGTACAGCTAGTTCCTTGTTGTTACCGACCTTGAAGTATTTTTATACTTCTGCATATCTGTTATTTTGAAAACATAATCTTGCCGTTTTTAAGTGTAAAATTCGGTGGCGATTAATTTCCACATCTTTGTAGCAGTCGGGCCTAGATTTTTCTGATAAAAAGCTCAAAATCCCCTGCATGCTAGGATTGTCACGATACCAGAATTTGGACTTTGATACCGATACTTTGTGTTGTATTGCGAATTTTTGTTAACAAAACGATACTTTGCTAACAGTAATTTAAAAAAAAATAAGTTCTTCCATTTTGTGATGTGAGGTGCGAGGTGTGATGATGAATTTTGAATGTGCCTCACATTAATAGTAATTAACCCCATCATGTTTCTCAGTCATAATGGGTTAATGTGTAAAATACATGATGGGGTTAATTGCTATTAATGTGAGGCACGTGGAGGTTAAATTCATCACACCTCGTGCCCCACAATAAGCGAAAGAAAGACGTTTTTAGTTTATTTTTTTACAGCGTACACATTATAAAGGACGCAAAAAAACAAACTGTTGTGCAGGTTATTACGGCCGCGCCAATACCAAGTGTGTATATTTTATGTATTATAGACTTATTTTAATGTTTATTGTAAAAAAGGTGTATGTGTATTTTTTTTTTAATTTAACATTACTTTATTTTGAAACTTTAAAGACAAAGTAATGTACTGCCATATATCTATATGCCAGTACATTAGCCTGTGTACTGATAGTACAGGCAGTTGTTAGGGCATACTTAAGTATGCCTTAACAGGAAACCTGGTTAGACAGCTCTGGGGTCCTTCAATGGACCCTGGGCTGTCTGCCCATATATGGTATGTCCCTCAATCGCGACACAGGAATTCCCTGTGACGCGATCCAAGGGGCACCCCACCTTCTCATTTTCCCCTTGAATGCTGCTGTAAGCTTTAATCGCAGCATTCAGGGGAATCACTGGGGAGATGAGAGGCTTCTCTCATCTCTGCTGTTAGAGCGGGGCTGCAGCTGTGTAATACAGCCATTGCCCAGCTCCTGACAACAAGTGCGCGCGCGGTCAGCATGAGGTGATGCGGCTGGCGCTGCACTAATGAGCGGCGGTTCAGGCACTGAAGACAGAACATAGGAGTGTTTTGCAGTGCGTCCACCATGTTCTGTCTTCAGTGCTGCCGCACATTAGTGCGGCGCTGGTCGCATGACATCATGCTGACGGCGCGCACTTGTCAGGACTCGGGAGCAGAGCAATGGCTGTATTACACAGCCGCAGCCCCACTCTAACTACATTCATGTGTTACAAGGCGAAGCCGTGCGGCCGCACAGCTTAGTATGGGAATACATGAAATAACGGTATTGAACCATATGAGGGTGCACGGCATCGAAACAGTATTGAAGTTTCGATGCATCGTGCGTCCCTACTGCATACACAAAATAATATGCTGGCTGCTTGCAGCCACCACTAGAGGGAGCTTACTGCATACTTTATCATGGAGCTAAAAATGTAACAATATGCAGTAAACTCCCTCTAGTGGTGGTCACAGGAAGCCAGGATATTATCTTTAAAAAAAGCTTCAAATCCCCTTCATGCTTTATCAATAAAATGTAGCTCTTGTTGGCAGAAAGATATGTTAGAAACAACCTAATGCAAATTAAACAGATTTTTAGTCGCAGAAATTTCTGCAGCAAAATCTGCAGCTTGTACATGTGGGCATTAAGAACTAAATTAGCGCAGAAAATAGCCACATGTCTACCAGCTTTACCAAACACATCTGCAGGTGGATTGAGCAGTCATTTCAACGTGACAGATCTTTGTTTGGCAGTCACTTAAACATGCACACTACTCAACTGGACTACTCAATTGTTCATGTTTACGGGGGGGGGGGGGGGGGGTTAGCTGTGGCGAGACGATCATTCAACTTATAGCCACCTCATATATGGCCAGCTTCACAGTAAAAAACCCTCATCAGTGCCGGAGACTCCAGCAGGAGATCATCATCACTTGGTGACCAAAGTTGGCACAGCATTTGTCTGCACTGACCATTATGTCACACACGGTTCCTAAATACATTTAACACAGACAATATTTCCGTGTGGTTTGCCAGATCTTCTAATATTAGGGAATCAAACAGACAATAGTAGGTAGATTTCTTGAAGGGGTACCTGGTTCAGACAAACCCCATCTATATGACCAATTAGAGCTTATGAATGTGACCTCTTTAATGAGTCTATGCAGGCAGAAGTTTCCGCAGTGGGAGTCACCGGGCCCTTTTACACCGACCAATTATCAGGCAAGCGAGCGTTCACAAAACGCTTTTTCCCGATAATTTCACTGTGTAATCAGGGCAACGATCAGCCGAATGACCGTTCATCAGCCGATTGTATTGTTTATGCAGCCTAAAAAATAATAGTTGTCGGCAGCACATCTCCCAGCTGCCAACATGATAGAAGTGCATGGGGACGAGCGAGCAGAGTAACGAGCGCTCTTCCCCATACACTACTGATAGTAGCTCCTTGTGAAAGGAGTAAAAGAGTACCGATCAGCGAGCTATCTCGTTGATCGGCGCTTGTTTACATGGCCCTCAAAGGGCCGTGCAATAGGACCCTTAGTTAAATTACGCATTCCATGAGAACATACTTTTAGGGTCTTTGTACATCAATTTGTTAAGGTGTCAGAGATGCCATAACATAACAGGCTTTGTCAGGTCAGGGATGCGCTTTAAAGGGGTTAGCTACTTTCTAATACAACTTCTAAAACGCTGTAAGTTGCAGCGTTCTGACACAGGCAACGTAAACTCCCCATCACTCACTATTGCGCTAAATTTCCGTGCCCCCTGCTTCACCGGGAACAGCTTAGTAAACAGTCGACGGCGCAAACATCTAGTCCATAGCTTTAGAGATGGCGGCAGTCAGGTGATTTGCCATGTGACCACCTCACCAGCTGCCAGCTCGGATGCTGAACCATGGCTTAACACATTCGGAGCAGGTGCCAATAAAGGGAGCAGAATCTCCCATATCCGCGCATGTGCTAAAAGCATTCAGTGCAGAAGAGAAGGAAGCCGGTCACTTGGTCAAATCACCTGACAGCCGCCATCTTGAAAGCTCTGGACAGGATAATCGCGCTGCCCACTGTTTACTTAGCAGGGGAGCAGAAGGCCCTCAAATGAAGCGCAAGGTTACGTACAGTTGCCTGGGTCAGACCACAGCAACTTAGGGCATTTTAGAAATTTTATTAGAAAAGTGACCAACCCCAAAAATTATCATTTATAAAAGCATTTCCCCTTGAATCACATCCACAAAAGCCAAACCAGTGCATCTACCAGGCCATCAGAGGTAAAGAAGATCAAATACATTTACACATGACAAATATACAACACTTTTTAAGCTCGTTCATTCCAATATATTGCTACAAAAAAAAAAAATATATATATATAGTTATTACCTCATGCAACCGTCTGAAGTGCCAGTATAATATAAAAGAGCAGGCCACGATACCTATCGAAACAGAATGTGAAGATTAACTTTTAGAAAAGCACAGGTGTCAAATTAAAGGGGTTTTCAAGTTAAAAAAAAAACATAAAAAATATTAATAATAATGTTCATTCACACAAAGAGAATACAGAGTGGAATTCCATGCTCAGGACCGTAATCTTAGCCAGAGTGAAGAGTCTATAAAGTGCATCTCTCACTCTGGAGAACCTGTCCTGCATTAGGTGGACAGTACACTGTATTCAACAGCCACTGTGTAATGCTTCATTTCCCCTGTGGTGGAGCTACAGGCAAATTGAACCCTTGCTGACATTTTTCCCCACAGATTGCTGTGATTAGCTGGTCAGGGGAGCCTTCCAGCAAAAAGGGATTAACCTAGGAGAACCCCTTTAAACGTTCACTGAAAACTTCCTATACTGACATCTCAGAAAGTCCCAGTTCTTATTAACAGGGCTTTCCTCAGGCTAAGGCCTCATGCACACGACCGTAAAAACACCCGTTATTGCGGGTCGTAATTACGACCCGCAATAACGGGCCCATAGACTTCTGTTAGTCACGGGTACCTTCCCGTTTTCTCACGGGAAGGTGCCCGTGGCGTTAAAAAAATAGAACATGTTCTATTTTTTCATTTTACGGGCCGTGCTGCTATGCTTAGGCCTCATGCACACGACCGTGCTCGTAATTACGAGCACGGCCGGCCACGGGCAGCCGGCCGCTTTTGCGAGCCGTGCTCCCATTATAAAGCATAGCTCTTAGCTCATGTCTGTGTACAATTAAAGTTTGAACATTGAGGCCATGTTCACATGTTGAGCTTTTAGGTGCAGATTCCATGCCCAAATCTGCTGACATTTCACATCTAATGCAAGTGAATGGGGTGAATGTAACCACTTCACAACACTACTGAAAAGAAAAGAAAAAAAAAAGAAAAAAAAAAATCAGGACTTAAATTAAATGGCCACAAAGTTTTGGAACATTTTCGTTTGAAATCAGTAGATTTGATCCTGAACAAAACATCAAATCACTGATTAAAAAGGTTTAACGTTTTCCCACTCGAAAAACCTGTTTAAAATCCCTGCCACTAGGGGTCTCCCTTCTTTGTAATTTGCTGTCCACTTATTGTTCATACAGCAAACCCGTCTTCAGCAGAAAGGAAGCCGAGACGGAATGCAGGCTCACTGTGAGAGACGGAGGCTGGAGGGAATGGGGCTCACTGTGAGAGACGGAGGCTGGAGGGAATGGGGCTCACTGTGAGAGACGGAGGCTGGAGGGAATGGGGCTCACTGTGAGAGACGGAGGCTGGAGGGAATGGGGCTCACTGTGAGAGACGGAGGCTGGAGGGAATGGGGCTCACTGTGAGAGACGGAGGCTGGAGGGAATGGGGCTCACTGTGAGAGACGGAGGCTGGAGGGAATGGGGCTCACTTCAAATAGCCATATCTCGGGATGTGGATCACTTAGAACATTGTCACAGTCGGGAATGGGAACTGTATGTGCATATGGTATCCAGCTTCCTTTCCCGGCTGACCTTTTATCTGGTGATATCTCAGATCCTGTAGCTTTCATATGCCACCAGAATAGCAGTTCTAAGTGGGAACAGCCCGAGATATGGCTATTTAAAGTGACCCCATTGGTGAGGCATCAGTCTGTAGAAATGGGTTACTGGCAGATTTGTAAGTTTGGACCAAGCCCCAGTCTCAGAGTGGAAGACAAGCTGTGGTGAGGACAGAATAAGGCAAATCACGCCGGAACAAAAAAAAAAATACAGCGCACAAAGGGTTACACAGGTACAGAATAACCTCCCAATGAGGCCTCTGCATGATTTTACAGAACTCGTCATAACTCAGGTACCATTAAACATACAGCGCGTTCATAATTGCTGCTGATTCCGCACCGAAACACCATGGATTAGCTCCATCCAATAACAATAGAGCTAATGCACCTGTAGATCCACTGGCACATCCGCGGCAGAAATCCAGATTTTAGTCTTGATTTTCTGAGACAGTGTGAACATACCCCAAAGGTGTCACTGCTATTAACCGCTATGCCTTATTGCCACACTTACAAAGTAAACAGTAAGTGAGAAAGACGATGCAGATAGGACTGCAGAAACAGACTACGCATACATTTGTTTGTAACCATGGAGACACAACTGTAGATGGAACAAAAAAATTTGCAATCGGTTGCAAAAAACACACAAAAATACTAAACTACACTTTATCTAGCTCAAGGGTGAACAGCCTTTTCTGTTCAGAGGGCCTTATTGTCAGATTTTATAACTCCCAAGGGCCACATTCAAATTTAAAGTGGTATTCCCATCTAGGACATTAATGGCATATTCACATTATATGCCATTAATGTCTGGCGTTTTGCAACTCCCACAAACTACAATGGATAGAACAGCATGCATGTGAGGCAACGTCTCCACCTCATTTCATTCTCTCAAGTTGCCATCAGGGGATATGCCACAAATGTCTCGGATCACTCTGGGTAAATGTGACATTATGTCTAGTGCAGGGCCTTAAGGGGCAGTGAATGACAGATGGATCCAAAGGGCACCAAAGAAAGAATACCAGTCATGCACCCCCCCCCCCCAGGCCTGTGCTAGGCACAACACAGGAAGAGTTTATGCCCCCCATAGTAGAAGCTACACAGTGCCCCTATAATAGCACTAGCCACACAGAGCTCCCCAGTAGTATTGACCACACAGTACCCCTTGTAGCCCCTCCCCCTCATAACAGTGCCAGGCATAGTGTCCCATGATATTATTAACCACACAGAGAATCCACTAGTGCTAGCCACAGAAAGTTCTAGATATACTATGTCACGAGATCAGCAGGGCTCTAACTACTGTGACCCCTAACAATCTCAGCGGAGAAGTGGCCACCGCGGCTTTGCATTAAAGTTAATGGGAGATACAGAAAAGACACTTTAGCCAGAAATGGGACCAGGCGGCCCCGTTCTTGTGATTTGTGGGGTCCAGACAGTTGAACCACCAGCCTGGATCGGACATCTCTGCATTTAGTGGAAGCTCCAGATCGTCTTTTGTAAGAAAACATCTTTATAAGGATCAGCTCTCCTGTTACAGATGCAGCAATCAAACCTTTCCCTTTTGCAAATCAACAGAAGCACAACTGCGGCGCAATAAAGGAGTCTCTCTGGATCCAATACCGAATGAGACTGGACAGTGCTTCCCTTCAGGCCAGATCACATGGCGAGCGCAAGAAAACACGGTCCTGGATATACAGCAATCTACTGCTAGTTGTGACACATAGAAAGTCAGACCATGTCGAGAATTGTTTACATTTGTATGTATAGAATGTGACGGAAAAGTAAAACACTAGTATCATGTTTCAGAATACACAGCGCAGGCACCAGATGGGGCTTGTTTACAGAATATACTGTACAGACTATTACTTGACCCCTCCCTATAAGAACTAAATACCCGCAGTCACACAACACCGTGTAGCAGAATCAGACGGCGGAGGGGTCCCGGCTATTCCCATGTATGACAGCTAGTGAATGTGACTAATGGCGACTAGCAAGTTTCATTCACCTTCCTATGAGCCGTCAGAAACGTTACGCTCCCCACACCCGGCACATACTTGGCGCGGCGGTAGAGGAACCACGTGTGCAGCCACACTCCGCTCACATGCCCCTACTCACTGCCCCCAAGACAGCAGCAGGCGGTGACCCGGGCATACGGAAACAATCCGGTGAGAGAGAAGGGATAGGGGAGGGGTATTACAGTCGCCCCCTTAAAGAGTTCAACAACCGCCCGTGAGACGCGTCGCACTTCCGGGTTAGGTGGTGTCGCTCAGTGAAGTGACGTCCAAGGCCACTTCCGGTTCTTAAAAAAAAACCTGCTGCAACATGGGTATCGAGGATACCGGAAACAAAGCGATGACGTAAAGGCGTATCGCGGAGGGCGGGACTGTACGTGAAGGCTGCCGGCGCCTTCAACTACACACACTAGTTCTTCCCACGTGACCCTGGGGAACACTATCTCCTCCGCAGTGTATAGTGGAGTGCGCACACGTTATCAGCGGCACTGTGTATCTTGCAGCTTCTACATCTCTGAAGCCGCGTGGAGCGTCACACATCTGCAATATACAGTCAATTAGCCCGCCAAAACCACAGATTGCTATTAACTAATAGGGCGTTTGATCCCCTAATTAATTATTAGCAGCGGCAGATATGTTTGGTAGGTCTGGCCTTCAGGTGACAATGCTGGATGCGCGCAGAACTAGTGCATAGGGGGAATGGCAGAGTTACCCACAACGCCCATACTACGGCTCTCCCTGTGCCAAGTTCCGTGCCTGTTTTTACTTGTGAGGGAACCTGCTGCTATTCTCTTCCTGTCAATTATTGCAATAAATGGAGGTTTGTAATGATCAGACGAAAGCTACAGGACCTTTTGCCACACAGATTAGAAATAAAGGGTTATTCCCATCTCGGGCCCCCTTCACGTCACATTTATTCTTTAGGTTTAGGGTATGTTCACACGAGGGCGTCCGTTACGGCTGAAATTACGGGGATGTTTCAGCCTGAAAACATCCCTGTAATATCAGCCGTAACGGCATGTGCAGGCGCTTGAACGCCGCGTCAATTACGGCCGTAAATGGCGCTGCTATTCATTGGAGTCAATGAATAACGGCTCTAATTACGGCCAAAGAAGTGACAGGTCACTTCTTCTACGCGGGCGTCTATTTACGCGCCGTCTTTTGACAGCGGCGCGGAAATTACGCCTCGTGTGAACAGACAAACGTCTGCCCATTGCTTTCAATGGGCAGATGTTTGTCAGCGCTATTGAGGCGCTATTTTCGGACGTAATTCGGGGCAAAAACGCCCGAATTACGTCCGTAAATAGGCCGTGTGAACATACCCTTAGCGTGCAGCTCCGGGAGCCATACAGAGGCCAAAGAATGTTCTCCTGGCCTCCATACGGAGGTTTACATTTGTATACTTTTTTTTCTAGGTATGGAATAGCGTAGTAGAGTACGCTACTCCATCCTGAAAAAAAGACATGCCGAGCGGTATAGTTAACATGGGTGCATAATAATGGCATCTATCACCCATAGACTAAAACGTCTACGTCATGAACTCTCGTGACCCCAGTTCATGACCTATCACTTTAAAATATACCATTATAATCTACAGTGAAAGATGCTGCTGTTCGGGCATCCGTCACACCCTATGTTTAACTTATACGTCACACGAAGTGCAATAAACATGATAAGATGGACTTTATTGATCCCCCAAAGGGAAATTCATAAATCGTTTCATTGCTTCACAGAAACAATGAAACCAGTAGCGACGAAAAATATAACCTACAACAATAACACATGGATTACAATACATTAAGATCCATAAAATTAAACCAATTTGAAATCGAAAATTCACATTACTGACCCAATTACATTCTAAACTTTCATTGTATAAAAATGCAGCAGTCGGCAAAAAAGACCTGTATCTTTCGAACACTTAAAGAGGCTCTGTCACCAGATTTTGCAGCCCCTATCTGCTATTGCAGCAGATAGGCGCTGCAATGTAGATTACAGTAACGTTTTTATTTTTAAAAAACGAGCATTTTTGGCCAAGTTATGACCATTTTTGTAGTTATGCAAATGAGGCTTGCAAAAGTACAACTGGGTGTGTTTAAAGTAAAAGTCCAAGTGGGCGTGTACTATGTGCGTACATCGGGGCGTTTTTAATACTTTTACTAGCTGGGCGTTGTGTATAGAAGTATCATCCACTTCTCTTCAGAACGCCCAGCTTCTGGCAGTGCAAAGACACAGCGTGTTCTCGAGAGATCACGCTGTGTCGTCACTCACAGGTCCTGCATCGTGTCAGACGAGCGAGGACACATCGGCACCAGAGGCTACAGTTGATTCTCCAGCAGCATCAGCGTTTGCAGGTAAGTCGATGTAGCTACTTACCTGCTAACGCCGATGCTGCTGCAGAATCAACTGAAGCCTCTGGTGCCGATGTGTCCGACACGATGCAGGACCTGTGAGTGACGTCACAGATCTGCACTGCCAGAAGCTGGGCGTTGTGAAGAGAAGTGGATGATACTTCTCATCAGAACGCCCAGCTAGTAAAAGTATTAAAAACGCCCTGATGTACGCACATAATACACGCCCACTTGGACTTTTAAACACACCCACTTGGACTTTTGCAAGCCTCATTTGCATAACTACAAAAATGGTCATAACTTGGCCAAAAATGCTCGTTTTTTAAAAATAAAAACGTTACTGTAATCTACATTGCAGCGCCGATCTGCTGCAATAGCAGATAGGGGTTGCAAAATCTGGTGACAGAGCCTCTTTAAATTGAATGCATCTTTTATTGAATGTACTACGTTGAGCATTCACAGTCAAACAGAGGAGCTGGACGTATGATTATTTTCTTAAAACTTTTTTAAAATCCGTTGATCCTCCAATACACTAAGGCCCCATGCACACGACCGTATTTTTTCCCTCCTGTAAATACGGTTCCTTTGTCACACATTTTTAACCCGTATTTACGAACCCGTGCCCGTAAATACGGGTCCGTTGTCCCCTGTATTCCACCCGTATTACGGACCCGTTTTCTCTGATTCTCTTTATTCAAAAATTCTAATCAGGCATGAGCCTGCAGACTTCTATGGGCCGGCCCGTGGCGTAATTACGGCCTGAAATAGGACATGTTCTATATTTTTCAACGGCCCGGGCACCTTCCGGTAAGCAAACGGGAAGGTACCCGTGGACAATAGAAGTCATAGGCCCGTAAAAAACATTTCTAAAACATGTAACATATTTGTGCACACATTAAATTATCTCAATTGGCGCAAAAAATAGATGGCTACATCCCTTTTTCTATAACGGTATGTGCACACGACCTCTTTTCAGACGTAATAGAGGCATTTTACGCCTCAAATTACGCCTGAAAAGACGGCTCCAATACGTCGGCAAACATCTGCTTGCAATGGGTCTTACGATGTTCTGTGCAGACGAGCTGTCATTTTACGCGTCACTGTCAAAAGACGGCGCGTAAAATTATGCCCGCGTCAAAGAAGTGCAGGACACTTCTTGGGACGTAATTGGAGCAGTTTTTCATTGACTCCAATGGAAACCAGCTCCAATTACGTCCGTAAAAAAGACGCAGCAAAAAACGCCTGCACTTGTAAAAACGCCTGAAATTCTGGCGCTGTTTTGAGACATTTTTGACTCTGCGTGTGAACATACCCTAACACATCACAATTTTTTCTCCAGTCCAATTTATCATCCATATACACACCCAAGTATTTATAATGAACTACTGACTGCTAATTTGAATCTGCTCTGATTCCCTTTCCTTTTTACAAAAATCAATTATCATCTATTTTGTTTTCCATACATTTAGTTCCAAATAGTTTTCCTTGTGAAGGCAGCCTCCGAAATTAATGCCATACCTGGGACTTGCACCTATATCAAGAACCCGTTACTCCCATAGAACAGAATGGGGAGAGAGAGTGACGCACGGCCACTCACCAATCACTCCCCACCTGGATGCGGCAGCTGCCTCAGTGGGTGGGTTGGGGGAGCTCTATTCTTGACATAGGTGCGGGTCCCAAAGTATTTTCAGAGAATATGAAAAACGCTGAAAAGTAACTGTTTGTCTGAATGGTCACCAAATGATGTCACCATGGCTCAAGTATTTATTTTGCATTATGTTGACCTACTCGGTTGTTTTAATTTTGCTAGGGCTTGCTTTGCACTATCTGCTGCCCAGCATGTGAAACACTATCACTTTAGAGACAGGAAGGGAGGGGGGAGCAATATGATGTGAGAAGTCTGGTACTACAGGAAGGAGAGAAATTACGACAAGTTCAGTGTATGAAAGGTCACAAAAGCAGGAGATAAACACCAGAAGCATGGTCACGTGCTCTACATAGTGCAGATTTTGCATGTAATTTTTAAGCCAGAAACCTAAAAAAATAATTTTATATATATGGTATGGCTCAATTCCGGTTTTAGCTTGCAGCTGACGCTCGCAGCGTATGGAGCGGGCTTAGCCAGTGAGCTCTATGCTTCTGTCCCCCCACCACGACATACAGTGCATTCGGAAAGTCTTCAGGCCCTTTCCCTTGTTTCACATTTTTATGTTGAGGCCTTGTGCTAAAATCATATAAAATTCAAGATTTTCCCCATCATTCTGCACTCAATACCCATAATGACAGAGTAAAAACAGAATTGTAGAATTTTTTGCAAATTTGTTATAAATGAAATCCTCAAATTTCGCATGGACATAAGTATTCAGACCCTTTGCTATTGGACTTGAAATTTAGGTCTGGGGGCCTCCCATTTATCTCTGGCTGAGCTCCAAAGATCCTGTGTGCAGATGGGAGAAACTTTCAGAAGGTCAACGATCATTGCAGCACTCCACCAGTCTGGGCTTTATGGCAGAGTGGCCAGAAAAAAAGCTTCTCCTCAGTAAAAGTCTGAGAGTTTTGTAGGTGCTTTATTTGCAAACTCCAGACTGAGAAACAAGATTCTGTGGTCTGATGAAACCAAGACTGAACTTTTTGGCCTCAATTCTAAGTGTCATGTCTGGAGGAAACAATGCATTGTTCATCACCTGCCCAATATCATCCCTACACTGAAGCATAGTGGTGGCAGCTTCATGCTGTGGGAGTGTTTTTCAGCGGTTGGGACAGGAAGACTGGTCATGGTTGAGGGATAGATGAATGGAGCAAAGTACAGAGATATTCTTAATAAGAAGCTGATCCAGAGTACTCTGGGCCGAAGGTTCACCTTCCAACAAGACAATTCCTCTAAGCACACAGCCAAGACAACACAGGAGTGGCTTAGGAACAACTGTGAATGTCCTTGAGTGGAACAGCCAGAGCTCTGATGTGAACCCAATCAAATATCTCTGGAGAGACCTGAAAATGGCTGTCCACCAACTATCCACATTCAACCTGACAAAGCTTGAGAGGATCTGCAGAGACGTGTGCAAACCTTGTGGAATCACACCCAGGAAGACTGGAGGCTGTTATCGCTGCCAAAGGTGCTTCACCCAAGTACTGAGTAAAGGGTCCGAATGCTTATGGCCATGCAATATTTTAGTTTTTCCTTTTCAATAAATTTGCAAAAAGATTACTAACATTCTGTCTTCACGTTGTCATTATGGGGTATTGAGTGCAGAATGATGGGGAAAGACTGGAATTTTTATTTTAGCACAAGGCCTCAACGTAACAAAGTGTGAAAAAATTTAAAGGGTCTGAAGCCTTTCCGAACATGTACTTTATGATGGGTAAGGGCTTAATAGGGCTATCTCATGCCTCTGTCTATATACCTTATTAACCCCGTCCTGACATTTGACGTATTCATACGTCATAGCCGGGTAGGGGGAAGTATGGAACGGGCTCACGGAGTGAACCTGCTCCATACGATGCGGGTGTCGGCTGTATGTTACAGCCGACACTTCACAGTAACGAGCGGGATCGCGCAATAGTGTGCGCTCGTTTAACCAGTTAAATGCCGCGGTTAGTAGCGACCGCAGCATTTATATCGTTAGAGGAGGGCGACCCCCTCTAGCAGCTCATCGCGCCCTCCCGCAATACAATCGCGGGGTGGCGATGGTTGCTATGGCTGCCTGGGGGCCTAATGAACGCCCCCAGGTCCGCCATCTTTGTGCTCCTACTAAGCCCTTCCTCTAGCAATATACATTGGTATTGCAGTATATCATGCAAGCGATCCAACGATCGCTGGTTGAAGTGCCATTGGGGGACTAATAAAAATGTGTAAAGTAAAGAGGTTATTTTTAATGTAAAAAAAGTAAAAAAATAAAATAAAGTTTTTCCCTTTCCCCCCCCCCTAGAGCATAGTAAAAAAAGAAACATAATTGGTATCGCCGCATTCGTAAAAGTCTGAACTATTACAATATATCATTATTTAACCCGCACGGTGAACGCCGTAAAAAAAAAAATGTAAACGCCAGAATGTCTATTTTTTGGTCACCTAATCTCCCACAAAAAATGGAATAAAAAGTGATCAAACGTCGCATGTACACCAAAATAGTATCATTAAAAACGACAGCTTATCCTGCAAAAAATAGGCAGTCATACCACTTAATTGACAGAAAAATAAAAAACGTATGTCTCAGAATTTGGCGACACAAAATAAATTACATTACATTTTTACAGGGGCCAGTTCAGTTGTGAAGTGGCTTTGAGGTCCTTATATATTAGAAACCCCCAATAAGTCACCCCATTTTAAAAAACTTCACCCCTCAAAGTATTCAAAACAGTATTTAGAAAGTTTCTTAACCCTTTAGATGTTTCACCGGAATTAAAGCAAAGTATAGGTGAAATTTACACATTTAATTTCTTTTTGTAGAAATTCATTTTTAATCAATATTTTTTTTTTTTGTAACAGAGAAAGTTTTACTAGAGAAACGCAACTCAATATTTAATGCGCAGGTTCAGCAGATTTAGGAAATATCCTACATGTGGCCCTAGTGTGGTAATGTACTGAAGCAAAGGAGCACCTAGTTGATTTTGGGGCCTTCCTTTTTATTACAATATATTTTAGGCACCATGTCAGGTTTGAAGGGCTCTTGCGATGCCAAAACAGTGGAAATCCCCCAAAAGTGACCCCATTTGGGAAACTACACATCTCAAGGAAATAATCTAGGGGTATAGTGAGCGTTTGACCCCACAGGTTCATTGCAGAAATTATTGGAAGTAGGCCGTAAAAATTAAAATAAACATTTTTTTCAAAGAAAATGTAGGTTTAGCTAATTTTTTTTCATTTCCACAAGGACTAAAGGAAAAAAAGCACCACAACATTTGTGAAGCAATTTCTCCCGATTAAAACAATACCCCACATGTGGTCCTAAATCGCTGTTCAGACACACGGCAGGGCTCAGAAGGGAAAGCGTGCTATTTGGCTTTTGGTGCTCAAATTTAGCAAGAATGGTTTGCGGAGGCCATGTTGCATTTGCAAAGCCGCTGAGGGGACAAAACAGTGGAAACCCCCCACAAGTGACTCCATTTTGGAAACTACACCCATTGAGGAAATTATTTAGAGGTATAGTGAGCATTTTGACGGCACAGGTTTTTTGCAGAAATTATTGGAATTAAAATCTCCATTTTTTCAAAGAAAATGTAGGTTTAGCTAATTTCTTTAAATTTCCATAAGGACTAAAGGAGAAAAAGTACCGAAAAACTTGTAAAGCAATTTATCCAGAGTACGGCAATACCCCATATGTGGTAAACTGCTTTTTGGGCACACAGTAGGGCTCAGAAGGGAAGGAGAGCCATTTGGCTTTTGGAGTGCAGATTTTACTGGATTGGTTTCTGGGTGCTATGTCACATTTGCAAAGCCCCTGTGGGATCAAAGCAGTGGAAACCCCCCAGAAGTGACCACATTTTGGAAACTACACCCCTCTAGGTAGTGAGCATGTTAACCCTGCAGGTGTTTTGCAGAAATTAGCGTGCACTCGATGTTGCAGAGTAAAAATGGGATTTTTTTTCATAGATATGCCAATATGTGGCGCCCAGCTTGTACCACCATAGCAAGACCACTCTCTAATTATTATGCTGTGTTTCCCAGTTTTAGAAACACCCTACATGGGGCACTAATCTTTTGCCTGGACATTTGACAGGGCTCGGGAGTGAAAGAGTACCATGTAAAATTGAGGCCTAATTTGGCGACTTACAAAAAATTGGTTCACAATTGCAGGGCTCAGATGTAAAATAATAAAAAGAAACTCCTGAGAAATTACCCCATTTTGGAAACTGCACCCCTCAAGGCATTTATTAGGAGGTGTAGTGCGCATTTTCACCCCACAGGTCTTTTCCATAAATGATTGCGCTGCGGATGGTGCAAAGTAAAAATTATTTTTTTTTCCCTAGGGATGCTATTTCAGTGGCAAATATGTTGTGCCCAGCTTGTGCCACTGGAGACAGACAGCACGAAAATTGTAAAAAGGGTTCTCTCGGATATGTCGATGACATATATGTGGAAGTAAACTGCTGTAGGGTTCAGAAGGGAGGGAGCACCATTTGGCTTTTAGAGCGTGGATTTGCTTGGTAGTAGATTTGTTTGAGTATTGCTAGTGTTTCCGTTTATAAAGTGGGGGCACATGTAAGCCGGGCAGAGTACTTCAGGGGCATAGTCAGGTGGTATAATAATTGGGTTAAAAAAATAATAATAATAATAGATTGGCACACAGTACTCTGATTAGGCCGAAATTGTTAGGAGGTCTTAATTCCACTGACACTAAAACTTTCTATCAGGCTATTCAGTGGAGTAGAATCATGGATTGGTATGGTGCCTCACGTTCAAAACTTTATGTTTCTGCTGAAGAAGAAATGTGTGGGAGGTCTTTAACTCAGATTTTGTTACACTCTGTTACGTCCTGTCCGGGGGTAGCCCCTACTAATTTGCTTACAAAAGCGACACTGGCAGTCTGGAAAAAATTATCATTCAAGGCACAGATCTGTCCTACTCCATCATTATTGATAACTTTGGGGTATCTGTTAGGGTATGTTCACACGCACTAATTACGGATGTAATTCGGTCGTTTTTGCCCCGAATTACGTCCGAAAATAGCGCCTCAATAGCGTTGACAAACATCTGCCCATTGAAAGCAATGGGCAGACGTTTGTCTGTTCACACGAGGCGTATATTTACGCGCCGCTGTCAAATGACGGCGCGTAAATAGACGCCCGCGTCAAAGAAGTGACCTGTCACTTCTTTGGCCGTAATTGGAGCCGTTATTCATTGACTCCAATGAATAGCAGCGCCAATTACGTCCGTAATGGACGCGGCGTTCAAGCGCCTGCACATGCCGTTACGGCTGAAATTACAGGGATGTTTTCAGGCGGAAACATCCCCGTAATTTCAGCCGTTACGGACGCTGTCGTATCAACATACCCTTAGGTCTCCGGAATCTGAGAGGTAGTACCAACCCCTTACTATGTACGGAATTAAAGGACATGGCCCTAGGAGAAATAGTAAATAATGGTGAATTTCCTTCCTTGGCATTTTTAAGAGAAAAGTTTCCACAAGTGCTCTTAATCTACTTGAATTATATGCAAATGTTATCAAATTATACTTTTCTACTTAAAGAGGCTCTGTCACCAGATTATAAATGCCCTATCTCCTACATAATCTGATCGGCGCTGGAATGTAGAAAACAACAGTGGTTTTTATTTTGAAAAACGATCATTTTTGAGCAAGTTCTGAGCTAGTTTAGATTTATGCTAATTCGTTTCTTAATGACCAACTGGGCGTGTTTTTACTTTTTACCAACTGGGCGTTGTGAAGAGAAGTGTATGACGCTGACCAATCAGTGACCAATCAGCGTCATACACTTCTCATTGTTCCAGCCCAGCTTGTTTCACTGCACAATCACACTGTAACAATGGGCTGGAACAATGAGAAGTGTATGACGCTGATTGGTCACTGATTGGTCAGCGTCATACACTCCTCTGTACAACGCCCAGTTGGTAAAACGTAAAAACACACCCAGTTGTCTATTAAGAAACGAATTAGCATAAATCTAAAATTGCTCATAACTTGTTAAAAAATGATCGTTTTTCAAAATAAAAACCACTGTTGTTATCTACATTACAGCACCAATCAGATTATGTAGGAGATAGAGCACTTATAATCTGGTGACAGAGCCTCTTTAAGCAGGGTTCTATTGTTAGGCCTCTGACGTGGTTTGAGTCTTTATTGTCTTCCTCCACACCGATTCCCAAATCCATTTCCTTGATATATAAAAATCTTGTATCTATGGATACGGAGATTTCACTACCATATATTAATTCCTGGGAGAAAGAGTTAAATGTTAAATTTACAAATATTGAAATACAACAAATTTACAGGTTTAGCTGTGGCCCTTCAGAAACCTCTTATAAATTAGTGAGCAGGTGGTACAAAACTCCGGAGCTACTCCACAAAAATAGAATGTTCTAGATCTCCGTTATGCTGGAGATGTCATAAACAAATTGGCTCATACACTCATATGGTGGGCTTGTGAATTAATAAAGCCTTATTGGAGAGAAGTGGAAAGGATTTTGAAAATTATTTGTCCAACAGCTCCTCCATTATCTATCTCCTTATTGTTTTTGAATTTACGATCAGACTCCTCCTCATCTGTTTCTAGAGGGGTCTTGTGGTCACATTTGGTTTTAGCGGCAAAAGCTATGATCCCATTGTATTGGCGGAAAGAGAATCCCCCATCTATTGCTCATTGGTAAAAAAAAGTTGCACAGATGTCCAGATTAGAAGAATTGAGCTATTTGTCACAAAGGAACATGGGTAAATACTATAGAATATGGCTCCCTTGGCTGAATTTCCTCTCCGATGCTGGCGGGTTCATGGGCTGCCTGGGTGACTAATATGTTTTGTGCCTCTGGTGGCTAAGTGGATTTGAGGGATTGGGTTTGGGTATGTGCACACACACTAATTACGGACGTATTTCGGCCGCAAGTCCAGGACCGAACACAGTGCAGGGAGCCGGGCTCCTAGCATCATACTTATGTATGATGCTAGGAGTCCCTGCTACTCCGTGGAACTACTGTCCCGTACTGAAAACATGATTACAGTACGGGACAGTTGTCCTGCAGAGAGGCAGGGACTCCTAGCATCGTACATAACTATGATGCTAGGAGCCCGGCTCCCTGCACTGTGTTCGGTCCACTACTTGCGGCCGAAATACGTCCGTCAATTACGGACGTATTTAGTGTGTGTGCACATACCCTTACTGCTCGTTCATCCTCCACCATGCAAATATCTTTTTCAGATGATGTGTTAGTAATGACATGGATATGTATACGGTTTTTACATGTTATTAAGCTAAACTCTACTTGTTCATGTGGATTGTTATATCGTATATATAGAAGTACTATGTTATCATTTCTATATAATTGTAAATGTCTATTCAAACTTGTATTTGATGTCAACCGTTTTGGATGAAAAAATGGAAAATCAATAAACAAATTTTTTTTAAATAAATAATAATCCATAGATATTGGTTACGTTGTGAAGCAATCCTCAATGCACAGGACAGTGTCGTACTAATAAATGTCCTTCCTTATCTCCCTTTTGGTCCACACTCCGCACCTTTTCAGTGTGGGGAATTTTGCTGGGAAGTGTTGTCCTGGTATAATACGGGCACCGTCGCTTCCAGCGGATATGTTTGAGTCCTCCCCTTCCTGGTTCCCTAATTTTAGGGCCTTGATAATTCACCTCTTGAAACAGAAGAAATGTTCCCCTCGGGCCTGCACAACTGCATATTTTTTATTTCCTGACATATTGGAGCCTTAACTAATTTTATTTTTTGATAGACGTAGCGGTATGAGGGCTGGTTTGTTGCGGGACGAGCTGTAGTTATTATTGGTATCATTTTGGGGTACATGTGACTTTTTGATCACTTTTTATCCTCTTTTTTTTTTGGGAGGCAAGGGATTAAAAAACTGAAATTCTGGCATAGTTTTTTTTTATACAGCGTTCACCATGCGTTATAAATTACATGTTAACTTTATTCTGCGGGTCAGTACGATTCCGGCAATAACAAATTTATAGCGTTTTTATGTTTTACAACTTTTTGCACAATAAAATTACTTTTGTAAAAAGAATGTATTTTTTCTGTCGCCAAGTTGTGAAAACCATAACGTTTTAATTTTTTAGTCGACGGAGGTGTATGAGGGCTTGTTTTTTGCGAGACGAGCTGTAGTTTTTATTGGTACCATTTTTGGATACATGCGACTTTCTGATCACTTTTTATTCCAATATTTGTAGGGCAAAGTGTCCAAAAACCAGAAATTCAGGTATCGTTTTTTCCGAGTTTTTTTTTTGCGCCGTTCACCGCGTGGAATAAATAACAATATTTTTATAGTTCAGGCGGTTATGGACACGGCGATACCAAATATCTATGGTTTATTTATTGCAGTGTACTAGATCTGTCAGTCATTCTCTGACAGCTTCGCCTCCCGGCGGGGCCTAATCGGCTTCCGTAATGGCAGAGCAGGAGGCCATTGTTAAGTCTCCTGTAGCCATAGCAACATCAAAGTAGTTAATGGCAGGGATTGGAGCTAGCTTTGGTTCCTGCTGTTACAGGTGGATGTCAGCTATAACATACATCTGATATCCACCGCTGATGACGCCGGCTCAGCTCCTGAGCCAACGCCAACTTGCCGTCGGCTACGGAAGCCTTTCAGGCCCCGCCACCGGGTGGGGGCTGGAGGTATTCCGTGCTAGGCAGACCGGAACGCCAATATTAGGCCTCCGGTTGCCATTGCAGCCACCGGAACCCCAGCAATTTCATTGCTGGGGTTCCAATGAGCTGCAAACAGCTTAAATGCAGCGATCGCGTTTGAGCGCTGCATTTAAGGGGTTAATGGCGGGGATTGAAGCTAAGTTCGGTCCCAGCCATTACAGCCGGATGTCAGCTGTAAGATACCGCTGACATCCGGCGATGGTGGCACTGACTCAGCTTCTGAGCCGGTGTCCACCATTTGGCATATGGATATGGCAAAATGCGGGAAGTAGTAGCTTTCTATGACGTTTCCATACGACAAATGTTAGGAAGGGGTTAAAGGGGTTGATTTAATCAAGACAACCCATTTTTTTTTTAATATTAAAGCTAGCACAGCGATCAGCCGCTGGCCATACATTTGTTGTCACAGCAGGGAAAGTTTAGCAGAAGGGCTTGTCTACATGTAACGGAATTGCTGCAGAAAATTTCTGCAGCAATTCAGTTGAAAGTAACAGACTCTCCGCTGCGGCAAAGACACACCATTCCCTGCGGTTTTTACTGCAGAAAATGGTGCGGATCTTGCCTCGTTTTTCTCAATGTTGGGAGAAGGTGACATCTATGAAAAACGCAGCAATTCAGTCCACTTTCCGCAGCAGGAATTGACAAGCTGTGGTATGAAAAATACGCACCGCAGGTGAATCTATGGTCTGAATTTTTACACAGCGAGTGGATGAGATTTGTTGAATCTCAGCCACTTTGCGGCTACTGTATTCTGCTGCGTATTTTCCGTCTGCAATTCTGGATGGAAAAATACGCAGCAATTCCGCTACGTGTGAACAAGCCCTCACAGCTCTGCCAGAGCAAGAACCGCCTTTTGTTAGCGGCTCTTCACCTTGTCTAATAGAGAGGCAATATGCCTTAATAGGGGATGTGGAAAGGTGTTGTCTTTGTGAGAACGCCTCTAACATATATTCGACACAATTTATACATATATAGATTTCCGATATGTGGTTTCTAAAGAATACTGCTAATTACTTTCATATTCGCTTCTGCCTAGTTGGTGTCATACACTGTGAAAAGCTGTATATAGGGATGAAGTCAGTCTCATGGCAGTGGCCATACATTAGCTCTGGGTTATGTTCATTTAGTAGCTACAGCCTCTGCCTAGTTTTCAGACGACTTACGTCCCCACATATCTCCATGGAGGCACCACATCAGATGCTGTGTCTCCAGAGTGGTCCCACTGCAGTTGTCCATATAGTGCCCTACAGTAGTTGTGGTGACCACAGTGCAACCATAGTAGTTACAGTACCACTATAATGCTGTCACAATAGTAAATGTTCCTAATAGTGTCTCCATCACTTACTGTGCCCCCTCACATACCATATCCGCCATAGTAGCCTGCTATCAGTTATTGTGTCCTTACATACGTTACTTTTCCCATAGTTCCTCACCACTAGATAAAGGGGTTGTCCCAGAGAACCCCTTTCATATCTCAGCTGATTGCCATAGGTCTGGCACTTGACACCCAAGACAAAGAGATGATTTTGCCTGAGGAATCGGACATTTCCCCTGCAGCGGCCGCTGAGCACACCATTCTGGGTTATAGAGGAGGGACCACCATTTATATGGTTATGGGCCGTCTACATAAAAAAAAACCTCTTTAACGTGCATTATAGTGCTCCCACTTTGCCTACATAGGACCCCCAGAGTAGGGAAAGCGATTTTGCTCCCATGACGAGTAGTGGTCTCAACAAGGCAACCTCAGTCTTTATGCCCAAGTGATGATTTGCAATATGTCTAAGGGTATGTGCACACACACTAATTACGTCCGTAATTGACGGACGTATTTCGGCCGCAAGTCCCGGACCGAACACAGTGCAGGGAGCCGGGCTCCTGACATCATAGTTATGTACGATGCTAGGAGTCCCTGCTTCTCCGTGGAACTACTGTCCCGTACTGAAAACATGATTACAGTACGGGACAGTTGTCCTGCAGCGAGGCAGGGACTCCTAGCGTCGTACATAACTATGATGCTAGGAGCCCGGCTCCCTGCACTGTGTTCGGTCCGGGACTTGCGGCCGAAATACGTCCGTCAATTACGGACGTAATTAGTGTGTGTGCACATACCCTTACAATGAGCAACGGTCTGAGTAATACCAGAGAAAACTTGGAGAATTGTGTTCATTTATCATCTGTTGCACTGGTGACTCATGACTGAGAGCCAGGTTCATTGAATGTGTGCGGGCTGTACTACTAAACGCGCTTTCTTTACACATTACAACTGAAGACTATTTTTCATCAAACCTATGCATTAGAAATTACAATGATTTAGTTTGCTGTACCTATAATGCATTCCTGTACAAAAGAACATTTCTATGTGGGCTTGGCAGATGTCAACCTCAATACGCCTTGTCAGAGGGTACCCAGTGGGAGGAATTATTCTTCCACAAGTCACTGGCACAAATCCTACCCAGATTGCAGATGAAGTTCTAAGACTGCGAGAAGTCTTCAGTTATCAAATAATTCATTCACTTGAAGCAATATCTGTATGAACCAGTTTCTTTTACTTTCCTACTAATACGCATTCAACTTTCAAGTGAGTAAGGCCCTGTGTTCACACAGAGTTTTCTGCCACGGAAACCGCGACAAAAAAAACGGTCGAAACTGCCTCCATTTCAATGGGATTTCAATGGGAGGTGGAGGCGTTTTTTTTCCCGCAAGCAAAAAAAAAAAGAAAAAAGAAGGTTGCGGGAAAAAGAAGCGACATGCACTATCTTGAGGCGTTTTCCGCCTCAAAAACCCCATTTGAAATCAATGGGAAACGGAAATAAACGTGTTTTTTTTGCCGCACTTTTTTTTTTTTTTGCTTCGATTTGACGCGTTTTTTTGCAAAAAACGCTCGCGGTTTATCCCTCGGTCTGTGGAAATGGGTAAAAAAACGCGACAATCAGGGGTGTCCACTTTCCCCTCTGTGGTTTGCTCTTGAGATTGAGCCTCTGGCGCTGGCAGTTAGGCATTCCTCTTCAATTACTGTTGTCCCTCGAGGTTCTCTGGTGGAGAAAATATCCCTGTATGCAGATGATACGTTGGTGTACTTGGCGGATGATGGTCCTTCGTTGGCTTCGCTCCTATAGTTGATTGACACTTTTGGGTCCTTTTCGGGTTTATCGGTTAATTGGTCTAAGTCGGTTATGTTTCCTCTCTCTGCAGAATATCGCTCTCGGCAGGGTCTCCCTGTCCCGTTACAGGTCGTATCTCAATTTACATATCTTGGGGTGCGGATTTCCCTTAATTTGCTACATTTTCGTGAACTTAACCTGTGTCCGTTGGTGGCCTCTAATGAAAAGCAGCTAAAAACTTGGAGGAACCTTCCCCTTTCCTTATATGGTAGGATAAATCTTTTCAAAATTTTATAACTGCCTAAATTTCTTTACCTCCTCCATCTTTGTCCAATTATATTGCCCAAACAATTTTTTGGACAACTGGATGGGATTCTACGTGAGTTCTACTGGCAGGGGGGCACACCTAGGTTTAGTCCCAGTCTTTTACAGACCCCATAGAGAATGGGGGGGATGGCAGCACCCAACCTTTATCTATATTACTTGGCTTCCTAGCTGGTGCTGGCTCACTGGTAGATTGATGTTGATTTAAGTAATGCGGCTACCGCGCTGGCAGGAGCACTTATGACTTCCTATTAGAGTCTTACCAACTTATTATATAGGTTTAAACACTCGTGTCGGGCGCCACTACCATTAAAAACTATAGCTAGTGCCTGGAGGAAGGCACACGTCTTACTGAGAGATGATGCGGATTCTTCTCACTCCCCTAGGACTCCATTATGGAACAATCCATGGTTGCCTCACCTGGTGTCCCTGCCGGGAGCGATGATGTGGGCTGGGGTGGGGGTTAGATTTTTGGGTCAGCTATACTCTGTTGATAGTGGTTTTGTCTCCTTTTCGGAGCTTGAGGGGAGGTTTGGGGTATCGAAGAAGACTTTTTATTATTATCTCAAATTAAGGCATGCCTGTGTGGCTCAGTTTGGTTCCGTTACTCCTGCATTGGGGTTTTCCAGACTGGAGGACTTGCTTGGCACCCCAGACCTTCCTAAACTCTTACTCAAACATATGCCTTGTTGTTATAGTCTGAAAAACGACCATTTGATAGGGCGTTCCTGGGGTGCAAGAGAGATGTTCCCGATTTGTCGGAGGAGGGGTGGAGCTCTCCTTTTTTGATTTTTTTAATACAGTCACGGTTCATGCACAGGATTTATTACACTCCGGTTAGACTCCTAAGAATTGGGGCCTCAGGGTCAGATAGCTGTTTAGGTGTAAGTCGGATGTTGGCATGTACCTTATAGTTATACCTTAACAGGAGATGCCCTGACAAATTTGGGAAGATTTGGGCTAGGTGGTTGGAGACCTCGGACACTGCTATCTAATCTGTGAGCACTGAGAGATGTGTAGCGCATGTGTGACTGGCGTGTGACTGGGTGCTTGTTTTGTCTGTTCTGGGCAATGATAACGGTCACTTTATGATCCAGTTTTAATTGCAATTTACAAATATCCTTATGTGATCCTTCTTGTCTAAATGCTGGCTTTTGCAATGTGAATGTCTCATATTTTATGGTGATTTTTATTGCCAACTAGTTTTGGTTGGTCAGTATGCTCTGTTTGTTTTTGATTGTACTATGAGAAAAGTTAATAAAAGAAAGCCTTTTTTTAAAAAAAAACACGGCAAAAAACGTGTGTGGTGCAAAACCACTTAAAGCCGGAGCTGATTTTTCCCGGCAGAATTTTCTGCCTTCAAAAAACTCAGTGTGAACAGGGCCTAAGAGTAACTGAAATTCTACCCGGAATAAAAAGATTTCTAGATTAGTAACATAAATAAATACTAGTGTTCTTTTCAGGCATGCGCGGTGTATCCAATGTCGAACATGCGATCGGTTTTCTCCAGCGTCCAGGTGCAACTCTGAATATGTGTTTTTAGGGTAAGGGTATGTGCACACACACTAATTACGTCCGTAATTGACGGACGTATTTCGGCCGCAAGTCCCGGACCGAACACAGTGCAGGGAGCCGGGCTCCTAGCATCATACTTATGTACGATGCTAGGAGTCCCTGCCTCGCTGCAGGACAACTGTCCCGTACTGTAATCGTGTTTTCAGTACGGGACAGTAGTTCCACGGAGAGGCAGGGACTCCTAGCATCGTACATAAGTATGATGCTAGGAGCCCGGCTCCCTGCAGTGTGTTCGGTCTGGTACTTGCGGCCGAAATACGTCCGTCAACTACGGACGTAATTAGTGTGTGTGCACATACCCTAAGAGTAGTTTATATTTCTGTCGTATAAATTGTTTATATAACTGTATATTTGTACTTCTTTATGAACACCCGTTTTCTGTTTATTATGGTAATTAGTTACTAAGATCACTTGTACATTATGGCTATATAAATGGTGAGAAAGGCTTCAGTTGATGCTAAAACGTTGTTTGGTGTATTGTTGATGGCCTAAATAAAGAGCAGCCTAATGGCGTGCGGATGTCCATTTGCTCTTATTCTATGTTCACTACAGTAGACTGTGACTGGCTGGTCTACCTCTAGTTATCTATAGGGTGTGTAAACTTTACCCGGAGTTTCCAATTAATTTGTTACCACACGTAACGGAATTGCTGCGTTTTTGCCGTACAGAAATTGCGGACGTAAAATACGCAGCAGAATACAGTAGCAGCAAAGTGGGTGAGATTTAACAAATCTCATCCACACGCTGCGTAAAATTTCCGAGCAGAAATTCACCCGCGGTGCATATTTTTCGTACTGCAGCATGTCAATTCCTGCTGCAGAAAGTGGACTGAATTGATGCGTTTTTCAGAGGGGATGTCACCCTCTCCCAACATTGAGAAAAGCGCAGCAAAATCCGCATCATTTTCTGCAGGAAAAAATGCAGGAAATGGTGCTTTTTTTTCCGCAGCGGAATTTCTGATAGTTTCTGCGGAATTGCTGAAGAAATTTTCTGCAGCAATTCTGTTACGTGTGGACAAGCGCAAAGACCTCTAAATTACAGTGAAAAGGCAAAAATGAGGTCTTTAATTCTTCATTACTGCAAAAATATTTCCTGGAGCACTGGCGCCTGAACACTAAATGCAACAATACATTTCTTAGCATGTCATCACATTTTCCACTCCCAAACGGCTAATACTGCTATATAGAGAAGGATGATAGTTTTTCTAACATACCTATGTTGACCAAGTCAGCTCATCATGAGCCATAAAAAAAGTGCTTTCATTTCCCTGGGCGCCGTATGCAAATTAACACAATCTAGGAAGTGTCCTGAATTCTAAGGCTACATTCAGACGAGCGTATCTAACCTCAGACGTGAAAACAGACGTTTTTCACGTCTGAGGTGCACCCCTGCCGCGTTGTCACGGATCTCCCATATACTAGAGACTATGGCGGGATGCGTGACACGCAGTATAATAGGACATGTCCTATTTTTTCATGGACCTTTCACACGCTCCTTTGAAGAAACGGTCGTGTGAATTGCCCCATTGAAATACACACTCGTCTGAATGAGCCCTAAGCAGAAACCACATAGAATACAATGCAGTTTACCAGGACCACATGCCTACTGATTGACCAGTGGCACCGACGCCTCATAGATATTTTAATAAATAAAACTATTTTATGGTCTAAAAATGAAAAGAATATAACCAGTAACCCCATGACTGCATTCCCAGTTCCCTGTAAAAAAATAACCACAAAAACTGCTCCTCCATGAAATAGACAAAAAGCACAAGACCTCCAACAAGCAGCCATTGGTTTGTCAATTCTTCCTGCACCGATCGTGGCCATGAGAAATAAAAAAGGGAAGAAGGTCATCAGTCCAGCACGGGCATGACTTGAATGATACTCTCTAAGCGGTGTAGAAGAGTCGTCCGCTCTGCTGAGAGGTCCCGGTCTTTCAGGAGTCTTCAGTCAGTCATGAGTGAATCTAGAATATACATTATCCAAGATGGACAAAATCTGGCTGCCATGGCAACTAGAGAATTTGGGAACTGTAGAGAAACCTTGCTGTGACTACTAGAACCCCTTTGGTTGGGGGAGGCTGTGACTACAGTGCGAGGGGCGGCTTACTGTTACTGCCTGTCGAGGAAGTGGGGAGGTGGTCCTGCTGTGACTACTTGGGAAGTGGAGGGCCGGGGCTGACACCTTAGAAGGGGAGGGGAGAGCACGGGACACAATTTTTTTGGTACATTCACATAGGGTGGTAATGGTTTGGCAGAAAGCTGAACTATAAGGCTGGGGTCACATGACCTATTTTCAGGCGTAAACGAGGCGTATTATACCTCGATTTACGCCTGAAAATACGGCTACAATATGTCGGCAAACATCTGTCCATTCATTTGAATGGGTTTGCCGACATACTGTGCCGACGACCTGTAATTTACGTGTCGTCGTTTGACAGCTGTCAAACGACGACGTGTAAATGACTGCCTCGTCAAAGAAGTGCAGGACACTTCTTTGAAACGTAATTTGAGCCGTTTTTCATTGAATTCAATGAAGAACAGCTCTAAATTATGGCCGTCAGTGACGCCTCGCAAAATGCGAGGACGAGCAATTACGTCTGAAATTACGGAGCTGTTTTCTCCTGAAAACAGCTCCGTAATTTCAGACGTAAATGCAGTTTACGTGTGCACATACCCTTACAGCATCATAGTAAAAGTGCATGTAAACAAACACATGCAGGTTTTTGGAAGCGGTGAGCCGCCGCCATTGCAGTAAACAACAAACTTATTTGCAATGTCGTTTAAGAACAGGTCTGCACATCCGTGGTTATGGCCCTACTGTTGCTGGTTCCTAACTTTTGGAGATTTCTCCTAGACTTGGCTAAGATTCGTTCAGTTCTGCATTATGCATTTTACAGTAATCGTCTCATTCAAAAAATACTGCTGTGGAGGACCGCGTCTAATATAGGAGCATTTCTAGTGAAAAATAATAGAAACCTGGGAGCTTTTCTGGGGGTCACTGCTAATTTTGTTTTCCTTCATAGTATGCCTCCTCCAATATACAAGAAACTAACCAATGAATGAGCAAAGAGCATGAATCAATACCGCAAGTCAGCTTTGCGGATGAGAAATCTAGAGAAAAAAACATCTACATCTGCAAACAAACAGAACAGCAGAATAATCAGCTTTGCAGACAGAAACCGCTCTCTTAATTTTAGGAGATCGACAAGAGCAACCAAAACAGAAGACAAATATATATAAAAGCAACCATAGAACGTAGTAACAGCAACAGGACATCAGAGTAGTTACTGCGTTCTATGGTTGCTTTATATTCAAGTTGGGGAATTGATTCATCGCCTGGTAACGAGCACATGGCCTGGTATCTGGAGATATATATATATATACATACATACATACCTCACACACTAATCCTTCTCAATGAATTAGAATATGAAAAAGTTAATTTCAATAATTCAATTCAAAAAGTGAAACTCATATATTCTATAGATTCATTACGCACAGAGTGATCTATTTCCAGCATTTTTTTTCTTTTAATGTTGATGATTATGGCTTAGGGTATGTTCGCACGTAGTGACCAAAAACGTCTGAAAATACGGAGCTGTTTTCAAGGGAAAACAGCTCCTGATTTTCAGACGTTTTTTGCGCCACTCGCAATTTTCGCTGCGTTTTTTTACGGCCGTTTTTGGAGCTTTTTTCAATAGAGTCTATGGAAAACGTCTCCAAAAATGTCCTGCACTTCTTTTTCGCAGCCGTTTTTTTCACGCGTAAGAAAAACGCAGCGAAAAACGCTCCATCGGAACAGAACGGCGTTTTCCCATTGAAATCAATGGGGAGATGTTTGGAGGAGTTCTGCTTCCAATTTTTCGGGCGTTTACGGCCGTGTGAACATGCCCTAACAGTTAATGAAAACCCAAAATTTAGTCTCAGAAAATGTGAATATTGGGTAAAAGTTGAAGATTGTAGACGGAGGCCCCATGCACACGACCGTGAAAAAAGGACCCATTACCTTCCATTGAAAGAGAACACCTTTCCATATCGCTACGGATGAGCGTCCGTGCCGCAGAACTGTGCCGGGAATTATGGAGCATGTCCATTCTTGGTCCACAATTGCGGCACGGACTCCACCATAGAAGTCTATGGGGGAAGCCAAAATTGAGGCTGGCTACGGAGGTGCGTCCGCAAATACGGATAGCCATCTGCAAATACAGAAGTGTTGCTAAGCAACACAAAGGGGATTTCCCATTAACCAGGCCTCTTTTTTTGCGGATCCATATATACGGATGCACTACGGACTGTTCCATTCAGCAGAAATGGGTACTTTGCTGATAAGCAATACGGAACCGTATTTACGGTCAGTATTTGCGGATACGGTCGTGTGCATGAGGCTTAGGCCCCATGCACACGACCGTGCCCGCAATCACGGCCCGCGATTGCGGGCACGGCCGGCCGCTGCCTTACAGCCGCATTTTCGGGCCGTGCTCCCATACAAAGTATGGGAGCACGGCCCGCAAAATGCGAAAGAACGGACATGTTCCATAATTCCCGGAACATTTCCACGGCACTGACACCCTTCCGTAGTGCTACGGAAAGGTGTCAGTGTTCAATGAAAGTTTTTTGCTGTCGTGTGCATGGGGCCTTAAGGGTATGTTCACACAGAGTTCTTTGCAGGCAGAAAATTCTGCCTCAAAATTCTTTTGATCTGCCTGCACGCGGTTTGTCGTGTTTTTCGCACGCGGCCATTGAGCGCAGATGGGCAAAAACGCCGCGAAATACGCCGTTTCCATGTCAAAAAACGTAAAAAAAAAAACTGCGTGAACTGGGCCCTATGGTGTCACACTCTAATCACCTATTTAACGCAAAACACCTGCTTTTCTAAGCCTTTAAACCCTTAAGGCTATGTTTATACAGAGTTTTTTGACAAGTTTTTTGACGCGGAAACCGCGCCGCAAAACTCATCAAAAACGGCCCTAAAATGCCTCCCATTGATTTCAATGGGAGGCGGGGGCAGTTTTCTCCCGCGAGCGGTAAAACAGCCTCGCGGGAGAAAGAAGAGACACGCCCTATCTTCGGGCGTTCACGCCTCTGACCTCCCATTGACTTCAATGGGAGGCAGAGAAAGCGTATTTCGCAGCGTTTTATGCCCGCGGCGCTCAATGACCACGGGCGAAAAACGCTGCGAAAATCGGCGTGCAGGGAGAGGAAAATCTGCCTCAAACTTCCAAACGGAATTTTGAGGCAGAAATTCCGCCTGCAAAAAACTCTGTGTGAACATAGCCTAAGGCTTTATTCAGACGAACGTAAAATACGCGCGTGCAACGCGCGTGATTTTCACGTGCGTTGCCCGTAGCTATATTAGTCAATGGGGCCGTGCAGACATGGCAGCGTTTTTTGCGCAGCGTTGCTCCGTTGCCAAAAACTCACATGTCCGTTGATTCAGCGTTTTCAACGCATCACGCACCCATTGAAGTCAATGGGTGCGTGAAAACCACGCATGTCGCACGGAAGCACTTCTGTGCGAACTGCGTGTTTGCGCAACAGCTGTCAAAAGGATGAATGTAAACAGAAAAGCACCACGTGCTTTTCTGTTTCCGAACATCCAAACGGAGTGTCTTTGCGATTAGCGAACCCCGACAACCGAAGCTAACTTCACCGGGTTCGGCCAAACTCGTTTTCCGGTCCGCGACGTCGGGAGACATTCACTGTGCATGGTGCTGAAAGAGTTAAACTGTTTCAGCACCATGGACAGTGACTTGCGATCCCAAAATACATGAACCTGTAAAAAAAAACGAAGTTCTAACTTACCGATTACTCCTGTCTCCTTCCTGCAGTCCGACCTCCCGGGATGACACTTCAGTTCAAGTGACAGCTCCAGCCAATCACAGGCTGCAGCCAATCACAGGCTGCAGCGGTCACTTGGACTGCCGCGTCATCCAGGGAGGTGGTGCCCGATGTCAAGAGAGGCGCGTCACCAAGGACGCGTCACCAAGGACGCGTCACCAAGGCAACGGCCGGGAAGTTCTCGGTAAGTAGGAACTTTATCTTTTTTTTTACAGGTTTTTCGCTGTTGTGTTCGGCATTCACTGTCGAGGGTGCTGAAAGATTTAGCTCTTTCAGCACCTTGGACAGTGACGGGCGTCGACAAGCCTCATCTCTATGATGCCGGCTGCGCGAAAATCACGCAGCCGCGCATCAGACATGGATGACACACGCAGCTGTCAAATGGTTTTTGCGCACGCAAAACGCCGCGTTGTTTGCAAGCGCAAAAAACGCAACGCTCGTGTGAATCCAGCCTTAGGCTGGGTTCACACAACCTATTTTCAGACGTAAACGAGGCGTATTATGCCTCGATTTACGCCTGAAAATACGCCTCCAATACGTCGGCAAACATCTGCCCATTCATTTGAATGGGTTTGCCGACGTACTGTGCCGACGACCTGTAATTTACGCATCGTCGTTTGACAGCGGTCAACTGACGACGTGTAAAATGACTGCCTCGTCAAAGAAGTGCAGGACACTTCTTTGGACGTTTTTGGAGCCGTTTTCTCATAGACTCCAATGAAAACCGCTCCAAAAACGGACGTAAAAAACGCCGCGAAAAACGCGAGTTGCTCAAAAAACGTCTGAAAATCAGGGGCTGTTTTCCCTTGAAAACAGCTCTGTATTTTCAGACAATTTTGGTCACTACGTGTGCACACACCCTAACTCTCCAGGACATACTATTATGTCATGGTAACTGCATCGTTTTCGCTCCATGACATAATAGTAGGTCATGGATGAAACACCGCGCCGTTTGTGTTCATCAGCTGTGATAGCCTGCTGTTTCTGACAGCAGGCTATCACAGCTCAGTGTGCAAGGACTGATCGCGGTGGTCCCTGCCGATTAACACCTTAGAAGCCGCGTTCAATAGCAATTGCTATTAAACCATCGACGGCCCGCTACATGATAGCGGGCGGCGATGGCTTCTATGGCAACCGGAGTCCTAACAATGGACTCCGGCTATGCCATCTACGGAAGCCTAGTTGGGTCCCGACAAAGTCAGGACCCACTATGCCTGCTGTCAGAGAGTAGCTGACAGCTCTAATATACTGCACTAGGCATGTAGTGCAGTGTATTAGAATAGCGATCAGGGCCTCCTGCCATCAAGTTCCCACGTAGGACAAAACAAAAAAAAGTTAAAAAAAAGTTGCGTAAAAATAAAAAATAAAAGTTTTAAAGTAATAAAAGTACTTCCCTTATCAGTCCTTTTTTATTAAAAAAACAAATTAACTATACATAATTGGTATCGCCGCGTCCGTAACGGCCTGAACTACAAAAGTATTTTGTTATTTATCCCGATCGGTGGTGAACGCGTTAAAATAATAATAATAAATCATACAGATTTCTTGATGGAAAAATAAAAAAGTTATGGCTCTTAGAATAAGGTGACACAAAAAGTAAATTATTTTTTTATAAAAGATATTTTATTGTGCAAATGCCATAAGACATAAAAAAAATTATAAACATCGGGTATCGCCATAATCATATCGACCCGCAGAATAAAGTGAACATGTCATTTATAGCGCACGGTGAACACTGTAAAAAAAAAAGAAAGGAATAAAGAACTATAGTAGAATTGCTGTTTTTTTTAGTGACCACGCCTCTAAAAAATAGAATAAAAATTGATCAAAAAGTCACATGCACCCCATGATAACTGCAATTAATTCCTCAAGGGGTCTAGTTTCCAAAATGGGGTCACTTTTAAGGGGTTTCCGCTGTACTGGTACCTCAGAAGCTCTGCAAATATGATATAGTGCTCAGAAACCAATCCAGCAAAATCTACACGTCACATAGCACTCCTGCCTTTCTGAGCTCAGATAAGTTCCTTGAGGGTGGAGTTTGCCAAATAGGGTCACTTTTGGGGTTTTTCCACTGTTTTGGCACCACAAGGCCTCTTCAAACCGGATGTGGTGCCTAATAAAAAGGAGGCCTCAACATCCCCTAGGTGCTCCTTTGCTTCGGAGGCCGGTGTTTCAGTCCATTACCGCACTAGGGCCACATGTGGGATATTTCTCAAAACTGCAGAATCTGGGCAATAAATATGGAGTAGCGTTTCTCTGGTAAAACCTTCTGTTTTACAGAAATAAAATTGAATATTATGGATTTTCTGACAAAAAAATAAAATTTGTACATTTCACCTCTACTTTGCTTTACATTCCTGTGAAACACCTAGAGGGCTAATAAACTTTATAAATGCTGTTTTAAATACTTTGTGGGGTCTAGTTGCTAAAATTGGGTATTTTATGGGGGTTTCTAATATATATTCCCCTCAATACCACTGCAGAACTGAACTGGTACCTAAAAAAAAAAAAAAGAGCAAGGCAAGCGTAATCTCGTTTTAAATGACAGGTTACATCGTAATCTTGCGAGTTTACGCTTGCCTTGCTGTAAATATCACACAGACGCTACAGAAGGGTCAGGATTGTGAATACACATCACGTCCTGGCTGGAGGTAATGTATATTCATTGTCAGGACACTGAAGTAACGTTAGTGTGTGTGTGTGTGTGTGTGTGTGTGTGTGGCTTCACATAGTGATATAGCTATATCGCTATGTGCTGTGTAAATTAATGGGGAGAAGTGTATGACGCTGATTGGTCACTGATTGGTCAGCGTCATACACTCCTCTGTACAACGCCCAGTTGGTCATATTGTAAAACACGCCCAGTTGTCCATTAAGAAACTCATTAGCATAAAGCTAATATAGGTCATAACTCCGTCAAAAATGATTGTTTTTCTAAATAAAAAACACTGCTGTAATCTACATTACAGCGCTGATCACATCATGGACAATATAGGCCACTTATAATGTGGTGACAGAGTCTCTTTAAGGCCAAAACTAGGCTGCAGACTGGTCTGTTGCTCAAGGGTCCAAATTCCTGTTTTCAACTGAAAGTATATTTTGCATTTCATTGGGAAATCCAGGTCCCGGAGTCTGGAGGAAGAGTGGAGAGGCATCAATCCAAGTTACCTGCGGTCCAGTGTGAAGTTTCCACAGTCAGTGATGGTTTGGGGGCCATGTCATCTGCTGGTGTTGGTCCACTGTGTTATATCAAGTCCGGAGTCAACGCAGCCGTCTACCAGGAAATTTTAGAGCACTTCATGCTTCCCTCTGCTGACAAGCTTTATGGACATGCTGATTTCATTTTCCAGCAGGACTTGGCACCTGCCCACACTGCCAAAAGTACCAACACCTGGTTTAATAACCACAGTATCACTGTGCTTGATTGGCCAGCAAACTCGCCTGATCTAAACCCCATAGAGAATCTATGGTGTATTGTCAAGAGGAAGATGAGACACCAGACCCAACAATGCAGACGAGCTGAAGGCCACTATCAAAGCAACCTGGGCTTCCATAACACCTCAGCAGTGCCACAGGCTGATCGCCTCCATGCCACACCGCATTGATGCAGTAATTCATGCAAAAGGAGCCCCAACCAAGTATTGAGGGCATATACTGTACATAGTTTTCAGTAGTCCAACATTTCCGTATTAAAAATCATTTTAGAAATTGGGCTTATATAATATTCTAATTTTCTGACACTAAATTTGGGGTTTTCATTAACTGTTAATCATAATCATCAACATTAGGGTATGTGCACACGTAGTGTTTTCAGACGTATTTTGGGACGTATATGCCTCGAAAAACACCTGAAAAACGGAAGCAGAACGCCTACAAATACAGCGTTCTGTTCCCACGGGGCGTTTTTTTTACGCCTCGTTTTCCAAAAACGGCACGTAAAAAGATGCCCACAAAAAAGAAGTGCATCTCACTTCTTGGAACGTTTTTGGAGCTGTTTTTCATTGACTCTATAGAAAAACAGCTCCAAAAACGCAGCGAAAAACACGACTTTGATTAAAAAACGCCTGGAAATCAGGAACTGTTTTCCCTTCAAAACAGCTCCGTATTTTCAGACGTTTTTTGCCAAGCATGTGAACATATCCTTAAAAGGAAAAATGCTGGAAATAGATCACTCTGTGTGTAATGAATCTATATAATATATGAGCTTCACTATTTGAATTGAATTACTGAAATAAATTCACTTTTTGATGATATTATTCTTTAAGGAATAGTACATATATATATATATACACATACATATATATACATCTACAGGGTGGGCCATTTATATGGATACACCTAAATAAAATGGGAATGGTTGGTGATATTAACTTCCTGTTTGTGGCACATTAGTATATGGGAGGGGGGAAACTTTTCAAGCTGGGTGTTGACCATGGCGGCAATTTTGTATCCAACTTTAGTTTTTTCAATGGGAAGAGGGTCATGTGACACATCAAACTTATCGAGAATTTCACAAGAAAAACAATGGTGTGCTTGGTTTTAACGTTACTTTATTCTTTCATGAGTTATTTACAAGCTTCTCTTTGTTTACAGCCATTGACATGTCGCAGAGGTTAACACGTGAGGCGCGGATAGAAATTGTGTTGATGTCTGGTGAACGCAGTACCCGGGTCATTGCAGCAGATTTCAATGCAAAACACCCTACGAGACCACCCATCTCCCATGCTACAGTTTGCAAACTGCTTGCCAAGTTTCGTGAAACTGGTTCAGTGTTGGATTTGCCCAAATGTGGACGCATGAAAACTGTCACTAATGAAGAAACATCAGTGGCTGTCCTAGCTTCATTCAGCAAGAGCCCACAGCGTAGCACTCGCCGCATGTCACTGGAGAGTGGCATCAGTCGAACATCCCTTCGGCGGATATTAGCTACTCACAAATGGCACCCTTACAAATTCCAGCTGCTGCAGCATCTCAACGAGGATGACCCAGATCGGCGCACTGAATTTGCAGAATGGGCAAAACAAAAATTGGAACAGGACCCTCAGTTTACACAGAACATTTTTTCAGTGATGAGGCAAACTTTTATGTGAATGGTGAAGTTAACAAGCAAAACCACCGCTATTGGTCTGACACTAACCCACATTGGATAGATCCCTCCAAGACTGTTGGAACACAAAAATTGATGGTATGGTGTGGTATATGGGGTACAAAGATAGTGGGGCCATTCTTCATCAATGGAAACCTCAAGGCCACGGGATATCTGAAATTGCTACATGATGATGTGTTTCCCTCTTTATGCACTGAAGCTGGCACGGTCCCTGAGTTTTTCCAGCAAGATGGTGCACCACCACATTATGGGTGTCAGGTCCGAGCATTCCTAGATGAACAGTTTCCTGGAAAGTGGATTGGTCGTCGTGGGCCAGTTGAATGGCCCCCTATGTCTCCCGATCTGACCCCCTTAGACTTTTATCTTTGGGGTCATCTGAAGGCAATTGTCTATGCTGTGAAGATACGAGATGTGCAGCAACTGAAACTACGGATACTGGAAGCCTGTGCTAGCATTTCTTCTGCGGTGTTGCTATCAGTGTGTGAAGAATGGGAGAAGAGGGTTGCATTGACAATCCAACACAATGGGCAGCACTTTGAACACATTTTATAAGTGGTCAGAAACTTGTAAATAACTCATGAAAGAATAAAGTAATGTTAAAACCAAGCACACCATTGTTTTTCTTGTGAAATTCTCGATAAGTTTGATGTGTCACATGACCCTCTTCCCATTGAAAAAACTAAAGTTGGATACAAAATGGCCGACTTCAAAATGGCCGCCATGGTCAAAACCCAGCTTGAAAAGTTTCCCCCCTCCCATATACTAATGTGCCACAAACAGGAAGTTAATATCACCAACCATTCCCTTTTTATTTAGGTGTATCCATATAAATGGCCCACCCTGTATTATATATATATATATATATATATATATATATATATATATATATATATATATATATATATATATTGTATAAGTGCAGCTACTGGACAGTGCAGAAACTAAGGTTTTAAGCAGCCAGGGAACATGTACAGCAGAGAGGGTTTTCTCTGCTGTTGCTTGGGTGTAAGGCCTGGGATAGGGCCTGGTTTGCTGGAGTATGAAGGAGAAGGGCGGGCTTCCACTCCATACAGGCAGTCCATGTCTTGGGCTGTCTGATAAGCCTAGTTAGGCTTCACCTGAGACGGCTCTTTAATTGAGGTGTGTGCTGTTCACACAGGGCTCTCAGTCTGGGGAAGACAGGCATGCTAGCCTGTGAGAGTCACCAATGTGTAAGGTAAAGCTGCCTATGTATGTTTTGAGGTACTGGGTACAAGGCTCAGTGTCTCGTAGTGAGGGACACTGAATGTGTTAGTTAGAGGCTGGACGGCCTAGGGTTTATTTTGTGTGTTTTTTGTTGTAACCCCGCTTGCTGTGTTGAAGACAATAAAGCTAGCTGCGGCTGGTTTAAACCTTTATTCAAGGAGTTTGAGTGAACTTTCTATGTGTGTCAACCATAGATGGCGATTCTGTGAGCTAAATTTACCCCAAGTTGTCACAATATATAGCACTCAGGGCAGCGGTCCCCAACCTTTTTTTGCACCAAGGATCAGTTTCATGCAAGAAATTTTTTCAGGGACCGGCGGTTTGCGGTGGGGGTTAGGGTCACTTCACACGTTGCATAAATACAGCGGATTTTCCACAACGGAATGAGTTGTGGAAGATCCGCAGCATAATACAGTAGCAGCAAAGTGGAGGAGATAGAACAAATCTCATCAACACGCTGCATAAATAGCGAGCGGAATAAGGGTATGTGCACACACACTAATTACGTCCGTAATTGACGGACGTATTTCGGCCGCAAGTAGTGGACCGAACACAGTGCAGGGAGCCGGGCTCCAAGCATCATACTTATGTACGATACTAGGAGTCCCTGCCTCTCCGTGGAACTACTGTCCCGTACTGAAAACATGATTACAGTACGGGACAGTTGTCCTGCAGCGAGGAAGGGACTCCTAGCATCGTATATAACTATGATGCTAGGAGCCCGGCTCCCTGCACTGAGTTCGGTCCGGTACTTGCAGCCAAAATACGTCCGTCAATTACGGACGTAATTAGTGTGTGTGTGCACATACCCTAACAGCTCAGAAATTAACCTACGGTGCAGTTTTATTCCACAGCATGTCAATTGTATTTGTGTAAACGCTGCTTATTTGTTGCAAGTTTTCCCTATTGAATTCAATGGGGAGGTAAAACCCACAACAAATAGCAGGTGTTGCTTTTATTGCAGCGGAATCGCAGCAATCCCGCCGCAAAAACGCAACAAAAAAAAATAAAAATCTATATTCACTGACCCAGAAGTCTGTGTTCTTCCTCCAGGCCAGTCACATGGGATGAAACATCATCCCAGGACGCCAGCCTGGATGACGTTAGAGGGCCGGCCTCCTGGGATGACGTTTCATCCCATGTGACGCCCGCTGCAGCCAATCACAAGCTGCAGCAGTCTCCTGGGCTAAAACCTCATCCCAGGAGGCTGGCCTGCTAAATGCTCAGCAGTTTAACGCAGCGGACATTCTGGGCGAAAAACTGCACCACAGTTTGGTGAGGTTTTCCGCCCGAATTCCTTGCGGCCACCGGGGCAGATACCGCGGCCTGGTAGCAAAGGATCCGTGGCCCAGTATTGGTCCGCGGCCCGATGGTTGGGGGATCACTGCTCTAGGGCATACCGTTCGACATATACACGAAAAATTGCAATACACAAGCAAATATGGTACCACATCAAGGGTCCTCCTCCATATCACATCAGATGGCTCGTATTAGCCAATAGAAGCTCACAGGTTCTTCATTCTTAGCCTCACTGACATACACACAGTTTTACACCAGGTTCCCATAACAACCCAGCAATTTTGTTTTACACCAGGTTTCAGTAACAATCCAGCCATCTTTCCTTACTCGCCGTGAATGGACTGTGCCTATACTGGATTTTAGCATTCTCATAAATCATGCCTCCAAAAAGGAACCCTGCACGTGGACGAAAGACTCCTGCAGCAAAGCGCATGGCTGCTGCTTGATCTGCTGTAACCTCTCAACAGACCCATGCCCGTCTCTAAGCTGGCAAGATACGTCACAGCCAACAGCAAGCTGCTGAAACTCCCCAGCAGACTGAGGCACGACTGCAGTCTCAAAAAGGTCAAAGTGCACACCGTCGAAAATAGTCGGCAGGTTGTGCACATGGCCGATGTTGATATTGACAACAGATTTGTCGTCCCATATTCGCCACTTCTGTGTGTATTTTGTAGTAAAAGGTTTACTTTATTTGATATGTTGGCTTCATATCAGTAGGAAACAACGTTTTTAACACACACGCAAATAAATAGACCCGTGCGAAGCCAGGTAGGTTATAAAACTCTGCAGGTAGGTTATAAAATGAAAATGTTTAGCCATGACTAATCCTCTTTAAGGCTCTGCCATTCGGTGCCTCCGTCAGGGGTTCCGTTACTTTTTATTCTTGATGTGAAAATGACGGAAACAGAACAGCGATAGACCACATTGAAAGTTATTAGGGTCCGTCGGTCATGCGACAGATTCAGCACACAGTCATGGCTTCCGTTATAAACGAAAGACATGACCACACAGTGAACACAGTTGACAATTGGCTGTAATGTTTAGACTTGGACTTAATCCATGCGTAACTATATTCTATATACACCGTAGGGATGCACGATGCATCGAAACTTCGATACTGTTTCGATATCGTGCATCCCCAAACGGTTCAATACTGCTATTTCATGTATTTCGATACTTAGCTGTGCAGCCGCACAGCTCAGTATAGTAACACATGAATGTATGAGGGCGGGGCTGCGGCTGTGTGATACAGCCATTGCCCCGCTCCTGAGTCCTGACGTGCGCGCCGTCAGGATGATGCGATGCGGCAAGCGCTGCAATAATGAGCGGCGGCACCGAAGACAGAACATGGCGGGCGCACTACAAAACACCCCCATGTTCTGTCCTCAGTGCCTGAACCGCTGCTCATTACTGCAGCGCCGGCCGCATCTCCTCAGGCTGACCGCGCGCGCACTTCCTGTCAGGAGCGGGGCAATGACTGTATTAAACAGCCGCGGCCCCGCTCTATAACGGCGGAGATCAGAGAAATCTTTCATCTCCGCCGCTATTCCCGTGAATGCTGCCATCAAAGCTGACTGCAGCATTCAAGAGGAAGTGAGAAGGGGGGATGCCCCTTGGATCGCGTCACAGGAATCCCTGTGATGCGATTGAGGGACAAACCATATATGGGCAGACAGCCCAGTGTCCATTGAAGGACCCCAGGGCTGTCCTACCATATTTATTGTTGTTAGGGCACACTTAGGTATGTCCTAACAACTGCCGGTGTACTATCAGTACACAGGCGAATGTACTGGCATATAGATATGTCAGTACATTAAAGTTTAAAAATAAAGTAAAAACAAAGTAATGTTAAATTTAAAAAAATACACACACCTTTTTTTTTACAATAAACATTAAAATAAGTCTCAATACATAAAATATTCACACATTCACTATTGGTGCGGCCTTAATAACCTGCACAACAATCTTTTTGCATCATTTATGATCTGTACGCTGTAAAAAAATAAAATAAACACGGCTTTCTATCACTTATTAATGTGAGGCGCGAGGTGTGATGAATTTAACCTCCATGTGCCTCACATTAATAGTAATTAACCCCATCATGTACCTTACACATTAACCCATTATGACTGGGAAACATGATGGGCTTAATTACTATTAATGTGAAGCACATTCAAAAGTCATCACACCTGACATCAGAAAACGGAAGAACTTTTTTTTTTATTACTGTTGGCAAAGTATCGAAATCGATACCGATACTTCGTTTAGTATTGCGAAGTCCAAATTCTGGTATCGTGACATCCCTAATACACCGTGCATGAATAATTCACATCATTGAGAATATCCTTCAGTATTCTATGAAGATTGGAAAGCCTCCAGTGACTCCTGATAAATGACTTAGCTTTTTGCCTTAGAAATACATTCCACTAGTGCACTGGAGCATTGTTTTGAGAAGAAAATATAGGATTATTTACGATCAACTGTCTATTGAAGCGGATTTGTAACCCTAAACAAAGTAGTAGCTTGTAAATATATGCAGTGCCCACAAAACAGGATATTTCTGCCTCAGACTCCAGCTCACAGCTTCACATTTACAATTGATCATCAGAAGAATAACTTACGCCCTACAACTTGACTAGTGTTTTCCCGGCAAGATCTACATTTTTATCTTTTGCACAACTCTATTTTGTTCTTGCTGATTGAAACAGAGCCACTAAGGCCCCGTTCACACGTGTCAGAATCAGATGACAATCCTCATCCCATACATGTTAATGGGGTTTCCGCAACCCCATTCACATGCTACGGAAAATTTCCGGGAAAAAAAAAAAAATCTGCTGCGGAAATAATTATCAGGTTACTTATTCCACACAAAAAAAGCTAAGGATTAGCCCCTTTGAATGACAATAGGGCTAAGCTTTGTGTGGATCTGCTGTACACTAATCCGAGTGTGAAGGCCCTTTTACACAAGCCAATGATGGGGCAAACAAGCGTTCATATGACCGCTCATTCCCGATCATTGCCCTGTGTAGTCAGGGCAACGATCAGCCGATGAACAAGCAAATGCTCATTCATCGTCTGATTGTATTGTTTATGCAGCACAAGCGTTGTCGGCAGAACATCTGCAGGTGTAAACAGGGAGTTTTGCTGCCGACATGATGGAAAGGCATGGGGACGAGCGATCGTAGTAACAATCGCTCGTCCCCATACTTTACTGATCAAACCTCCTTGTGAACGGAGCAAACAAGTGCCAATCAACGAGCGGTCTCGTTAATCGGCACTCGTTCCCACGGCCCATATTAGCTGGTGTAAAAGGTCCCTAAAACTCGGATTTCTCCTGCAGAAATACATGTCAAATTTGAATGGCAATTTTATCGGGGCCTTGGGGATACTCAAGGCTTCCCTCTTATTTTACCACCTAGCTCGCTAGTTCTGGAGTGGGAACTATGAAAGGCCTTCCGAGGGCTCTATAGTGGATGCTCTAAGCACTAGAACTCTTTTAGGTGCCCTTTTTGGGTACTTTCACATGCATATTTTGGCCAGTTGTTCTATTGTGGATAAGGGAATTTAATACAATTCCAACTATTTGAGTGCAGTTTTAAGGGCATGCTGTTTTTTGGGGGGGTTTTCTAACCCCTTCAGGACTGAACCTGTTTTGGCCTTGAGGACGAAGCCGATTTTTTTCAAATCGCACGTGTTCCTTCATGTGGTAGAATCACTTGGATAGGTAAAAGCATTCCCAAGTTATTAAGATTGTTTTCTCATGACATATTGTACTTTGTTAGTGAAAAAATATGGTCGATAAATTAAATATTTATTTGTAAAAAATATAGAGAAAATTTGCAAATATTAGCATTTTTCTAAATTTAAATGTACCTGCGTGTAAAACAGATCGTAATACCACACAAAATAGTTACTATTTCACATATCCCATATGTCAACTTTACCTTTTATTTTTCTAGGAAGTTACAATGCTTAGAACTTTCGCAACAATTTCTCACATTTTCAAGAAACATTCAAATTGCTATTTTTTCAGGGACCAGTTCAGTTCTGAAGTGGCTTTGAGAGGGCCTTATATATTACAAAGTCCCCATATATCACCCTATTTTGAAAATTGCACCCCTCAAAGTATTCAAAACAGCATTCAGAAAGCGTTTTAACCCTTTATGTGTTTCACAGGAATTAAAGCAAAGTAGAGGTGACATTTACAAATTTCATTTTTGCCAAAATTAATTTGTAATAAAAAAAAATCTTTAGAGGCTCTGTCACCACATTCTAAGTGTCCTATATTGTACATGATGTGATCGGCGCTGTAATGTAGATAACAGCAGTGTTTTTTATTTAGAAAAACGATCATTTTTGACGGAGTTATGACATATATTAGCTTTATGCTAATGAGTTTCTCAATTGTCAAAAGGGGGTGTTTTACTTTTTGACCAATCAGCATCATACACTTCTCTCCATTCATTTACACTGCACATAGCGATATAGCTATATCGCTATGTGCGGCCACATAAACACACTATAACGTTACTGCAGTGTCCTGATAATGAATATACATTACCTCCAGCCAGGACGTGATGTGTATTCAGAATCCTGTCACTTCTGTAGCGTCTCTGTGATATTTACAGCAAGGCAAGCGTAATCTCGTTTGAAATGACAGGTTACATTGTAATCTCACGAGATTACGCTTGCTGTGCTGTAGTGTCGGGATTGTATTAGCGAAGTGTCAGGATTCTGAATACACATCACGTCCTGGCTGGAGGTAATGTATATTCATGGTCATAACACTGCAGTAACATTATAGTGTGTTTATGTGGCTGCACATAGCGATGTAGCTATAATCGCTATCTGCAGTGTAAATGAATGGAGAGAAGTGTATGACGCTGATTGGTCAGCGTCATACAATTCTGTACACAATGTCCACTTGGTCAAAAAGTAAAACACACTCAGTTGTCCATTAAGAAACTCATGAGCATAAAGCTAAAATAGGTCATAACTCCGTCAAAAATAATAGTTTTTCTAAATAAAAAACACTGCTGTAATCTACATTACAGCGCCAATCATATTATGTAGAAGATAGGCCACTTATATTCTGGTGACAGAGCCTCTTTAACACAGAAAGTTTTACCAGAAAAACACAACTCAATATTTATTGCCCAGATACTGCAGATTTTAGTAATATCTCACATGTGGCCCTAATGTGCTAATGGACTGAAACACCGGCCTCAGAAGCAAAGGAGCACCTAGTGGATTTTCGGGCCTCCTTTTTTTTAGAATATATTTTAGGCACCATGTCAGGTTTGAAAAGGTTTTGTGGTGCCAAAACAGTAAAAAACAAAAAAGTGACCCTATTTTGGAAACTACACCATTCAATGAATTTATCTAGTGGTATAGTTAGCATTTTGACCCCACAGCTACATTTATTTGAATTAGTCTGTGAAGATAAAAATCTACTTTTTTTCTGAAAAAACTTAAGAGATGCTTACAAGGAATAAAGGAGAACAAACACCCTAGCATTTGTAAAGCAATTTTTCCTGATTACGGAAATACCCCATATGTGGTAATAATTTGCTGTTTGGACCCACAGCAGGGCTCAGAAGAGAAGGAGCGTCATTTGGATTTTGGAGCGCTGATTTTGCTGGAATCGTTTTTGGTGCCATGTCTCGTTTGCAATGCACTGGAGGGACCAAAACAGTGGAAACCTCCCAAAAGTGACCCCATTTTGGAAACTACACCCCTCAAGGAATTTTGACCCCGCAGTTTTTTTGCTGAATTCATTCGAATTAGTCTGTGAAGATGAAAATCTACTTTTATTCTGAAAAAACATAGAAATTTTTATAAGGAATAAAGGCACCCCAACATTTGTAAAGCAATTTTTCCTGAGTATGGCAATACCCCATATGTGGTCATAAATGTTTTTTTATTAGAAATTAATTAACCCTTTCCAAACTGATCCATTTTTTGCTTTTTATTTTTCGTTTTTCTCTCCCCGCTTTCCAAGAGCCATAACTTTTTTATTTTTCCCTCAATAGAGTGTTGTAGAGGGCCTATTTTTTGCAGGAGGAGTTGTAGTTTCTATTGACACCATTTAAAGTACCATTTAATTTACTGGGAAACTGAAAATAAAAAACTCCTTGCAGGCTGAAATTGGAAAAAAAAACTGATTCCTCCATTGTTTTTTGGGTTTCGTTTTTACATCTTTCACCATGCAGTAAAAACGTCAACTTAAATTTTTTCTGCGACTCAATACAATTATAGTGATACCAAATTTTATATTATTTTAATATTTTACTACTTTTACAAAGTAAAAACTATTTGTTAAAAAAAAATATTTTTTTGTTTCACCACATTCCGAGGCATAACTTTTTTAATTTTTTAGTCGATTGAGAGGTGTGAGGGTTTATTTTTTGCGGAACGTGCTGTCGTTTTTATTGGTATCATTTTTTCGTACATACAACTTCTTGAGCACTCTTCATTATATTTTTTTAGATCTAAGGTGACAAAAAAACTGCGATCTTGGCATTTTAAATTCTTTATTCTTTACGGCGTTCACCGTGCGAGCTAAATAATGGAATATTGTAATAGTTTGGACTTTTACGGACGCGACCATACCAATTTTCTGTATTTTTTTTATTTTCTACATTACTTTAGAGAAAAAAAATGGGAAAAGGTGTTTTTTTCGGACTTTAAATATTTATTTTACTTTTTTTCACTAATAGTAAATATACTTATTTTTTTTACACATTTTATTAGTCCCCCTAGGGTACTTGAATATATCCCACATGTGGTCCTAGTGCGGTAAAGGACCGAAACACAGACCTCAGAAGCAAAGGAACACCTAGTGGATTTTGGGGCCTCTATTTTATTAGAATATATTTTAGGCACCATGTCAGGTTTGAAGAGGTCTTGTGGTGCCAAAACAGTGGAAACCCCCCAAAAGTGACCCCATCTTGGAGACTACACCCCTCAAGGAATTTTTCTAGGGGTATAGTTAGCATTTTTAGCCCACAGGTTTTTTGCTAAATTTATTGGAACTGGTCTGTGAAAATGAAAATCTACTTTTTTTCTGGAAAAACATACGATGTTTTAGATTTTACAAGGAATAAAGGAGAAAAAGCACCACAACATTTGTAAAGCAATGTCTCCCGATTACAGCAATACCCCATATGTAGTAATAAACTGCTGTTTGGACCCACGGCAGGGCTCAGAAGGAAACGAGGACCATTTGGATTTTGAAGCGCAGATTTTGCTGGAATGGTTTTCGGTGCCATGTCGTGTTTGCAAAGCCTTGGAGGGATCATAACAGTGGAAACTCCCCAAAAGTGACCCCATTTTGGAAACTACACCCCTCAAGGAATTTTTCTAGGGGTATAGTTAGCATTTTGACCCTACACGGTTTTTGCTGAATTTATGGGATTTATGCCATGAAATTGAAAATCTAATTTTTTTCTAATAAAATGTAGTTTTAGCTCAGATTTTTTCATTTTTACAACAGATAAAGGAGAAAAAACACCCCAATATTTGTAAAGCAAACTCTTCTGAGCACAGCAATACCCCATATGTGGTAATAAACTGCTGTTTGGACACATGGCGGAAGTTAGAAAGGACGGAGCGCCATTTGACTTTTGGAGCTCAAGTTTTGCTGGAATGGTTTGCGGCCCCATGTCACATTTGCAAAGCCACTGAGGGGCCAAAATAGTGCAAACCCGGCAAAAGTGACCCCATTTGGGAAACTATACCCCTCGTGGAATTTATCTAGCGGTATAGTGAGCATTTTGACCCCACAGTTTTTTTGCTGAATTATTGGGATTATGCAGTGAAAATGAAAATCTACATTCTTTCCACTAAAATGTTGAATTGTTTTCATTTTGACAAGGAATAAAGGAGAAAAAGCGCCCCAACAATTGTAAACCAATTTCTCCCGAGTACGGCAATACCCTATATGTGGTTATAAACTGCTGCTTGGATACACCGCAGGGCTCAGAATGGCAGGAGTGCTACATGGCATGTAGATTTTGGTTGTTTTTTGGGCACCATGTCGCATTTGCAGAGCCCCTGAGGTACCCGTACAGTAGAAACCCCTGAGAAGTGAATCCATTTTGGAAACTTTACCCTTCAGGGTAATCATCTAGGGGTGTACTGAGCATTTTGATCCCACAGGTGTTTCATAGATTGTATTAGAATCAGGCAGTGAAAATGAAAAAAATAATTTTTTCACAAAAATATGTAGTTTTGCACCCAATTTTTTTCCCCACAAGGGGTAATAGGAGAAAAAACAACACATAATTTGTTACCCAATTTCTCCCGAGTACGGCAATACCCAATGTGTGGCCCTAAACTGCTATTTGGGCACATGGCAGAGCTCAAAATGGAAGGAGTGCCATGTGGCTTTTAGAGGACAGATTTTGCTGGACTGGTGTAGGGGCGCCATGTCGCATTTGCAGAGCTTCCTTAGGTACCAGAGTAGAGTATAAAACCATGAGAAGTGACCCCATTTTGTAAACTACACCCCTCAAGGTATTTATCATTTGCCTGGATATATGACAGGGCTTAGGAGGGAAAGGCGCATGTGAGATCTATTATGGTGATTTTCGCAGCATTAGCCCACAATGGCAGGGCTCTGGGGTCAAATAGGAAAACAAACCCCCAAGTAGTGACCCCCATTTTGGAAACTGCACCCCTCAAGGCATTTTGACCACACTGGTTTTTTTTTTTCTATTAGAAATGAATGCTCAGTAGATGGTGCAAAGTGAAAATTGCAAATTTCCACAGGTATGTGCCATTTTAGTGCACAATATTTTGTGCCCAGTTCGTGCCACTGAAGACAAATACCTCAAACTGTTAAGCGGGTTCTCCCGGGTATGGCGATGCCATATATGTGGACGTACACTGCTGCTTGGGCACGCTGCAGGGCTCAGAAGGGAGGGCGCGCCATTTGGCTTTTGGAGCGTGGATTTTGCTCGCTAGTTGTTCTGTTTGGGGTATTGCTGGTATTTGAGATTATGATGTGGGGGAATATGTAATCTGCGCGGAGTACGTCAGGGTATAATAAGAGGGTATAATAATGGTGTAAATAAATAATAATCCGCAGACATATGGCCGGTGTCGCACTGAGAAATGGCGCCCGATCTTATCCGCTTTTGGACACTTTGCACATTTTGCATCGCCATATTCTGAGAGCCAAAACGTCTTTATGTTTTCTCCCCCGGAGCTGTGTGAGGGCTTATTTGTTGCGGGACAATCTGTAGATTTCATTGGCACCATTTTGGGGTACATGCGATTTTTTGATCACTTTGTATTTCATTTTTTTGGCAAGCAAGGTGACCAAAAGCCTGCAATTCTGATGTTTTTTATTATTTATTTTTTTACGGCGTTCGCCATGCGCTATGAATGACAATTTTACGTTATTCTGGGGGTCGGTACGATTACGGTGATACCATATGTATATCGTTTTTCTTATGTTGTACAGCGTTTGCGCAATAAAATCACTTTTGTTTCAAATAATAAATTTTTGGTGTCACCATATTCTTAGAGCGATAACTTTTTTCTTTTTCCGTCAAAAAAGCTGCGGGAGGGCTTGTTTTTTGCGGGACGGGCTGCAGTTTTTAATGGTATAATTTTGGGGTACATGCAACTTTTAGATCCCTTTTTTTATTCTGTTTTGCGAGGGGTAGTGACTAACAAACAGCGATTCTGGAATAGTTTTTTGTTTAATTTTTTTTACGGTGTTCACCGTACGGGTAAAATAGCGTGATATTTTTATAGTTTGGGTCGTTACGGACGCGGGGATACCACATATGTGTACTTTTTTTATGTTTTTTGGTTTTTCCTATAATAAAAAAGACTTATTATAGGAAAAAAGGCTGTTATAGTGTTTTTTAACATGAAAAGTATTTTTTTTGACTTTTTTACAACATTTTTATTAACTTGTTTTAACTTTTTTTTTTTGTCCCACTAGGGAACTTGAAGGCATGAAGCCCTGATCGCTATTCTAATACACTGCACTACCTACATAGTGCAGTGTATTAGAGCTGTCAGCTATTCACTGACAGCAAGCCTATTAGGCTTCGCCTCCCGGCGGGGCCTAATAGGCTTCCGTACTAGGAAGCGATTGTTAGGCTATGGTTGCCATAGCAACCATCGGAACCTTCGCGGGTGCCGATGGTTGTTATTAGCAATCAAAGGGTACGATCTAAGGGGTTAATCGGCCGGATCGGAGCCTTGCTCCGGTCCTGGCCGTTAGGGCACGATGTCAGCTGTGACAAACCGCTGACACCCGCGCCCGTGGCAACCATCGTGGTTGCCGACAGGCTACAAGCCACTTCGATGCATCGATCACGTTGATCGATGCATCGAAGGGGTTAATCGGCCGGATCGGAGCCTAGCTCCAGTCCTGGCCGTTGCAGAGGGGTGCCGGACATCTGATTCCCGGCGGTGATAACGCTGGCTCAGCTTCTGAGCCAGCGTCATCACATACCCACGTCATAGAGCTGTGATTGGTCAGTCTGCTTTGACTGACCAATCACAGCGATCGCCGGCAGGAGACCGCTGTGAATGGTCCCCTGCCGTCTTACTGTGCCGGTCAACTGTAATAAACAGTTGACGGCACAGTTCTGTCACCTTGTCCTTTGACAGGGTGACAGTTTTTAGCCAGGACGCACCGGTACGTCCCTGTGGCTTAAAGCACTTCAATGCAGGACGTACCGGTACGTCCTGGTGCGCTAAGGGGTTTGCAGTTTGTAGAGGACACAACATTCGTGCGAACATCGGGTTATTGACATCGGGTTTCAGGTCATGACTTGCACACGTCATTACATTGGTAGCGGTGGGCATGGTGTGCAGCGCTGTCCCATATTGATAAAGCATGTGCAGTGCCGTGCCCAGTGTTTTTCAATGCGGATGGATGTGTCAGGTCACATGCCATCCAGGCGGTATTAAACAAGGAGACGGGGCTTTACAAATAATGTCTGTCGCTGATCTGCTAACAGTTTATTAGTAGGAGGCTTATAATACCGTTTTTTGCACATCCCTGGAAATAATCATAAAGTGCCCAACATATACACTTTATGGACAAAAGTTTTGGGACACCTACACATTACACCTACAGGAGCTTGTATAACCTATTTGTACATCCAGGGAAGAAATCTTTCACATATTCAGTCAGGAAAGATTAAAGTACAACCAAGTAAAGACTTGGTGCATTGACCTATTAAATTGTTAATATAGCCTACAGATAACGTCAATTAACACAAGATCTTTTAGAAAAATACAAAATATACTTCATTGATTACATGTATTAAGCAAACAGATTAAAAATGAATCATACAATGCAATGCCAAGGTTTCTTTCAGGGCAAGGATATGAAAAAATGTATAATGTATAAACCACAAAGTGAATGTCAGAGAACATGCAAAATTATTATGGGCAGAATCCCCATGCATATATTTAAAGAAGGCCGGGGCCAAATGTGGAATTATTATCAAAGACAGCAAAAAATGTCTAAATGGCGTAGAGTTATAAAATTCAAGGTAACCTGACATATCTGAGTGGCAATGTTAGCAATGTTACCTAACCAAATTCTTGCTCCTGCACCGTGGAGACATGAAACCCGATGCACGTTTCGGCGGGATGCCTGCGTCCGGGAACCCCGCAGCGGAAAGTCAAATGGAAACCTTAGCTTCCGTTTGCATCACCATTGATATCAGTCGACTGCGCTATTGATTCCATCCTCAAAACGGAAACCTGCCGGAACGGTGACAAACGTAAACCATTAGCAATGTTTCCTTCACCATTGATATCAATGGTGATGCAAATGGAAGCTAAGGTTTCCATTTGACTTTCCGTTGAGGGGTTCCACAACGGAAACCTCAGACGGAACCTCTGAACAGAGAGTGAACGCTGATGTGAACCGGCCTTTACCGTGTAAACAGGGGATGTGCTGCCGACAATGACGCAAATTGTATGGGGATGACGGATTTTATTTGTCCTTATACAGTTGAATGATTGCTCCATTGTGGATCCGTGCTTGTTTACTGGCATGTATCTGCCCATGTAAATGGGCCCTTTTTACTGTAAACTCTTAGGCCTTATTCACACGGACGTGTCCGTTTTGCGTGCGCAAATAACGCTGCGTTTTGCACGCGCAAAAGGTCCGTGTGGCATCAGCATATGGTGCGTGGCTGCGTGATTTTCATTATGACACTTTGAATGAAAACAGAAAAGCACCTCGTGCTTTTCTGTTTGTAAACATAAAAACATTATTTTTACTACTGTTGCGGGAATCACACGTGGCACCCGGAAGTGCTTCCGTGTGTCGTGCGCGATTTGCATGCACCCATTGACATCAATGGGTGCGTGATGCGCGAAACACAGGCAAGTATAGGACATGTCGTGAGTTTTACGCAGCGCACATACGCTGCTTGAAAATCACTGACAGTCTGAACGGCCCCACTTACATAGGTCCGTGCGACGCGCGTGAAAATCACTCGTGTAGCACGGACGTATAACACGTTTGTGTGAATAAGGCTTTATGTGCAGGGACCTATGTCCTTTGGTCTCCTTGTGTATTTTTTTTTTTTTATTACTTGTTATTTTACTTGGGACCCACGTTCACCAATACGCACCTAATCAAACATTTATGGCATATATGGTAGATATTTCATAAATATTTATAATGGGAATACATTTTAACCCTTTCCTATCACTAATCTGTAGATTTACGTCGGAAAAGGGTCTTATATCGCGCCCGCTCACTCGCGAGATCACGCTGTAAATGACAGGTTAGGGTACGTGCACACGATAACTGAAATTACGGAGCTGTTTTCAGGAGAAAACAGCTCCTGAATTTCAGACGTAATTGCATGTACTCGCGTTTTGAGGGGCGTCTTTTACGGACGTAATTTGGAGCTGTTCTTCATTGGAGTCAATGAAAAACGGCTCCAATTACGTCCCAAGAAGTGCCCTGCACTTCTTTTGACGAGCCGTCATTTTACGTGCCATATTTTTACAGTGACGTGTAAAATGACAGGTCGTCGGCACAGTACATCGTAAAGCCCATTGAAAGTAATTGAAAGTTTGCCGACGTATTGGAGCCCGTTTTTCAGACGTAATTCGAGGCGTAAAACGCCTCCATTACATCTGAAGATAGGTCCTGTGAACCCAGCCTTACAGCGAGATTATGCTTGCTGTGCTGTAAGTACCACAGAAACGTTAACGAAGCATCGGGATTGTGAATAGACATCACGTCCTGGCTGGAGGTGATGTCTATTCAGTGTCTAAACACTTCAGTAACATTAATGTGTCAGTATAAGGGCTTATTCAGACGAACGTATAATATGTCCGTGCAACGCGCGTGATTTTCACGCGCGTCGCACGAACCTATGTTAGTAAATGGGGCCGTTCAGACTGGCAGCGATTTTCACGCAGCGTATGTCCGCTGCGTAAAACTCATGACATGTCCTATATTTGCCCGTTTTTCACGCATCACGCACCCATTGAAGTCAATGGGTGCGTGAAAACTGTGCACGGCACACGGACGCACTTCCCTGTGCTGCGCGCTACAGTAATCAAAACTATGAATGAAAACAGAAAAGATCCACATGTTTTCGGTTTACAAACATAAAAACAGAGTGTCATAATGATGGCGGCTCCGCGAAAATCACGCAGCCACGCATCATATGGTGATGATACTCTGAGCTTTTATGGACCTTTTGCACGCGCAAAACGCCGCATTTTTTGCGCGTGCTTGTGTGAACCCGGCCTAAGACAGCACATACTGATCTAGCACGATCCATATGCGCTGACTAAATGAATGGAAAGAAGTGTATCACGCTGATTGGTCACTGATTGGTCAGCGTCATACACTCTTCTGTACAACGCCGACTTGGACAATAGTAAAAACACGCCCAGTTGTCCATTAAGAAAGTAATTAGCATAAAGCTAAAATCGCTAATAACGTGGTAATAATAGATTGTTTTTCTAAATAAAAAGCATTACTGTCACCTACATTATAGCGCCCATCTCCTTATATAGGAGATAGGGCACTTATAGTGTGGTGACAGAGTCTGCTAAGCCATGCAAGACGCATGGCCTAGCAGATACCGGTCTGTTTTACTCGGACGGGCACTAATACACTGCAATACAAAAGTATTGCAGTGTATTATAAATGCGATCGGAGGATCGCATAGTGAAGTCCCCTGGTGGGACTAGTAAAAGTTAAAAATAGTTTGATAAAGTACCGTATTTAGAATAAATCTTGCTAAAAAGTCCCTGCGCCTTATAGTCGGCAGTCAAGAGATCCGGCAGCGCCGGGCCCCCTGACTGCTCCTTACTTAACCCCTTCCCGACCCGTGATGTGCCGGCACATCATGGAGCGGGGAGGGGATGATGAATGGAGTGGGCTCACGGGCTGAGCCCTCTCCGTACACCGCAGGTGTCAGCTTTTGACACGCTGCTCTAACCGTCAGGAACAGCGAGGGCACTGTTCCTGGCAGTTTAACTAGTTAAATGCCGCGGTCAATAGCGACCTCGGCATTTATAGTGGTTTTCCCATGAAGAACATTTATGACATATCCACTGGATATGTCATAAATGTCAGATAGATGCGGGTCCCATCTCTTGGACCCACATCCATCACTAGAAAGGGGTCCCCCTAAACAACGTTCTAACTTACCCGGTTCTGCTGTCTTCCGGACACTTTCTGTTTACATGGTCGAGTTACGCGGTTTCCGTAACTCCCATAGAACTGAATAGTAGTTACAGAAACAGCGTAGCATGCTTCGCTGCTTCTGTAACTGCCATTCACTACTATGGGAGTTACGGAAACAGCATAGCTCAGTGAGTTATGCTGTTTCTGGAACTCATCCATGTATTGCAGTATAATGTACCAGCGATCTAATGATCGCTGGTTCAAGTCCCCCAGGGGAACTAATAAAATATGTAATAAAACAAAAGTTAGATACATTTTCAGGAGTGTAAAACATTTTTTAAAGTTTAAAAAGAAAACCCATTTCCCATTTTTCCCCAAGCACAATGTAAAAAAAAAAAAAAGTGGTATCGCTGCGTCCGTACAAGTCCGAAACTATTACATTGTAGCATGATTTGACTCACACTGCGAACGGCGTAAAAAAAAAAAGTAGTAAAACCCCAGAATCGTTATCTTTTGGTCATCAAAAAATTGGATGTACCAAAAAAATGGTGCTAATAAAAACTACAGCTCCTACCACCAAAAATAAGCCCTCACACCGCTCAAACGATGGAAAAATGGGCTTATTTAGACAAACGTGTAATACGTCCGTGCAACGCGCGCGCCTCGCACGGACCTATGATAGTCTATGGGGCCGTGCAGACTGTCCGTGAGTTTTACGCAGAGTTTCCGCTGCGTAAAACTCACGACTTGTCCTATATTTGTGTTGTTCGCGCATCAAGTCAATGGGTGCGTGAAAATCATGCGCAGCACACGGAAGCACTTCCAAGTGCCGCGCGTGATTCGCGCAACAGCAGTAAAAAGTATCAATGAAAACAGAAAAGCACCACGTGCTTTTCTGTTTACAAACATACAAACTGAGAGTCATAATGATGGCGGCTGCGCAAAACTCACGCAGCCACGCATCATAGGGGATGACAAACGGAGCTGTTAAGTACCTTTTGCGTGCGCAAAATGCCACGTTTTTTGCGTGCGCAAAAGGCACACGCTCGTGTAAATCCGGCCTTAGAATGTGGTGAAACTGAATAAATTATTTTTTTTATCCAATAGTTTTTTCTTTGTAAAAAAAGTAAAATAGGATTTTTTTTCTTATAGATAAAAAGAAAAAAACATTTTTCCCCTTATAAAATGCTTTATTATTAAAAAAAACAAAAAAATAAAAAAAAGTTACACATATTTGGTATTGCCGCATCCGCAACCACCCCAACTATACAGTTATTACATTATTTAACCCGCACGGTGAACGCCATAAAAAATAAAATGAAAAACAAGACAAATATTTTCTGTTTTCTGTGAATTTTGCCTTAAAAAAAAAATTTGATAAAAAGTCGCATCTACTCCAAAATGGTACCAATAAAAACTACAAGTCGTCCCGCAAAAAAAAAACCCTCATACAGCTGCATCGGTGGAAAAATAAAAAAAGTTATGACTCTTGAAATCTGAAGACACAAAAAGGATGGATTCACACGATCATGTTACGTACGTAATGGACGGAACGTATTTCGGCCGCTAATCCCGGACCGAACACAGTGCAGGGAGCCGGGCTCCTAGCATCATAGTTATGTACGACGCTAGGAGTCCCTGCCTCGCTGCAGGACAACTGTCCCGTACTGTAATCATGATTACAGTACGGGACAGCAGTTCCACGCAGAGGCAGGGACTCCTAGCATCGTACACAGAGTTTTTTGCAGGAGGAAAATTCCTCCTGCAAAAACTGCTCCAGTAGGTTTTTGCACAGTGGTTTGACAAAAACTCGTCAAAACACTTGTCGAGGCGTTTTTTTCCCTCTTTCTGACTGATTGAAATGGGGTTTTGGAGGCGGAAACCTCCTCAAGATGGGTCATGACTCGCGGTAAAAAAACTCGTCCAACCCCCATTGACATCAATGGGAGGCATTTTCGGGCGGTTTTTGAGGAGTTTTGCGGCGCGGTTTCCGCGTCCAAAAAAAAAACTCTGTGTGAACAGGGCCTAAATTTGGTATCGTTGCAATCGTAACAACCCGCTAAATAAAGTTATTGTGTTTCTTATACCACACGGTAAACGGCGTGAATTTAGGATGGAGAAATTTGTGGGTTTTTTCTATTCCCTGCCCAAAAAAAGCGGATAAAAGCTAATCAATAAATTCTATGCACCCCAAAATGCTGCTATTAAAAAATACCTGTCCCGCAAAAAATAAGACCTTTTACAGCTATGTCGACGCAAAAATACAAAAGTTACAGCTCTTTGAATGAGACGATGGAAAAACTTAAAAAATAGCTTTGTCATTAAGGCATAAAATAGGCTGGTCACTAAGGGGTTAATGTAGAATTGATCGTCATCATGTCACTTAAAGTCTATCTTAATGCTGAAAATTCAGGTTTAAGAGCAACTAAAGAAAATCCTGCCATTCCTCCCAGAGCAGGAGGCAGATGGTGGCACACGGAGTCCCCTGCGGCTCCATACTACAGGTACGCTGCGTGCCGCCATATGAGGCATATATATATATATTCTTTGCACTTAGGGGAGTAGATCTCCAGAATATGGCACTTGTTTTCTTTTTAGATTTGTACTCTGGCTTTGGTGACCTGAAATGAACACTGGTTACTGGTCATTTCCGTTTCCTAACAAAATAGTAGCCCTGTAGTTACAAACAATCTATTGTGGTTAGTCCAGGAAAGATACTCACCAGTGACCACAGAGTTTCCTCTGTGTGATTTCCGCAGGCACGGAGACCAATATCTGGCCTTTAGGCTGGATTCCCGCGTAGCGCAAACACTGCGGAAGTTCCGCAAAGGTATTCTGTGCAGAAATTCCGCAGCATTTACAGTAGCAGCAAAGTGGATGAGATTTAGAAAATCTCAGTCATACGCTGCGGGAAAAAAACGCAGTGAAGTCGAGTAAAATGTTCTGCGGTGCGACTTTCATGTCAATTTCTGCTGCGTGTTCTGGGCGGAGAGGCTGTGTGTTTGGCCTTTAGACTTGAATTAGGAGCATGAAATCAGCAATAGATTTGTTTTGTCGTGGTTTGTACAACATTTACGCAGCGGAAATGCAGTAAAAAAAACCGCTGGAGCTCCGCAGGTGCACATATACTTTGCTATAATCAACGCTTCAAACTAAATACACAAGCAAAACCGCTGCAGAAAAAATGCAGCGTTTCCGCAGCAATGTGCGCTGCAAAAACTGACTATTTGCAGCAGATTTCTTTTGACAGATTGATCTGGGTTTCTTGAGATTCCACTGCAGATTTTCTGTTGCGGAAATTATGCAGCGTATTCTGTGTGTGGGAACATACCCTAAGGCCGGGTTCACACCTACCGTAAATACTGACGATTTTTCAGCGAAAAATCCGCAGCATAATACAGTAGCAACAGAGTGGATGAGGTTTGAACAAATCTCATCCACACGAGAATGAGAAGCAGAACAAAAACGCGGTGCGTTTTTTTAATCCGCAGCATGTCGCTGCTGTTTTGTTGCAGGTTTTCCCCATTTGATTCAATGGGAAGGTAAAACTCGCAACAAATAGCAGATGTTGCATTTTTTGCAGCGAAAAAGCTGCGATTCCACCGCAAAAAAAACCACTCAGAAAAAAATATCTTATACTTACCCAGAATTCTGCGCTTCTTCGTCCAGGCAGACCACCTGGGATGACATTTCATCCCACGTAACTGCTGCAGCGGTCAAGCGGGATGAAACGTCATCCCAAGAGGCCGGTCTGCAGGACATCAGAGGGTAAGTATGGTCATTTTTTTTTCGCTTCTTTTTTTCCGTAGCGGACATTATGGACGAAAATCTGCACCACAATTTGGCGGATACCCTGTGTACCTTTACGCAACGTATCCACCCTGTGTGAACATACCCTAAGTGTTGTGACTTTGCAAACAGCAGCTAAGCTGTCGGCGAATAGGGAACCGGTCCCCAGCATTTCACCTATTGAACTCTATTTACCCCTCGCTGGCCGTTGCTGTCAAAAGTTCATTGCCGTTATCCCCTCTCCTAAACTCCTCCTCCAACCGTAAATAGAGGGCCGCAAACATTTTGCCCATTTTATGGTAATAATCCGGCAGTCTGGTTCGTTCCTCTTTTTATGCCCGCCCACCGCCGTAAACTGGCCATCCCTGAATGTCAAAATCTCCTCTGAGACAGCGTGCATGGACCCGTCATGTATGGTCTGATACCCTTCCCTGCTTCATCCAGGCCTCAAATCTAGTTACTGCGCATGCGCTGCTATGGTGCCCCGTTGTACGCACACACCAGAACAGGACATCGATGCGCAAGCGCAGTATTTTGTGTGTGCTGGGGGGGAGGCGAGGAGCTGTCAATCAACAGTAAGGAGGCGGGGTTAACTCAGAAAGGCTTGAGGAACGAAGATATGGCTCTTCAAATGAAGATATGACTGTTTTATGCTCATTAGCATATGGAACAGCAACACTGAAAAACGGAATACTAAAAAGGTACAGAGCCGACTTAGAAGAGAATTATAGGTTGAAGAAAAATGATATTTCACCCACTTCCACCAGGTATTGCTGGTTTAATAGGTGAAATGCTGGTGACAGGTTCCATTTAAAGAGGCTCTGTCACCAGATTTTGCAACCCCTATCTGCTATTGCAGCAGATCGGCGCTGCAATGTAGATTACAGTAACGTTTTTATTTTAAAAAAACGAGCATTTTTGGCCAAGTTATGACCATTTTTGTATTTATGCAAATGAGGCTTGCAAAAGTCCAACTGGGCGTGTATTATGTGCGTACATCGGGGCGTTTTTACTTCTTTTACTAGCTGGGCGTTCTGACGAGAAGTATCATCCACTTCTCTTCAGAACGCCCAGCTTCTGACAGTGCAGACACAGCCGTGTCCTCGAGAGATCACGCTGTGACGTCACTCACTTCCTGCCCCAGGTCCTGCATCGTGTCGGCCACATCGGCACCAGAGGCTACAGTTGATTCTGCAGCAGCCATCAGCGTTTGCAGGTAAGTAGCTACATCGACTTACCTGCAAACGCCGATGCTGCTGCAGAATCAACTGTAGCCTCTGGTGCCGACACGATGCAGGACCTGTGAGTGACGTCACAGATCTGCACTGCCAGAAGCTGGGCGTTCTGAAGAGAAGTGGATGATACTTCTCGTCAGATCGCCCAGCTAGTAAAAGTAGTAAAAACGCCCCGATGTACGCACATAATACACGCCCAGTTGTACTTTTACTTTAAACACGCCCACTTGGACTTTTGCAAGCCTCATTTGCATAACTACAAAAATGGTCATAACTTGGCCAAAAATGCTCGTTTTTTTAAAAATAAAAACGTTACTGTAATCTACATTGCAGCGCCGATCTGCTGCAATAGCAGATAGGGGTTGCAAAATCTGGTGACAGAGCCTCTTTAAGCCCTGTTTGGGAAGGGGCACTTTAATGTTCTCTAACATGAATTTTCAGGTTTTAAACAGATTTAGGAATGGATTAGGGTTATTCTATAAAATAAACAGTAATGTAACCTTAAAAAGGTTTCTACGGTATTAGGCTTCATGCACATGACTAAGGGTTTTTTCTGTCCGCAAATACGGATCCGACGGCAACGGATACGCATCCAGAGGGGCCTATAGACTTCTATGGGAGAGTTTGTGCCGCAATTGCAGAATAGGACATGTTCTATATTTTGCGGATCATTTCCACAGCCCGGACACACATCTGTAAATATACGGAAAGGTGTCTGATGTCAATAGAAATGAATGGGTCCGCAATTACGGATTCCGATATGGCTGCTTTCTATCAGAGACGCCTCGACATCTGCCCATGAGTTGCGTCTGGTATAAAGGATCAAACTTTATTGAAGTGAATGGGGTTGAAGGGCAATAAAACACACAACCTGTTATTGGAATAAAACTGCCATTCTTTTATAATCCTGTACAACCCCTTTAAATATTATAAGTGTTGACTTCGATTGTTCATAAGAAATTGCCCTAACTACTAATTTACAGGGGAAATCCATCTGAAAAACATTTTCTGACAAATCAGCGCATTGTTGGTGCACGTTTTAGAAAGTTCATGGAACGGTATTCAGTGACCTAAAGAGAAATATCAAAAGTTGCAAGTAAACTACATGGGATAATACACAAACACCTATACACTAAAAAAGTTTTACCACAAGAACGTGTTGATATGCAATAATTGCCCGCTCATTGTGGGTCCTACATCTGAGATACCCAATGCCTAAAACAAAAGGGGCCACAGAACTAGGAAAGTGAATAGACTACTTCTGTTTGGTATTCATAGGGCCATTCACGACCTGGCGCGGTGTAGTTACACCAACACAACCCCGTTTACTTGAATGTGGCTGTGTTGCAATACCAGATACACACAGTCTGTTTAGGAACAGTGCTGTGTCGGGAAAAAGCCATTATAAGTGCGACGGATCCATCACAACATTACGGCTTCCGTTATTGTAGAATCCACATTATAAGGAACACTGTCGTCATATGGTTTCCAATCGGTTTCATTTAAGTATGGGCACCTTAATATACAATGTACTTAATATACAATGCTTTGCAAAAGGTTTTATTTACTTTGACGCACTAATGAGACAAAGCTTTCCAGTTGCAGTAAAAAAGTAAACAAGTCTATTTCCACTAATCCCATTCCTAGAAAAACAAGCACTCTCAATTAAAGATTTTCAACTTTTAAAAAAAAAAAAGTTAATTCTGCAAGCTGAACATGAAAGTTTAGGCGCGAGGCAACTTGTATAAAAGGGGTGATATTCTTTATGACCTTCTTCTCTGGGTACAGCTCCTACAGCCATACATATACACCATATGGCCAAAAGCATGTGGACTCCTGACATCTCACCTATATGCATTTGTTGGACATCCCATTCCAAAACCATGGGCATTAATAAAGAGTTAGGCCTGCTTTTGCGGTTATAACTCCCTCCACTGTTCTGGGAAGGCCTTCTACAAGGTTTTGGAGTGACTGTGGGAATTTGCGCCCATTTGTGAAGTCAGACACTGATGTTGAACGAGAGGGCCTGGCTCGCAATCTCAGCTCTAGTTCATACCGAAGATGTTCGATGGGATTGAGGTCAGGACTCTCTGCAGGGCACTCGAGTTTTTCCACACCAAGCCATATCTTTATGGACCCTGGTTTGTGCACAGGGGCACAGTCCCTCCTCCACCAAATTTTACAGTAGCCAGTAAGCATTCTTGGAGGTAGCATTTTCCTGGTATCCTCTAAACTTAGATTTCTCCATCAGACTGCTAGATAGTGAAACGTGATTTATCACTCCAGAGAACACATTTCTACTGCTCCAGAGTCCAATGTTTCCGTGCTTTACACCAATCCAGCTGACGCTTGGCATTGCACATGGTGATCTTGGGTTTCCATGATCAAGCAGCCACACAACGAGCCCATTTCATGAAGTTCTGGATACACAGTTCTTGTGCTGATGTCACTTCCAGAGGCAGTTTTGAACTCTAGTGAATAATGCAACAGAGGATAGGAGATTTGCATGCGCTCATGCACTTCAGAACACCACGGCCCCACTTTGAGTTTGCGTAGTTTACAGATATTTTTAACTCATAGACGCTTCTACTCCGCAATAATAGCACTTATAGCTGACCGGGGCAGGTCTAGCAGTTCACAACTTGACTTGTAGCAAAGGTGGCATCCTATGACAGTGCTATGTTTAAAGTATGACCCATCCTTCTGTCTATGGAGAATGATTGGCTATGTGCTTGATTTTATGTGCCTGCTTACAATGGGGGAGGATGAAAACACCTAAACTCACGTATTAGGAGGGGTGCCCACATACTTTTGGCCATATAGTGTATAAACAGCCGAGTAACATACTTTTTTTAACGGCTGTCACACGGCCGTTTTTAGTACAATGAGGTTCTATGGGTGTATTTACACGCCCGTTTTTTTTTTAACGACCCGTAAATACTGTCTGTTAAAAAATAGAACATGTTCTATTTTTGGTCGTTTTCACGGCCCGATGGCCCCTATGGGTCAGCTTTTAATGGCCGTTTTTCGGAAAGCCATCCTGTATGATGGCTGTTAAAAACGGATCCTGGCCCTCACAAGAAGACTCAATTGTATCAGACCAGGCCTGCATCCCCTGAGAAGAGGATGGTGTGGGAACGAGGACAGGTAGAGAGTGTGGCATTATCTACAAGGGTGATGTGTGGTGCTATCTTCAGGCGGGTTGTGGCACTATGTGGGCACTATCTTCATGGGCACTTTGGTGTTTTCAGGGGGTTGGGATAAAAAAAAAACTGACAAATAAAAGTCATCCGTTTTTAGCAGCCGTTAAAAATGGATGGCAAACAGATAACAATGGTCCATTAAAAATGGTCAGACAGCCGGGAAATTGATGAAAATTTAGAGACACACTGATGCAAATCGGTCATGAAAAACGGATGGTTTTCCATCCGTTTTTAACAGGTTTTTTTTTTTTTTTTTCAAAACGGCCTGTCGGAACAGAACGCCGTTTTCTGCTTCCGATTTTTTGGCCGTTTATGGACCGAAAAACGGCCGAAAATAAGCCGTGTGAACATACCCTAAGAATTAACGGAGCAATTTTAACATGATGATGTTTTATGCGGATTTTAAAATACATACAAGAGTTCTACATTTATACCATTAAGGGGGTCTTACACTGGGCGATTATCGTCCTGTGTAAAAGGGCCTTTTGTTATACGCGATGTGGACAAAAGTATTGGGACACACCACTTAATCATTGATTTCAGGAATATCATTCATTCCCATTGCCACAGGTGTATAAAATCCAGCCCCTTGCCAGGCAGTCTGCCTTTACAAACATTTGTGAAAGAATGGGTCGTTCTAAAGAGCTCACTGAATTAGAGCGTGGTACTGTAATACAACGCCACCATTGCAACAAATCAGTTTGTTAAATTTCTTACCTTCTAGATATGCCACGAATAACTGAGTGATATTATTACAATGTGGAAGCTTTTAGAATCCACAGCAGCTCAGCCATGAAGTGACAGACCACAAAGTTATAGAGCGGGGTCATCGAGTGTTTAGGCCCCATTCACACGAACGTAAAAACGCCCGTAATCACGGGCCGTAATTACGGGCCTATAGACTTCTATTGGCCACGGGTACCTCCCCGTATGCTTACGGGAAGGTGCCCGGGCCGTTGAAAAATATAGAACATGTCCTATTTTAGGCCGTAAACGGCACGGGAAGGCCCATAGAAGTCTATGGGGCACCCGTAATTACGGGAGCGTTGCTAGGCGACGTCAGTGGTTAGTCACTGTCCAGGGTGCTGAACGAGTTGAACGATCGGCAGTAACTCTTTCAGCACCCTGGACAGTGACTGCTGATCACAATATAGATCAACCTGTAAAAAAAATAAAAAAAAATAAAAAAAAAAAGACGTTCATACTTACCCAGAATTCCCCGCTTATTCCTCCAGTCCGGCCTCCCAGGATGACGTTTCAGCCCATGTGACCGCTGCAGCCAATCACAGGCTGCAGCGGTCACATGGACTGCCGCGCTATCCAGGGAGGTCGGGCTGGATGTCGAAAGAGGGACGCGTCACCAAGACAACGACCGGGTAAGTATGAATTTATTTTACTTTTACTACGGAAAGGGCTGCCCCTTCTCTTTATCCTGCACTGAGAGAGAGAAGGGCTGCCGATTAGTGCAGTGCAATTTTGCAGCAAAAACATGAACGTAAATACTGGTGACACCAGACCCGTATTTACGGGCACGGGTCCGTAAATACTGGTGCAATACGGGTCGAATACGTGTGACCAAGGACCCGTATTTATGGACAGTAAAAAAATATGTTCGTGTGCATGGGGCCTTAGGCACATAGTGCATAAAAGTTGCCAACGCTCTGCTGACTCAATAATTGCAGAGTTCCAAACCTCCTCTGGAATTAACATCCACACAAAAACTGTACACCGGGAGCTTCGTGGCATGGGTATCCATGACCAAGCAGCTGCATGTAAGCCTTGTATCACCAAGCACGATGCCAATCGTTAGATGGAGTGGTGTAAAGCACACCGGCACTAGACTCTGGAGCAGTGGAAACGTGTTCTGTGGAGTGAAATCTTAAAAGTCTTTCCAGAAGAGTGAAAGCTGTTTAAGCTGTAAAAGGGGGGACCAACTCCATATTAATGCCTATGAATTTAGAATAGTTGGTCATAAAGGCTCCTTTCGGTGTAATGTGTAGGTGTCCCAATACTTTTGTACATATAGTGTAAGTGTTGTACTACACGCCAGTGCATGTTCTTGCTAGTAAAGACATACAATTAATGCAGCGGCAAAATCCACATTTCACTACGGTTTTTAATGGCAAAAACAATTGGTACTGCTTTTTCCCATTTTCTTCAATTTAGCCGAATTGATCAGCTGAATTGAAGAAAATTCAGGGATATAGCGGTGACTTATTGGTCTTGGACACAGATAGAAGCCCAGCACAAGAGGGAAGCACGGACTGGGATTCGGAGGTTATCTATGGCTAGCACCCTAGGTGGCTATGTAAATGCTCCCTAAAGCTATGTTCCTACTAGGTTTGTGGTGTAGATTTGCCATATATGCAGAATGTGTTCATATCCTATAAAGGGCCAACATATGCCAAAAGCTTGTCACTTTGGCACTTGTTCAAGCAGCACGTTCAAGCAGACATACCTTTTTTTACTGTATTAAAAAGCATAGTCGAAAAATAAGAAAAAATTATTACTCAGTATTTGTGGTTTTTTGGATATAGGAGTTAATGGTTCGACGAATGCAATTGTATGGCATACAGCCGTTTACTGAGGCTATACGTTCAACACATACATCGGGAATATACACCCCAACGTTGTTGTGAACAAAGTCAAAGCTGACATAGACATAACACAGATGTTGAAACAAAATTAGCTGTTTGAGGTTTTTTTAGCATAGAAAAATTGCCAGTCAACTGGCCAGATTGGATGACGAATTGTAAGCACAAACAGATTTCAGCGCATTTCTACTCTTCCTCCATTTTTTCTCCCAGCCACCGAACTCATTTTGTCTAGGCGTTGTCGCCAATGTTTGCAATTTTTAACTCACGAAAATACGACCTACTGGTTCATCTGGCGGTCAGGTTCCCTCTCATGTCTATGGCAAGCTTTAGACATTTATTTCTGTTCTTCTAGTAATGTTTATTAAGCAAATAAGAGCTGGACAAATTCAGGTCACCATGGCCACATAAGCATTCACAGTAAAATACTATTCTGTGAATGGCAGTTCCTGGGCAATGTACTGGAGAATTAAAAAAAAAAAAGGAAATGGTTCTCACATGTGTGACGCTACCAGAACCATGTTAGCAGCTGTACGGACAACTGTATACATCAATCTCTATGTACGCAGATAACCCTTAAAAGGGGTGGTCTTTCCCCAACAACTCCTGTGCATGGCCATACTTTGGCGAACCAGCATTTTCATGCTTTACCCAGCAGTTGTTGCAGGGAAAATGTTTCTAAGGCCAGATTCACACGAACGTTGTAGACGCCCGTGTGCTGTCAGTGAAAACAACGGACAGCCCACTGTGAAGGATGGTTTATTTGCTTATATTCTCTGTAAATTACATTGTGAATTATCAAGCAGGATGCCGAATTACTAAGATATGTATTCTCCATTTTGTAATGAACTTTCCTCTATATAATTCAAAGAAACATCTTATCTTCATGTGTTAAACGTATGGCCTTCATAGCCTATTGTAGCCGGTTGGCTGAACGCCCAGACATAAAGTGCAATGATTATCGCACCAAATTCCCCCATGAGAACAAATCCCTAACAACTGCCCATTATATGCTTGTATCCAGGTGTTACCTGATGTCAGCATTTGAATGAAGAATTAGAATTATGTATTTGAAATATTCTTATGGTCTGCTATTGGCTGAATAAGAGTTATTGTCACATTGCCTCTGATTGGTTAACCTCAAGCCTACACCCCTTCTGAATGATAGTATTGTAATTGAGTTGTAATTGAGTTTGGCAATAAACCTCCAGAGGAGTGTTTTGAGCATATCAGCAGCGTCTGTGTGTTATTTCTCCTCTCTCGATATATATCGGTATGAAATCTCCTGATTAGGATGCTGGATAAAGTTCCTGGCGTGAGTGTCTGTTGGAACGCTCGTCTAAATTTCAGTTTAATATATTTTGAGCCATTGACTTCCACGACACCACGGACCTATGCAACTCAATGGAGCTATTCAGACATCAGTGATTTTTCTCACAGCGTGTTTACGTTGTGTGAAACGCACTGCATGTCCTATTCTGGTTTGTTTTTGCGGATCACGCAATTCAAACGCGTTTTTTGCGCACGCAAAACGGACACGTCTGTGTGAATAAGACCTTAGACTGTGTTTACACTTGCATTTAATAACTAATTTAATTCAAGTCAAAAGTGGTTTAAAAAAACAAAAAAAATCACGACACCATCAGAAAGATCAAAATGGATCTGCCATGGCTCCTGTAAAAAGCAGAAGCCATAACGCTAGCGTGAATAGGACCTAACAGCTGATACTAATGAGCCATGTCCCCGACATCCCAGCCCCACCTGTTTTGAAAGAAAAAAACGTCTTAAAGGGAATCTCCAGATAGACCCTCTTTGATCAAGCGCAATCAAAATACACTAATCTTTTATTTCAATGGGAAACATAAAATGGCTCTTTATAATGTAGTACCATGATCAGGTTTCCCATACAAGCAGTTCTAGAAATAAAATTGCAGTTCAGTCTGTCGGTCTCAAAAAATATTGTCAAAGTGGGTGACAAGTTGCCGTGATAGGAAATCATGAAATTGCACATGTGGCTTTTATGTCATATCCGGTGGAAACTATTCTGAAAACCAACAAGGCACATGGTTTAGTCAGTCTACGCTTTAGTCCCAGTTAGTGAGCCGGATTACAGTAGGACTGACTGGATATCGGGGATCAACAGAGACCGAAAGTCGTAATCGGTGCAACTAGAAAATGACAAAAATGTCTGCATATATAAGGAAGAGATTTGTTCGCCACATTTGCACCTAAGGCCTTATTCACACGAGCGTATCGCACACCCGCATTACAACGGACGTCACACGGACCTATGCAATTTAATGGGTCCATTCAGACATTGTGTTTTTCACGCAGCGTGTGCCCGCTGCGTGAAACTCATTGCATGTCCAATTCTTGTGCGTTTTTTTGCGCATCACGCACCTATTGAAGTCAATGGGTGCGTGAAAATCACGGACAGCACACGGACGCACATCCGTGTGCTGTCCGTGATTCAGGCAACAGTTGCTAAAGAAATGATGAGAAGAAAAACACCTTCAGTTTATTTTGCCAACGTAAAAAACGCGTGGCATACTGATGACATACGCGCGTAAAAAACGCAGACACACCCTACACGGATGTCACACGGAACTGCAACGCGTTTTTTACGAGCGCAAAACAGACACGTTTGTGTGAATAAGGCCTTAGGCCTCATTTACACGAGCGTAATATACGCGCGTGCGACGCGCGTGCTTTTCACGCGTGTCGTACGCACCTATATTACTCTATGGGGCAGTGCAGACGATGCGTGAATTTTGCGCAGCGCGAGTGCGTTGCGTAAAACTCACGACATGTTCTATAATCGTACGTTTTTCGCGCATCACGCACCCATTGAAGTCAATGGGTGCGTGAAAACCACGAAGGTCGCACGGAAGCACTTCCGTGCGAACTGCGTGATTCGCGCAAGAGCTGTCAAACTCTGAATGTAAACAGAAAAGCACCACGTGCTTTTCTGTTTACAAACATCCAAAAGGAGTGTCTTAGAGATGAGCGAACCGAACTTCACCGGGTTCGGCCAAACTCGCTTTGGCCGAACCCGGCAAAAAATGTTGCGGGCCGCGACGTCAGGAGACAGTCACTGTCCAGGGTGCTGAAATAGTTAAACTGGTTCAGCACCCTGCACAGTGACTTCCGATCCCAATATACGTGAACGTGTAAAAAAAAAAAAAAAAAAGTTCTGACTTACCGATAAAACTCCCGGCTTCTTCCTCCAGTCTGACCTCCCGGGATGACAATTCAGTCCAAGTGACAGCTGCAGCCAATCACAAGCCAAGCACAGGCTGCAGCGGTCACATGGACTGCCGCGTCATCCAGGGAGGTGGGGCCAGATGTCAAGAGAGGCGCGTCACCAAGGACGCGTCACCAAGGCAACGGCCGGGAAGTTCTTGGTAAGTACGAACCTCTTTTTTTTTAAACAGGTTACTCGATATTGTGATCGGAATTCACTGTCGAGGGTGCTGAAAGAGTTACTGCCGATCAGTTAACTCTTTCAGCACCATGGACTGTGACTGACGTCGGCTAGCCTCATCTCTATGATGGCGGCTGCGCGAAAATCACGCACCCGCGCATCATACACGGAGCTGTCAAGTGCCTTTTGCGCACGCAAAACGCTGTGTTTTTTACGCGAGCAAAACGCACACGCTCGTGTAAATGAGGCCTTATAGTGCGTTTTTCAGTGCAGAGTTAACATTTTGATGTGAAAATAGGGGCGGTTTTATGCTGCAGATTTTTCGTGCGTTTTTTAATAAGCTTGTCAGATACAATTGCAAGCAGACGCGGCTAAATTTACACGCGGAAAAATTCTGAAACATGTAGAGGAGATTACTTGAAATGTGATTTACTTTGCTGGTACTGTATTACACTGTGGATTTCCCGCAGAAAAACACGCCGAGAAAGTCTGCACGTAATACGCATCGTGTGCATTTGGTTTTATACAATTACCAGACAAGGAGCTTGTTTTTTAATCCACACCGGTTGCTGCATTATCCAACACTTTGCAGGTTGAGCTCAAACTAAAACTAACCACAGTGGTGTCACTATAGCAGCACCCGAGGTTGCAATCACACCAGGTCTCTGGAGCCTGAGGGTAGCTTGGGGCTATGTTAAAGATTTTGCATTAAGGCCTATGAGATTCACGTTAAAGTGGGTCTGTCACTAGTTCAGTAATGCGCTATCTCCTAGCTAATCCAATAGGCGTTGTCACACTGATAATACTAGTGAAAATGGTGTCCCAAAATGTTTATTATTTTAAAAGTAATGAGCTTTTTTTCTAAATATGTAAATGAGCCTTTATTAGACAACTGGGAGGTAACACCAGTGATTCTCCTGAGGTGGGGCTACGTCACAGCCTCTGACGCTGTCCTATCAGCATCAAGCTGCTTCACACAGGGTGAGAGACTGAGGCTGGAGGGAAGGGGGATCACTTCAAACACCCATATTTCCTGCTGTGGACCACCTAGAACAGTGGCTCTGGTGGCATATAAAAGAGGAGATTGTAATCTTTCATATGACACCAGGGTCTAGCTGTAAAACAACTGGAGATATCACCAGTTGAAAACACAGTCGGGAATGGAAGCTGTATACTTTATGATCACACTGTGTTGCTGGGCTGGGAAGGGAGAGAAGATATATGCTGATTGGACAGCGTCCTACAGAAAACATTGCACCGCCCAGTTTGAAAAGAAAGAGTCACCTCCCATTTGGCAAGTATAGCCAAATTAGCATATTTAGAAAAATGCTCATAACTTTGCAAACAATAAACGTTTTTGAAAACAAATCACACTATAGTTATCAGCAGCAAAGCGACTATTAGATTAGTTAGGAGATAGGGAATTAATAAACTGGTGACAGAGCCTCTTTAAAGAGGCTCTGTCACCACATTATAAGTGGCCTATATTGTACATGATGTGATCGGCGCTGTAATGTACATTACAGCAGTGTTTTTTTAGAAAAACGATCATTTTTGAGTTATGACCTATTTTAGCTTTATGCTAATGAGTTTCTGAATGGATAACTGGGCGTGTTTTACTTTTTGACCAAGTGGGTGTTGTACAGAGGAGTGTATGACGCTGACCAATCAGCGACCAATCAGCGTCATACACTTCTCTCCATTTACTCTGCACACAGCGATATAGCTATATCACTATCTGCAGCCACATACACACATTATAAGGCCGGATTCACACGAGCGTGTGCGTTTGCGCGCGCAAAAAACGCGGCGTTTTGCGCGCGCAAATGGCACTTGCCAGCTGCGTGTGATAGCCCCGTATGATGCGCGGCTGCGTGCTTTTCGCGCAGCCGCCATCATTGTGACACCCCATTTGGATGTTTGTAAACAGAAAAGCACGTGGTGCTTTTCTGTTTTCATTCATCCTTTTCACAGCTGTTGCGCAAATCACGCTAGTCCCACGGAAGTGCTTCTGTGTGGCATGCGTCATTTTCACACACCCATTGACTTCAATGGGTGCGTGATGCGCGAAATACGCCCAAAGAACGGACATGTCGTGACTTTTGCGCTGCGGACTCACGCAGCGTAAAAATCACGCACCTGCCTGCACAGCCCCATAGACTAATATAGGTCCGTGCGATGCGCGTGAAAATCACGCGCATTGCACGGACGTATATCCCGTTCGTCTGAATAAGCCCTAACATTACTGCAGTGTCCCGACAATGAATACACATTACCTCCAGCCAGGACACTCCTCTCCACAACGCCCACTTGGTCATATAGTAAAACACGCCCAGTTGTCCATTGAGAAACTCATCTAAAATAGGTCATAACTCCGTCAAAAATGATCGTTTTTCTCAATAAAAAACACTGCTGTAATGTACATTACAGCGCCGATCACATCATGTACAATATAGGCCACTTATAATGTGGTGACAGAGCCTCTTTAAGCATTTTTCTAGCCATATACAAATTTGTCCAACAGCTATTTCCCCCGACCTTCCAAAAAACAAGCCCGCTTAAAGAGGCTCTGTCACCAGATTTTGCAACCCCTATCTGCTATTGCAGCAGATCAGCGCTGCAATGTAGATTACAGTAACGTTTTTTATTTTTAAAAAACGAGCATTTTTGGCCAAGTTATGACCATTTTTGTATTTATGCAAATGAGGCTTGCAAAAGTCCAAGTGGGCGTGTTTAAAGTAAAAGTCCAAGTGGGCGTGTATTATGTGCGTACATCGGGGCGTTTTTACTACTTTTACTAGCTTGGCGCTCTGAAGAGAAGTAACATCCTCTTCTCTTCAGAACGCCCAGCTTCTGGCAGTGCAGACACAGCCGTGTTCTCGAGAGATCACGCTGTGTCGTCACTCACAGGTCCTGCATCGTGTCAGACGAGCGGGGACACATCGGCACCAGAGGCTACAGATGATTCTGCAGCAGCATCGGCGTTTGCAGGTAAATCGATGTAGCTACTTACCTGCAAATGCTGATGCAGAATCAATTGTAGCCTCTGGTGCCGATGTGGCCGACACGATGCAGGACCTGTGAGTGACGTCACAGATCTGCACTGCCAGAAGCTGGGCGTTCTGAAGAGAAGTGGATGATACTTCTCATCAGAACGCCCAGCTAGTAAAAGAAGTAAAAACGCCCCGATGTACGCACATAATACACGCCCACTTGGACTTTTACTTTAAACACGCCCACTTGGACTTTTGCAAGCCTCATTTGCATAAATACAAAAATGGTCATAACTTGGCCAAAAATGCTCGCTTTTTAAAAATAAAATTCGTTACTCTTATCTACATTGCAGCGCCGATCTGCTGCAATAGCAGATAGGGGTTGCAAAATCTGGTGACAGAGCCTCTTTAAGTTGGCCAAGCTGCATGTTTATTTTAAGGGTATGTTCACACGCAAACGCAAAATATGTCAAATTACTGAGCTGTTTTCAGGCGAAAACAGCTCCTGAATTTCAGACGTTTTTGCAAGTTCTCGCTTTTTTCGCGGCATCTTTTACGGACGTAATTGGAGCTGTTCTTCATTGGAGTCAATGAAAACCGGCTCCAAAAAACGTCCCAAGAAGTGTCCTGCACTTCTTTGACGCGGGCATATTTTTACGTGCCGTCTTTTGACAGCGACGCGTAAAATTACACCTCGTCTGAACAGAACATCGTAAAACCCATTACAAGCACTGGGCAGATGTTTGCAGACGTAATGGAGCCGTCTTTTCAGGCGTAATTCGAGGCGTAAAAAGCCTGAATAATATCTGAAAATAGGTCGTGTGCACATACCCTAATGGGGAAGATGGAGGGAAACCATTAGGGTATGTTCATACGATCTATTTTCGGCCGTTTTTCGGGCCGCAAACGGTCGAAAATCTGCCCATCGATTTCAATGGGAAAAACGGCATTCTGTTCTGACGAGCCGTTTTTTTACGCGGCCGTTCCTAAAAACTGCTGCGAGAAAGAAGTGCATGTCACTTCTTGAGCTGTTTTTGGAGAAGTTTTTCATTGACTCTATAGAAAAACAGCTCCAAAAACGGACGTAAAAAAACACAGCGAAAAACGCGAGTTGCTTAAAAAAAATTCTGAAAATCAAGAGCTGTTTTCCCTTGAAAACAGCGCCGTATTTTCAGACGTTTTTGGTTAAGGGTATGTGCATACACAAAATAAAAAACGTCTGAACGTCTTGAAAACAGCTCCTGATTTTCACAAGTTTTTTAATCAAAAAGTCGCGACTTTCGCTGCATTTTTAACGGCCGTTTTTTGGAGCGGTTTTTCAATGGAGTCAATGAAAAACAGCCCCAAAAACGGCTCAAGAAGTGACATGCACTTCTTTTTCGCTGCTGTTTTTTTTTTACGCAGCCGTTTTTCAAAACAGCCGGGTAAAAAAAATGGCCCTTCGGACCAGAACACCGTTTTTCCCATTGAAATCAATGGGTAAATGTTTGGAGGAGTTCTGCTTCCGATTTTTCGGCCGGAAAAACGGCCAAAAATAAGCAGTGTGAACTTACAGTAAGCGTGTGAACATACAGTTCTATCATATATCCATACAACAAAGGAACGGCATGTTAAAAATTTGAGATCCTGGGTTCCCCTCATACCCGGAGGCCCGCTGGTAAGGATCAACTTGAAATTTAGATAAACTGCATGAAATCAATAGGGATTTTACATCCACAACCTTTTTTAAATCCCTGAAACAGATTAAGTGAAAAGCTGGAGCAGTAAAGTACTGTTGGGTATTGGATTCCATACTCATTCAAAAGAGAAATGTTGGTGCTGGAATTCCACCCCGACAACCCCACACGTAGCCCTAACTGGAAGTATTGCAGCAACAGCATGTCCCAACAGGGTACCCACCACTTCTGCAATCTGTGCCACCTATGATGTTGTGAAAACAAACTGCTTTCCATTACACCCATTATATCAAAGGTGGACGAATTACTGTAAACTTTAGTGGCCGGAGAATAGCGGAGTACAGCGACTCGGGACCCTCGTTCTCTGGTGGGACCCCCAGCGATCACTTATCCTGTGCATACAAAGACATTTTAGACAATTGTATTCCAACTTTTTGGGAACAGTTTGTGAAAGGCCCTTTCCTGTACCAGCGCACAACGCAAGGTCCATAAAGTCATGGTTCGACAAATTTGGTGTCGAGGAATTTGCGTGGTCTGTACAGAACCCTTACCCCAACGTCATAGAACCCTTTGGAACGCCCTTTATACCCTCTCATCTAACAACACTGCCTAAGATCACAAATGTTCTTCGGGATGAACGGGCACAAATTCCCACAGAATCTTGTAGAAAGCCTTCCCAGAAGGGTGGAGGTTGTTACAGCCGCAAAAGGAAGCACAACTCCATATTAGGCTATGTTCACATCATGTTTTTTGCCTAAATTTGACGTATACATTGGGAAAAGCTCCCGACATATATAATAAACGAAGGCTGTGATTGATACCATACTGTCACCCACAGGGCCCCCTCATGTTAAAAAATAAAGTACACCACAGGGTATACTTTTTTGCGGGACTCGGCCAGATGGAAAAGCCTAGTCTATTACGCCATTCTATCCTTAAAAAAAAAAGTATACTAACATATACCAGTTCAAAGGGGCACTCTTTTTGTCTTTTATCCTCCGTTGGGCTAATCGAACCTTATGGACACATTTAGCCTGAAGTAGAAAAAAAAACAAGATGTGGACAGGGCCTTAATGCTCATGATTTTGAATTGGGATGTCCACAAAGCTCGTATAGGTGGTCAGGTGTCCACATACTTTTGGCTATTACAATTTTTACCTCTATGGCCACCTTAAAGAGAATCGATTGTGGCGATATAGTATTTTACCTTAGGGCTTCTAATATATACCATGAGGAACACAAGCCAGCAGGTTCTACTGCTACTAAGTGAATTATTATATGTGACCGCCCTCCTACATATGACCGTGTGACCACATACATAGCGCCTTTGAAGAAAGGTGGACGTCTAAAAGGGTTTTCCCACCAAACACATTTATCACCAATTCACAGGATAGGGGTTAAATGTTTGACTGCTGGAACACCCACCAATCACTTAAACAGGGGTCCCGAGTCCCCGATTCCTCTGCATTTCACACAGCCACGGTGAGGAGGAGTTTGAAGGGAGCGGAAGAACGAGCCGACGCTCAATTGAAGCTTCATGGGAGTTCTGGAAACACCCAAGTGCAGTGATTGGGGGCCTTGGAACCCCAAGTCTAGTGATCATGGGGGTCCCAGCGGTAGGGCCCCCAGCAATCAAACATTGATCACTTATCCTGTGAATATGAAATAAGTGTATTTTTGGGGAAAACCACCTCAAATGGGTTATCCAGGATTTTAAAATTGATGGCCATCAATATTAGATTGGTGGGGGGCACTCCCGCTTATCAGCTGTTTGTAGGGGCCGAGGAGCTTGTACAAGCGCTGTGGGCCCTCCATTGTTTTTATTTCTGTTCGTACTTGCACGCGCTGTTACTTTTGTAGCGGCTGTGCAAAGTATTGCAGCATTATCCCATTTCAAACAGATGATCGACGGGCGCCCCGATAATCAGACCCCCCCCCCCATCTTATACTAATGACGTCCTAAGAATAGGCCATCTATTTAAAGAACCACTTCAATAATGAAGCCAGACGAGCGATTGTGTGCGGCGTCAGAAACCCCCAAGTGATCTGCTGGGCAAGCTGCAGCCTGCCACATGAATGACCAACCAAGTTATACATGGACGGGCTGGTGAGGGCAACTATGGCGCATGAAGGGGGGTCCCCAAGAGGGCATAAGGAACAACGGGGTCTTCACCAGACAACAACTTTACACGTGACCACCTTATTACACGTCTGACAAAAACAATGTCGATGCTATTGGTTGGCGCAAATAATGTCGCTCATTAAAGGGGTTTCCCACCAAAATATTTCTGACACATTATAAGACACAGATTGCTCATCCATTTTGAACACGCGCGGCAGGTGCTCCGCTGGCGGCCCAGCGACCAGAACCCAACCAGTAAGTGCAAGGACGTCCTTTATATACATGTGGCTCTCGATTTGATTTACTTCTGCCATTTTGTGGACGGAGACAAACTTACGACCTACCCCGATAATTGTACCCCCAGAACCGCGGACATTGGAAATACTATTAACGTCACCGTCACATGCAGGACGTTCCGTGTGCAGTCGTTATGTAATAAAAATAATTAAGAAAAAAACTTTGAGTAACTGTCTGCAAACTTTATCGCCAATAACACAATCAGGTTTCCCAATTTCCAAAAGAAAATAACAGGCACAAAAGTTCTATGCCAAAGTGAGGGAAAGAAAGCACATGAGCGCCCCTCCCCCACCCCCTACTGTACATTTCCCAGACCTCACGTGCTTGTAATCCAGTCATAGACTACATAGAAGATATCAGTAATAATAATACACGTCCGTGTCATATACATCATAAACACAATCCTGTGGTCCGCACCGTCCACACTACATGCGGGGAAGGGAAACACTGCTAATAGCTCTTCGTTTCCTGTACCAGTATAGGGTTAAATATCAGAGTGGGGGAAGGGCGGCTCAGCATAAACCTATTACGTGCCGGAAAAGCTCGGGGGGGAAGGGCGGCAGGACCTCTCCAGCATTGAAGCTGTTAAAGCGGATAAACAACACCCCTCCCCCTCTCCTGATAGTGAGCTCCTCAGTCAGGGATTCCCCGCAGCTCCCCCACCCCGCTGTGTCCACGTACAGTACCAGGTACCCTGGCAGCTCTACATGTCAGCGATATGCAGTGTACTGACCGAGCTGTCACAGCCTCTGCCCATCCCCCCCTCTGAGGCGACGTGCCCGGAGCACAGCACCCCCACCCCAGCCCGGGGATACACGACAAGGGCACTTACCTTGATATTGGTGCAAAATTAGCAGCTCCCTCCCCAAGCAGATAGAGCGCCAGGCAGCCCGGTAATATGCAGTTATTACCCTGGTGAGAGCAGGAAGGGGGGAGGGGGTAAATCCAGCAGATATCAGGTGGGGGAGGGGGCAGTTGCCAGTGATTAGGCTGGAGAGGAATTGAGGCAGAATGTAAAAAGCTGTTACTAAGAGAAAGAGCCAAACGTCTCCGTGCAGCCAACGGCTCATAGACACTCAACACTCAGGAGGTGACCGGCCGGGCGAAAGTGGAGGCAGCGACTAGGCCTCCTCTCACTGCTACTCCCAAATACAAACACACACTGCTAGACACACACAACTACACTGCTAGACACACACACACACACCTACACTACACTGCTAGAGACACACACACCTACACTACACTGCTAGACACACCTACACTACACTGCTAGAGACACACACACCTACACTACACTGCTAGAGACACACACACCTACACTACACTGCTAGAGACACACACACCTACACTGCTAGAGACACACACAGCTACACCACACTGCTAGACACACCTACACTACACTGCTAGAGACACACACACCTACACTACACTGCTAGAGACACACACACCTACACTACACTGCTAGAGACACACACACCTACACTACACTGCTAGAGACACACACACCTACACTGCTAGAGACACACACAGCTACACCACACTGCTAGACACACCTACACTACACTGCTAGAGACACACACACCTACACTGCTAGAGACACACACAGCTACACCACACTGCTAGACACACCTACACTACACTGCTAGAGACACACACACCTACACTGCTAGAGACACACACAGCTACACTACACTGCTAGAGACACACACAGCTACACTGCTAGAGACACACACACCTACTCTGCTAGAGACACACAACAACACTGCTAGAGACACACACACCTACACTACACTGCTAGACACACACACCTACACTACACTGCTAGAGACACACACCTACACTACACTGCTAGACACACACAACTACACTGCTAGACACACCTACACTACACTGCTAGAGACACACAGCTACACTACACTGCTAGAGACACACACACCTACACTACACTGCTAGAGACACACACAGCTACACTACACTGCTAGAGACACACGCACAGCTACACTGCTAGAGACACACACACTGCTAGACACACCTGCACTGCTAGAGACACACAACTACACTGCTAGAGACACAGCTACACTACACTGCTAGACACACCTACACTGCTAGAGACACACAGCTACACTGCTAGAGACACAGCTACACTACACTGCTAGACATACACAACTACACTGCTAGAGACACAGCTACACTACACTGCTAGACACACACACACTGCTAGAGACACAGCTACACTACACTGCTAGACACACACACAGCTACACTACACTGCTAGACACACACAGCTACACTGCTAGACACACACCCTACACTATACTGCTAGACACACACACAGCTACACTGCTAGACACACAGCTACACTACACTGCTAGACACACACACAGCTACACTACACTGCTAGACACACACTGCTAGAGACACACACACAGCTACACTGCTAGAGACACAGCTACACTACACTGCTAGACACACACACAGCTACACTACACTGCTAGACACACACACACAGCTACACTGCTAGACACACACACTACACTATACTGCTAGACACACACACAGCTACACTACACTGCTAGACACACACACACAGCTACACTGCTAGACACACACACTACACTATACTGCTAGACACACACACAGCTACACTGCTAGACACACAGCTACACTACACTGCTAGACACACACACAGCTACACTACACTGCTAGACACACTGCTAGAGACACACACACAGCTACACTGCTAGACACACCTACACTACACTGCTAGACACACAACTACACTTCTAGAGACACAGCTACACTGCTAGACACACAGCTACACTACACTGCTAGACACACACACACACACCTACACTGCTAGAGACACAGCTACACTACACTGCTAGACACCCACAGCTACACTGCTAGAGACACAGCTACACTACTACTAGAGACACACACTGCTAGAGACACACAACTACACTGCTAGAGAGACACACACAGCTACACTACACTGCTAGAGACACACACAGCTACACTACACTGCTAAAGACACACACACTGCTAGACACACCTGCACTGCTAGAGACACACAACTACACTGCTAGAGACACAGCTACACTACACTGCTATAGACACAGCTACACTACACTGCTAGACACACCTACACTGCTAGAGACACACAGCTACACTGCTAGAGACACAGCTACACTACACTGCTAGACATACACAACTACGCTGCTAGAGACACAGCTACACTACACTGCTAGACACACACACTGCTAGACACACACACACAGCTACACTGCTAGACACACACACAGCTACACTACACTGCTAGACACACACACAGCTACACTGCTAGACACACACAGCTACACTGCTAGAGACACAGCTACACTACACTGCTAGACACACACACAGCTACACTGCTAGACACACACCCCCACCTACACTGCTAGACACACATCCCCACCTACACTGCTAGAGACACAGCTACACTACACTGCTAGACACACACACACACACAGCTACACTGCTAGAGACACACACACACACAGCTACACTGCTAGAGACACACAACTACACTGCTAGAGAGACACACACAGCTACACTACACTGCTAGAGACACACACAGCTACACTACACTGCTAAAGACACACACACACTGCTAGACACACCTGCACTGCTAGAGACACACAACTACACTGCTAGAGACACAGCTACACTACACTGCTATAGACACAGCTACACTACACTGCTAGACACACCTACACTGCTAGAGACACACAGCTACACTGCTAGAGACACAGCTACACTACACTGCTAGACATACACAACTACGCTGCTAGAGACACAGCTACACTACACTGCTAGACACACACACAGCTACACTGCTAGACACACACACACAGCTACACTGCTAGACACACACAGCTACACTGCTAGAGACACAGCTACACTACACGGCTAGACACACTACACTGCTAGACACACACAACTACACTACACTGCTAGAGACACACAGCTACACTACACTGCTAGACACACACAGCTAGAGGCAAAGAACTACACTGCTAGATACACACTGCTAGACACACACACACACACACACACACAGCTACACAACACTGCTAGACACACACACAGCTACACTGCTAGACACACACACAGCTACACTACACTGCTAGACACACACACACACACAGCTACACTGCTAGACACACACAGCTACACTACACTGCTAGACACACACACAGCTACACTACACTGCTAGACACACACAGCTACACTGCTAGAGACACTGCTAGACACACTACACTGCTAGACACACACAACTACACTGCTAGAGACACACACACAGCTACACTACACTGCTAGACACACACAGCTAGAGGCACAGAACTACACTGCTAGAGACACAGCTACACTACACTGCTAGACACACACACAGCAACACTACACTTCTAGAGATACACAGCTACACTTCTAGAGACACACAGCTACACTGCTAGACACAACTACACTACACTGCTAGAGACACACACAACTACACTGCTAGAGACACACACAGCTACACTGCTAGACACACACAGCTACACTGCTAGACACACCTACACTACACTGCTAGACACACACAACTACACTGCTAGAGACACAGCTACACTACACTGCCAGACACACACACACACACACACACACACACAAAGCTACACTGCTAGAGACACAGCTACACTACACTGCTAGACACACACACACAACTACACTGCTAGACGCACACAGCTACACTACACTGCTAGACACACACAGCTACACTACACTGCTAGACACACACACAGCTACACTGCTAGACGCACACACAGCTACACTACACTGCTAGACACACGCAGCTACACTACACTGCTAGAGACACACACACAGCTACACTGCTAGAGACACACACAGCTACACTACACTGCTAGACACACAGCTACACTGCTAGACACAGAACTACACTGCTAGACACGCACAAAGCAACACTACACTTCTAGAGACACACAGCTACACTGCTAGACACACAACTACACTGCTAGAGACACAGCTACACTACACTGCTAGAGACACACACACAGCTACACTACACTGCTAGAGACACACACACAACTACACTGCTAGAGACACACACACAGCTACACTGCTAGACACACACACACAGCTACACTACACTGCTAGAGACACAGCTACACTACACTGCTAGAGACACACACAACTACACTGCTAGAGACACACACACAGCTACACTGCTAGAGACACACACACAACTACACTACTAGAGACACACACACAGCTACACTGCTAGACACACACAGCTACACTACACTGCTAGAGACACACAGCTACACTGCTAGAGACACGCACACAGCTACACTGCTAGACACACACACATCTACACTACACTGCTAGACACACACACAGCTACACTACACTGCTAGACACACTGCTAGAGACACACACACAGCTACACTGCTAGACACACCTACACTACACTGCTAGACACACAACTACACTTCTAGAGACACAGCTACACTGCTAGACACACAGCTACACTACACTGCTAGACACACACACACACACCTACACTGCTAGAGACACAGCTACACTACACTGCTAGACACCCACAGCTACACTGCTAGAGACACAGCTACACTACTACTAGAGACACACACTGCTAGAGACACACAACTACACTGCTAGAGAGACACACACAGCTACACTACACTGCTAGAGACACACACAGCTACACTACACTGCTAAAGACACACACACTGCTAGACACACCTGCACTGCTAGAGACACACAACTACACTGCTAGAGACACAGCTACACTACACTGCTATAGACACAGCTACACTACACTGCTAGACACACCTACACTGCTAGAGACACACAGCTACACTGCTAGAGACACAGCTACACTACACTGCTAGACATACACAACTACGCTGCTAGAGACACAGCTACACTACACTGCTAGACACACACACTGCTAGACACACACACACAGCTACACTGCTAGACACACACACAGCTACACTACACTGCTAGACACACACACAGCTACACTGCTAGACACACACAGCTACACTGCTAGAGACACAGCTACACTACACTGCTAGACACACACACAGCTACACTGCTAGACACACACCCCCACCTACACTGCTAGACACACATCCCCACCTACACTGCTAGAGACACAGCTACACTACACTGCTAGACACACACACACACACAGCTACACTGCTAGAGACACACACACACACAGCTACACTGCTAGAGACACACAACTACACTGCTAGAGAGACACACACAGCTACACTACACTGCTAGAGACACACACAGCTACACTACACTGCTAAAGACACACACACACTGCTAGACACACCTGCACTGCTAGAGACACACAACTACACTGCTAGAGACACAGCTACACTACACTGCTATAGACACAGCTACACTACACTGCTAGACACACCTACACTGCTAGAGACACACAGCTACACTGCTAGAGACACAGCTACACTACACTGCTAGACATACACAACTACGCTGCTAGAGACACAGCTACACTACACTGCTAGACACACACACAGCTACACTGCTAGACACACACACACAGCTACACTGCTAGACACACACAGCTACACTGCTAGAGACACAGCTACACTACACGGCTAGACACACTACACTGCTAGACACACACAACTACACTACACTGCTAGAGACACACAGCTACACTACACTGCTAGACACACACAGCTAGAGGCAAAGAACTACACTGCTAGATACACACTGCTAGACACACACACACACACACACACACAGCTACACAACACTGCTAGACACACACACAGCTACACTGCTAGACACACACACAGCTACACTACACTGCTAGACACACACACACACACAGCTACACTGCTAGACACACACAGCTACACTACACTGCTAGACACACACACAGCTACACTACACTGCTAGACACACACAGCTACACTGCTAGAGACACTGCTAGACACACTACACTGCTAGACACACACAACTACACTGCTAGAGACACACACACAGCTACACTACACTGCTAGACACACACAGCTAGAGGCACAGAACTACACTGCTAGAGACACAGCTACACTACACTGCTAGACACACACACAGCAACACTACACTTCTAGAGATACACAGCTACACTTCTAGAGACACACAGCTACACTGCTAGACACAACTACACTACACTGCTAGAGACACACACAACTACACTGCTAGAGACACACACAGCTACACTGCTAGACACACACAGCTACACTGCTAGACACACCTACACTACACTGCTAGACACACACAACTACACTGCTAGAGACACAGCTACACTACACTGCCAGACACACACACACACACACACACACACACAAAGCTACACTGCTAGAGACACAGCTACACTACACTGCTAGACACACACACACAACTACACTGCTAGACGCACACAGCTACACTACACTGCTAGACACACACAGCTACACTACACTGCTAGACACACACACAGCTACACTGCTAGACGCACACACAGCTACACTACACTGCTAGACACACGCAGCTACACTACACTGCTAGAGACACACACACAGCTACACTGCTAGAGACACACACAGCTACACTACACTGCTAGACACACAGCTACACTGCTAGACACAGAACTACACTGCTAGACACGCACAAAGCAACACTACACTTCTAGAGACACACAGCTACACTGCTAGACACACAACTACACTGCTAGAGACACAGCTACACTACACTGCTAGAGACACACACACAGCTACACTACACTGCTAGAGACACACACACAACTACACTGCTAGAGACACACACACAGCTACACTGCTAGACACACACACACAGCTACACTACACTGCTAGAGACACAGCTACACTACACTGCTAGAGACACACACAACTACACTGCTAGAGACACACACACAGCTACACTGCTAGAGACACACACACAACTACACTACTAGAGACACACACACAGCTACACTGCTAGACACACACAGCTACACTACACTGCTAGAGACACACAGCTACACTGCTAGAGACACGCACACAGCTACACTGCTAGACACACACACATCTACACTACACTGCTAGACACACACATCTACACTGCTAGAGACACACAGCTACATTGCTAGAGACACACACACAGCTACACTGCTAGAGACACACACACTTCTAGACACACACACAGCTACACTACACTGCTGGACACACACAGCTACACTGCTAGAAACACGCACAGCTACACTACCCTGCTAGAGACACACACACAGCTACACTACACTTATAGACACACACACACAGCTACACTACACTGCTAGAGACACACAACTACACTGCTAGAAACATGCACAGCTACACTACACTGAAAGACACACACAACTACACTGCTAGAGACACACACAGCTACACTACACTGTTACACACAGCTACAGTGGTAGACATACACAACCACACTGCTGGACACACTTCTACACTACACTGCTAGACACACATAGCTACACTACACTGCTAGACACAGCTACACTGCTAGACGCACACAGCTACACTGCTAGACACACAACTAAACTGCTAGACACACAGCTACACTGCTAGAGACACACACACAGCTACACTACACTGCTAGAGACACACAGCTACACTGCTAGAGACACAAAACTATACTGCTAGACACACAGCTACACTGCTAGAAACACAGCTAAACTACACTGCTAGACACACACAACCACACTGCTAGACACACAGCTACACTACACTGCTAGACACACACACAGCTACACTGCTAGACAGACACCCCCACCTACACTGCTAGACACACAGCTACACTACACTGCTAGACACACACACACACAGCTACACTGCTAGAGACACACACACACACAGCTACACTGCTAGAGACACACAACTACACTGCTAGAGAGACACACACAGCTACACTACACTGCTAGAGACACACACAGCTACACTACACTGCTAAAGACACACACACACTGCTAGACACACCTGCACTGCTAGAGACACACAACTACACTGCTAGAGACACAGCTACACTACACTGCTATAGACACAGCTACACTACACTGCTAGACACACCTACACTGCTAGAGACACACAGCTACACTGCTAGAGACACAGCTACACTACACTGCTAGACATACACAACTACGCTGCTAGAGACACAGCTACACTACACTGCTAGACACACACAGCTACACTGCTAGACACACACACACAGCTACACTGCTAGACACACACACAGCTACACTACACTGCTAGACACACACACAGCTACACTGCTAGACACACACAGCTACACTGCTAGAGACACAGCTACACTACACGGCTAGACACACTACACTGCTAGACACACACAACTACACTACACTGCTAGAGACACACAGCTACACTACACTGCTAGACACACACAGCTAGAGGCAAAGAACTACACTGCTAGATACACACTGCTAGACACACACACACACACACACACACACACAGCTACACAACACTGCTAGACACACACACAGCTACACTGCTAGACACACACACAGCTACACTACACTGCTAGACACACACACACACACACACAGCTACACTGCTAGACACACACAGCTACACTACACTGCTAGACACACACACAGCTACACTACACTGCTAGACACACACAGCTACACTGCTAGAGACACTGCTAGACACACTACACTGCTAGACACACACAACTACACTGCTAGAGACACACACACAGCTACACTACACTGCTAGACACACACAGCTAGAGGCACAGAACTACACTGCTAGAGACACAGCTACACTACACTGCTAGACACACACACAGCAACACTACACTTCTAGAGACACACAGCTACACTTCTAGAGACACACAGCTACACTGCTAGACACAACTACACTACACTGCTAGAGACACACACAACTACACTGCTAGAGACACACACAGCTACACTGCTAGACACACACAGCTACACTGCTAGACACACCTACACTACACTGCTAGACACACACAACTACACTGCTAGAGACACAGCTACACTACACTGCCAGACACACACACACACACACACACACACACAAAGCTACACTGCTAGAGACACAGCTACACTACACTGCTAGACACACACACACAACTACACTGCTAGACGCACACACAGCTACACTACACTGCTAGACACACACAGCTACACTACACTGCTAGACACACACACAGCTACACTGCTAGACGCACACACAGCTACAGTACACTGCTAGACACACGCAGCTACACTACACTGCTAGAGACACACACACAGCTACACTGCTAGAGACACACACAGCTACACTACACTGCTAGACACACAGCTACACTGCTAGACACAGAACTACACTGCTAGACACGCACACAGCAACACTACACTTCTAGAGACACACAGCTACACTGCTAGACACACAACTACACTGCTAGAGACACAGCTACACTACACTGCTAGAGACACACACACAGCTACACTACACTGCTAGAGACACACACACAACTACACTGCTAGAGACACACACACAGCTACACTGCTAGACACACACACACAGCTACACTACACTGCTAGAGACACAGCTACACTACACTGCTAGAGACACACACAACTACACTGCTAGAGACACACACACAGCTACACTGCTAGAGACACACACACAACTACACTACTAGAGACACACACACAGCTACACTGCTAGACACACACAGCTACACTACACTGCTAGAGACACACACACAGCTACACTACACTGCTAGAGACACACACAGCTACACTGCTAGAGACACGCACACAGCTACACTGCTAGACACACACATCTACACTACACTGCTAGACACACACATCTACACTGCTAGAGACACACAGCTACATTGCTAGAGACACACACACAGCTACACTGCTAGAGACACACACACTTCTAGACACACACACAGCTACACTACACTGCTGGACACACACAGCTACACTGCTAGAAACACGCACAGCTACACTACCCTGCTAGAGACACACACACAGCTACACTACACTTATAGACACACACACACAGCTACACTACACTGCTAGAGACACACAACTACACTGCTAGAAACATGCACAGCTACACTACACTGAAAGACACACACAACTACACTGCTAGAGACACACACAGCTACACTACACTGTTACACACAGCTACAGTGGTAGACATACACAACCACACTGCTGGACACACAGCTACACTACACTGCTAGACACACATAGCTACACTACACTGCTAGACACAGCTACACTGCTAGACGCACACAGCTACACTGCTAGACACACAACTAAACTGCTAGACACACAGCTACACTGCTAGAGACACACACACAGCTACACTACACTGCTAGAGACACACAGCTACACTGCTAGAGACACAAAACTATACTGCTAGACACACAGCTACACTGCTAGAAACACAGCTAAACTACACTGCTAGACACACACAACCACACTGCTAGACACACAGCTACACTACACTGCTAGACACACACACAGCTACACTGCTAGACAGACACACAGCTACACTACACTGCTAGACACACACAGCTACACTGCTAGAGACACAAAACTACACTGCTAGACACACAGCTACACTGCTAGAAACACAGCTAAACTACACTGCTAGACACACACAACTACACTGCTAGACACACAGCTACACTACACTGCTAGACACAGAACTACACTGCTAGAAACACGCACAGCTGCACTACGCTTAGAGACACAGCTTCACTACGCTGCTAGACACACACAGATACACTACACTGCTAGACACACAACTACACTGCTTGAGACACAGCCTTGCTACAAAGAGCTTCACTACACAGCTAGAGACACACAACTACACTAAACTGCTAGACACACACAACTACACTGCAAGAGACACAGCTACACTACACTGCTAGATATACACAACTACACTGCTAGAGACACAGCTATAATACACTGCTAGACACACACAACTAAACTGCTAGACACACACAACTACACTGCTAGAGACACAGCTACACTACACTACACTGCTAGATACACATAACTACGCTGCTAGAGACACAGATTCACTACACTGCTAGAGAAACACAGCTACACGCTAGAGACACCACTACACTACACTGCCAGACACACATTACTACACTTCTAGAGACACAGCTACACTACACTGCTAGACACACACAACTGCACTGCTAGACACACAACTACACTGCTAGTGACACAGCTACACTATACTGCTAGACACACACAACTACGCTGCTAGAGACACAGCTACACTACACTGCTAGACACACAGCTACAATGCTAGACACACAGCTACACTGGTAGACACACACAGCTACACTGGTAGCACACACAACTACACTACACCGCTAGAGACACACAGCTACACTGCTAGAGACACACACAGGTACACTACACTGTTAAAGACAGCTACACTACACTGCTAGACACACAGCTACAATGCTAGACACACACAGCTACACTGGTAGACACACACAGCTACACTGGTAGCACACACAACTACACTACACCGCTAGAGACACACAGCTACACTGCTAGAGACACACAACTACACTGCTAGAGACACAGCTACAATACTCTGCTAGACACACAACTACACTGCTAGAGACACAGCTACACTACACTGCTAGACACATGCAACTACACTGCTAGAAACACAGCTTCACTACACAGCTAGACACACACAACTACACTGCTAGAGACACACACAGCTACACTACACTGTTACACACAGCTACACTGGTAAACACACAGCTACACTGCTAGACACACACAGCTACACTGCTAGACACACACAACTACACTGCTAGACACACACAGATACACTACACTGCCAGACACACACAGCTACACTGCTGGAGACACAGCTTCACTACACTGCTAGAGACACACACAGCTACACTGAACTGCTAGATACATACAGCTACACTACACTGCTAGACACACAACTACACTGCTAGAGACACACACACAGCTACACAACACTGCTAGACACACACAACTACACTGCTAGACACACACAGCTACACTTCGCTGCTAGACACACAGCTACACTGGTAGACACACAACTACACAGCTTGACACACACACCCACACTACACTGCTAGACACACGCAGCTACACTACTCTGCTAGACACACACAGCTACACTACTCTGCTAGACACACACAGCTACACTGCTAGACACACAAATACACTGCTAGAGACACAGCTACACTACACGGCTAGAGACATACAACAACGCTGCTAGAGACACAGCTTCACTACACTGCTAGACACACACAACTACATTGCTAGAGACACAGCTACACTACACTGCTAGACACACACAACTACACGGCTAGAGACACAGCTTCACTGCACTTCTAGAGACACACACAGCTACACTACAGTGCTAGACACACAGCTACACTACACTGCTAGACACACACAGCTACATTGGTAGACACGCAAAGCTACACTTGTAGACACACACAACTACACTGCTAGACACACAACTACACTACTAGAGACACACACAACTACACTGCTAGAGACACACAGCTACACTACACTGTTACACACAGCTACACTGGTAGACACAGCTACACTGGTAGACACGTTTGGCTTTACCTGCTGCACCCACCTACATCCATGCCATAGCTGCGGCCACTGTCTGGACTATCCAGGTACCCTTATGCGGGACTTTGTATTGATGGGGTTCCCTGTAGTTTGGCCAGCTGCCTCCCTGCTACGGCGGTGTGGCCTAGCGGGTCCACAAACCGTGACACAGTGACTACAGTGCTGATTAGAGGCAGAATAAATATTTACATTAAGTGACTCACAGGTGACCATCTCAGATTCTAGTTGTTCTTTTTCTCTTTTCTTCTCCATCTGGTCCAGACCTCTATGATGACTTCTCCCGGCCACAACCCATTTCTGCGGTTTTCTGCTCAGATGTCTTCAGCTTCTCGCTTTTCAAACATTTCTTCACCTATAAACAAAGATAAAGTTCTTCTGGTGCCAGACACTGTGCCCCTAAATATAATAGCACCATACACTGTCCCTGATTATAATAGCAAGTCACAGCCTGTTCACACCACTACGGTCGTGTGCATGAGGCCTATATCTGCATATAAGGAAATAGATTTGCAAATGTAATGCAATGCTCCACCATATGTTTTGCAGTAATTTTACCTAATTTGACTCCGGGTCTGGGGAAACATGGATCAGACAGAATAACAGAACCTGATTGGCAAATGCTAATCTGCGGAGTAGAAATAACCGCCATGTTTGGGGAGAGCAAGTTAATGGGGGCTTGGGCCAAATATTTGTTTGGGAGACAGTTATCCTGTTTAGTCAACTTCCTGCCATGTAGAGGGAGAGAATGGAGAGATATTTTACCAATCATAGGTGTCAGACGACAACGTATATAGCCAGCTCTGGTATGACGAACAAACATCCAGTGAGCATGAGTTCTGTGGGCGAAATAGTCTTGGGAATGAGAGGTTGGAGGAGAATGGGATGACTACTTCATGCAGTAACTAATGCCCATGGCTTTACCAGTGCTATGCAGAAGACTACACACCACATCAAACATTGGATGGGCCGCAGCCAGGAAGGAGTCCACTCCTGTCAGATAAGAACAGAAGACGAGCTTCAGTGGGTACAGGCTCGCCAATACTCGATTTCTGCAGCACCATGGAGAGGGTAGGGTTTGGTGTAAGGCATGTTAATCCACTGTTCCATCCAGCCTAATATCAGTGACTTGGGCATGTTGGGGTGATAAATGGACTGGGAAATCTAATACTGAGTGTAATGGACCATGTTACTAAGCACACGTCATCTCAAACTAATTTTAACAATGGGTTCAGTTCTGTGTGTATGCGCTGAACGGGTCCAAGGACCTCTTTGAGCCTGACGGATGTCAAAAGAGTGTCCTATATAATTGGCCAGCGCAAAGAACCTTCTATTGACGTTATACTCTTCGTAAAATAGTGGCATATGGCCTTCTACTTAGTATGGGCCTGCAGAAACCAAGTGTCTCATTTAAAGGGGCTCCATACAAATCAATGCTGCCCAGTCACTATTAAATAGGAAACACATCACACCCGCGGACGGTGTACCCATTTTGAGCTATGTAATGGTTATGGTGTTACAATTATTTGATGGGCTGTCCTTACAATTGTCCTGTAGTATAGGACAGCTGTTTTACCTTCTCTGTATTCTTCCTCAAATGTACATGGCAAAACCATGTAACCAAAGCCAGTACGATGGCACAACGGAGTCCCTACGGTTCTGTATGCCACCATATATTGTGCCTCCATACAGTAACATTCTACCTTAATAGCAATGCTTGTAGGGGAGAATATCTCCACAATACGGCATCCGATGGAACACGCTAAGATTTGTTTTGCTTACGTATTCAGTATATGAAATTGGAGGCATACGGAGGTACAGTATGGGCCCATATACAACATATAAAGCTTTGTATCCTTGCCTGTAAAATTACAGTGGGTCTTTAGGACAGGTGACTGACTTTATTATTAGTTCTCCCGGTTTATGACACTGGTACCCTGTCAAACAAACCTAAAGAAACCGCAGCACCCTGCGCTCTAAGTAATATGCGGAAATTGAATATTTTTATTATTTTATATTGCATTACTGCTATATGCAGTATACTTATAAATGTGATATTCGTAGCACAGATTTGATTAAATTGTGTGGGCCCACCTGCCACGACAAGACGACCTCATACAGATGAGGGTCCCTACACTAAGCATGATGCCTGTACTATAGGAGACTCGCCTCTCTCAGGCCTAGGCCTACATGTATTCAGGCGGTAGGAACCAGCTTTATTCTATACTAAATAAAAACAGCCTAGGACAGATGGGAGGAGTACATGACCAAGATGGAGGCACTAACCGCCCCCAAATGTACAATGCAAAAGTAATAATAAAGTGAAATAAATGGTGACCTGTCATGGGTAACTCAAAATGGACCTTGGGCCATCTGTTGCCCATCTTGGTCTCGATGAAGCAGTACTGATACTGTACTATGGTGTTATCTATAGAAATAAGCAGTTTGTGTACTATAAAGTTTTGTTAACTGTGGAGCAAACACATCTCTGAAGAGAAAAGCACCGTTTTCAATGAATAGCTTTGTAACACCAACATTTGGGAAAGAAAACAAACCTGGCAGCAATACTGTTTTCTCATTCCTGTAAAGTGAACTGCTAGAGATCCTCTCATCACTAGTTCAGTATTAACATGAATCACTTACAGATTGTGCGCTCCTACCTCTGCTACAGGGAAGGTCTTACCCTTATGTAGTATATGGAATTACATTCAGGCTTTCTTCAGGATCTAACAAAGTTGTAGCCTAGAATACATGTACAAAATAATATCGGATTCATTTATCTGCCAGCTTCTTTTTATTAAAGGGGTTGTCCGGGCACGGGGTGGTTTTTCATACTGATGACTAAGGGCCTGTTCACATCAGCGTTGTTTTCCGTTGAGGGGTTCCGTCGGATCTTTCCATCAATGTTGATCTCAATGGTGACAGAAACTTTGCTAATGGTTTCCGTTTGTCACTGTTGTGAAAGGGTTGTTTTGACGGAATCATTACTGTAGTCGACTGTGCTGTTGATTCCATCAAAAACAACGAAAACCTTACACAACGGTGACAAACGGAATCCATTAGCAAAGTTTTCGTCACCATTGAGATCAATGGTGATGCAAACAGAAGCTAAGGTTTCCGTTTGCCTTTTTATTGAGGGGTTCACCCGAAGGTAAGCTCCGACGGAAACCCCTCAACAGAAAGCAACACTGATGTGACCCAGCCTTATTCACAGGATGGGTCATCAGTATATGATCGGTGGGGGTCTGACACCCGGATCCGGAACCAATCAACTGTTCCAGCTGCCTCCGGGCATCGGATGTTATGCAGTTTTCAGTGCCGGAAAGCAGGTGGCTCCGTACACCATATAACCGGGTTCCCATCTAGCGTAAACTCTGTGGAATTTACGCAACACAATTCTATGCGGAAATTCTGCAGCATTTACAGTAGCAGCAAAGCAGATGAGATTTCGAAAATCTCATGCCCTCGCTGCAGAAAAAAACCGCAGCGAAAATGTTAATAATGGGGATGCAAAACTCCCTGCTTCTTCCTCCAGTTCGGCCTCCTCGGATGACATTCCATCCCATGTGACCACTGCAGCCAATCAGGCCGGACTGGACGTGAAAGGAGGGATGCATCACCATGACAATGGCTGCGGTATGTATGAAAGTTTTTTTTTTTTTTTTTTTTCTACCATTGCTTTCCACAGCGGAAATTCCGCCCGAAAAACTGCACCACAATGGAATGTACTGGCTACACATCGTATCCGACCCGTGGGAACTCGGCCTACAGCGGCCGCTCTCCGGAACTGAAACCCTGCTCCTATTCACTTGAATAGGAGCTGAGCTGCAGTACTGCAACACGACCACTATACTGTGACCCAAGTCATCTGCTGGATAGGTCATAAGTATGAAAAATGGTCCCGTGCCCGTGCCATCCCTTTAAGGCCTCATGCACACAGCCGTGCCCATATAAAGTATGGGAGCACGGTCCGTAATACGCAAATGATAGGACATGTCCTGTCATTCGCGGAGGCTTTCTACGGCCCGGACACCTTCCCATAAATATATGGCAAGGTGTCCATGGTCAATAGAAACTAATGGGTCCATAACTGCGGACCATATTTACGGTCCGCAATTATGGACGACTTCTACCGTCGTGTGCATTGGGGCTAAGGGGCCATAAACACAGTGATTATTGTGTCAAATTTCATAATGTATCATTGGCCAGTGTAAACATGTTCAGCGATTGCATGATCAGCGAGAAATGAGTCACTTGTTGCTGATCAAATTTGTCGGCGTTACATTCACTCGTGTTTGCAGGCGAGACAGGAGATGTGGAAATATTGGCGTGGTAAATGCTTAAAGGAGCACAGAGAAGCGATCTTGAGGGAGATCAAAATTCAGAAAAAACACGCGATTATTATTATAGTTACATATAAATGCAGGCCCTTTTGAACGTTGTTGACTTGCTATATTGTCGATCAGCACTTATATTTACAAATTTCTCTACACGTGTGACCGGACCCTTAGATATACTCACTTGTCAGAATTAACTACTTAGCGACATCCGCCATATATGTACGGCAGATGTGAACTGTAACAATATGGGGCGGACTCACTGCCATTTTACCAATGTTCACACAAAAAACACGATGTGTGAACCCAGCCTTATGGGGAGGCCTCTCTTTCATTTATCTCATCACTTGTTCATTCGTTTTAATTTTATTTATTTTATACTGTCCCAATTGTAAAGAACTGCGGAATATGAATCACTAATAAAAGGTTATTATTAATAATAATAATAATAATAATGACTGAACAATGGAAAGAAGAGCAACTTTTTTTTTTTAATGCACTTGGCATATCAATAATTGACAGTTTTCAAGATTTTGCTTGCTATCAGTGAATATAAACATTCATTGTTTACATTGTCCTGGAAATGTGTTTCTCACATAGGTGCAGTGATTGTTACATTGTATCAGAGCCGCACATGATCAGGATAGATTTTCACTGAATTTAACCAAGAAAGTTGAAAATACTGACTGCAAGCGATTCACTCAAACATTACCATGCGGGAAAAGGTTTTCACAATGGGGATTCCCTACACCCATTTCTACCTCAAAGAAGCTTTGTGTAGGGGGAAGGTAAAACATTCTATATTTTTTTATTTTGGCACAGGTTTATTAACTGCTATGCCTGTACCAATGACCAGTATCTTTCAGCAGTCCGCTGTCCAAGTGTATGGTCCCACGTAGCGGCAGCCGAAATCTCGCCCACAAGTTGGCGAATGGCTGCATGATTTTTGCCTTTAATACCTAAAAAAATCATGCGGCCACTGACTACCGCAAGTGATTGAGGTTTTCGGCTGCATGCAGATGCAGCTACGTGGGACCCTTAGTTGGCCATCCCTGCGGTAAACGTGTCAGTTCTTACTGAGCCATTAGAGCAGGGTCCCCACTATCATATAAAGCTGACACCCTGTGTATAGAGCGGTCTCAGCTTCGGATCCGCTCCATCTATCCTCCTGCAACATCTGCTGCACCTATACGGCAGATGTTCGCCAAGTGGTTGTTATTGCTTTGGGCCATGTCAACACTAGGATTTTTTTGTGAGAAAAAATCGGATGTGAATTTGGGCAAGATTCAGACCCTCGGATTTCTGTCACAGTTTTTTCAGTAAAAACTGCCGCGTTCCTGCATGCAGATTAGCCCTATTCAATTGGGCTACCTTATGTTGTTTTTGCGGAGGAATATGCCTTGGAAACTGCAACAAAGAGTGACATGGCACTTCTTTTTTTTTTCAACTATGCAGTTTTCAATTCTGCTTGCTGAATAATCCACCCTATATTAACAATGGAGCGGTTTTCCATTGTAAACCATTGGAGGCTTTTTACAAGCAAAAACATGCTGATTTCGCTGTGTGAATAAGGCCTTGTTATGCTTTGTCAGTGCCTAAGATGTTTCCAAAAAATACTGGATGAAAGTGGAGAAAAACCCTAGGTAACCGGGATGGGATGGCTATGAACGCATGAACACTTGTTTTAACAGAAGAAATGGGCTGTCATTAGCAGTAGTTTTAGATTTTTCTCTATATACGCTAGACAGCCCTGCTACTACATGACACGATCTTGTCAGATAGGGCTTCAGCTTGCTATATTATTATTCTTCTAACAGTCAAAAGCAAACAAATAAAAAATCTGACATAATATAGTGCCTGACAATCTCTTTGTATTAGGGGGGATTCACACGAGCGTGTATTCGGTCCGTGCAGGCCGTGTGGTTTTCACGCGGCACGCATGGACCAATACAAGTCTATGGGCCAGTACAGACAGTCCGTGCTTTTTGCGCAGCGTTTGTCTGCTGCGCAAAAAGCGCGACAGGTTCAATAACTCTGCGTATTTCGCGCATCACGCACCCATTGAAGTCAATGGGTGCGTGAAAATCACGCGCACCACACGGAAGCACTTCCGTGGGACGAGCGTGATTCGCGCAACAGCAGTGAAAAGGATGAATGAAAACAGAAAAGCACCACGTGCTTTTCTGTTTCCGAACATCCAAACGGAGTGTCTGTGCGATGAGCGAAGCCGGACAAGCGTACCGAACTTCACCGGGTTCGGCCAAACTCGTTTTGGCCGATCCCGGCAAAAAAATTATCGGTACGCGACGTCAGGAGATAGTCACTGTCCATGGTGCTGAAAGAGTTAAACTGTTTCAGCACCATGGACCGTGACTTCCGATCCCAAAATACATGAACCTGTAGAAAAAAAAACGAAGTTCTGACTTACCGCTAACTCCCGGCTTCTTCCTCCAGTCTTACCTCCCGGGATGACAATTAAGTCCAAGTGACAGCTCCAGCCAATCACAGGCCAAGCACAGGCTGCAGCGGTCACATGGACTGGCGCGTCATCCAGGGAGGTGGGGCCCGATGTCAAGAGAGGCGCGTCACCAAGGACGCGTCACCAAGGCAACGGCCGGGAAGTTCTCGGTAAGTACGAACTTTTTCTTTTTTTTCTACAGGTTTTGTGATATTGTGTTCGGCATTCACTGTCGAGGGTGCTGAAAGAGTTAACTCTTTCAGCACCTTGGACAGTGACGGCCGTCGACTAGCCTCATCTCTATGATGGCGGCTGCGCGAAAATCACGCAGCCGCGCATCAGACACGGATGACACACGCAGCTGTCAAATGGTTTTTGCGCGCGCAAAACGCCGCGTTGTTTGCGCGCGCAAAAACGCAACGCTCGTGTGAATCTGCCCTTAAAGTGAGAACCAGACCTATATCTTACATGGATCCAGAGATCTCCCCATTCATTGCTCTGCTAGATTTTTTTCAGGATGAGAGCTCAGGGGGCGTGTCCTTTCTGCTGCAGCTCCTCCCCTTCCTGTCATAGCTTGTATAGGAGATCATTCCGTTTCACTGATTCTGTCTCCTGTATAGGAGAAGCTTTACATATAAGAGGGAGAGCCTGCAGCTTACACACATTGAGGATTAGCAGGAGAGGGGAAAGCTCAACGCTGTATGTGAGCAGTGCTGTATGCAGGCTCTCTCTTCATATAAGCAAACTGCTGGTTCTGTGTGTTTCTTACTGTGCAGGTCTCCATTCACACTACAAGCTGTGTTTCTGAATAAAAGCTTCTTCTCTTCTTCTTTACTGACCAGCAGAGAAAACATTTTCTGTTGGCTGGTGGCAGTAGGAGAGTGGAACTGGGCATGTGCGTCTTTCCTCATTCAGCTCAGTAGGAGGAAGTACACATTACTATACAAATTGAACACCAGGGGGCGCCATTAAATGAAGTAAACGGAATATTTTGCAACTTGAGTATTTTTGTAACATAAGGTAAATGACAAAACTGATTCATTTTGAATGCTGAATTATATTGCTATAACATTTAATTCTGAGACAACCACTTTAAGATAAAAGTAGGATGAATCTGCCGATTTCCAGATTAGCCAAAAATCCAATGTGTGTGGGGGCCTCCCGACACTCTCCTCGAGTGTAGAATTTGATGGAAAGAAGAATCAAGCATGTTGGATTTCAATATACCCAATCCTTTGTTCTGGTGGGAAATAAGCCTCTGCCAAAGTTGTCTGACTGTGGCCTATTCCCAATCCCCATTGAAATAAATTATTCTTATAGGGGAGTTCAGAGAGATACTCATTTGGCTGCCAGCTACTCTATATGGACAAAAGTATTGGAACACCTACACATTACACCTACAAGAGCTTTTATGACACATTCTAAATCCATAGGAATTAAAGGGGTTTGGCCATCAGGGGCATTTATGGCATATCCACAGGATACAATCGAAGAAAGGAACTGCAAATTATCAAGCAAAGACCCATTCATGGGTTGAAACGTTGCAAGTTTTTTTATACTTGGTGAATAAATCAAATACACTTCTTTGGATTATCTGGAGTGCTGCAGTTCCTTTCTTCGATTTGCATATTGATTGTCTCCCTTGGACCTGGGATTCTTTGCTGCGTGCACCACCCATGTTTGGGGAGTTGTCCTTTCACACTGAAGAATTTTTTGTGGCTGTGCTGCTGTTTTCCTGAACATATATACACAGGATATGCTCTCGTGCTACGCTGCTTCCGTAACTGCCATTCACTTCTATGGGAGTTAAAGTAACAGCGAAGCTTAGCGATCTACGCTATTTTCTGATTACATGGTTGGAAATTACAGGTGGCAGCGGGAACCGAGAAAGGTAGAATGAGGTTTAGGGGGCCCAGTTCCAGAGATAGGTGCGGGTCCCAGAGGTGGGACCCGCATCTATCTGACATTTATGGCATATCCTGTGGCTATGCCATAAATGTCCCTCATGGGCAAAACCTTTTAATCTGGAGATGATCCCCCCTTTGCAGTTAAAATACATTCCACTCTTCTTTGAAGGCTTTCTTCAAGATTTTGGAGTGTGTCTGGGGGAATTTTTACCCCTTCATCCAGAAGAGCATTAGTGAGGTCAATTGAAAAACGAATGCCAGAGGCAGAAAAACCCTATTTCCCAACTACCATTAGATAGTGTTTATAATCTTTATTATGCTATTACAGCAACCAGACATACAGACAAAACCAACATAAATGGTTAAAATTTTCAATGCATGGAGGTCAATAGCCGTTCGTGGCTATTATAGTGTGCACATGTGCCTGCCGTCTGTATCGTCCGTGGTGGCAGCAGTGTACCGTCTGTATGACCAGTAAATGTAACAGTGAGCGCGTGTGTCTATCGTCTGTATCTGCAGACAGGCAAATTCAGCGGTCACCGATACCAGCAACGGACTCTTAGGCAGTTAAATTACTAGATTGTATTGCCCTAAATTCCAGCATGTGTTAAAATAGAACAGAGAGCCCCCCCGACATGTTTCGCTACATATGTAGCGTCCTCAGAGGTTCATGGGGCTACTGGCGGCGCGCCGAGAAACTCTCACTATTAAGGGAATCCTCAGTGACGTCTCAGGGGGGTGTGTAAGTGGGTTTGACCAATGGCAGCGAAGGTGGGTGGGAACCATCAACCCACCACTTGAGTGGCAGCTAGGACTGCCAATAGAATAGTGAATGGTCCGAGCGTCCAGATAGGAACGCCCACGCATGCGTGCTAGGGCTACAGTAGCACTTGTACTGATAGACCACTATCGAGAATCACAAAATGTGTGAGTTATGATTTCTGTTTACACCAACTTAGGGTGCAAAGTAGCTGATATTAGAGATAGTTATAGTATTGTGCTGGTAGATAATAGATAAATAGAAAAATATACAGATGAGCCATTCATTGTGCCAGTCTGTAACATAACGGCAGATGCTGATGCCGATATATAGCAGTAATATGCTAAGGCACAGATGGACACTGCTGGTGTTTTTTCATGTCACTGCAGAATGCTAAGGTGATAAAGCACACAGCTATTAAAAATAGGGTAGTAAGATAGTAATGCCGTTATAATAGAGGTTCTGCAGCTATAGATGTAATATTCACATGTAGATTAATTTTGAGCAAGCACATATAAAAAATATAGATCACTACCAAAAGGAGGAATCCACATAGAGTATACTAAAATGATCCATATGAGCACAGATAAATGCTTTTCAAAACTCATGTAAATGGTTCTTTTATCATTGGGTTCATCAAAAAATTGAGGATACCCCAGATGAGACAGGGAGAGTCAGAGTCCGCCAGAACTCAATAGTTGGACAGTGTCTGTAATTCTGTATAGTGTCCAATATATAAAGTGGAAAATGTAAGAGTAAAGTCAGATTATGAACAAGTACCACTACGACAGTGGCACTGGACTACATATATTGATATATCAATCTCAGAGAAAAGCCGTAAATGTAAAGCCTTCGTTCAGACCCGAGGGACTGAGAGAGTGCAACCGATGGATCCATCGTGCCTCCTCTTGTAATAGCATACGGTCTAAATTCCCAGCTCTTGGTCCTAATTTGATCTGGGTGACACCCCAGAACTGAAGTAGCTTGGTATCGCCACCATGTAGCTGGTGCATGTGTCTGGATAACGTAGTATCTTCTTTATGATTGATGGTGCTCAGGTGCTTCGAAAATTCTCCTTCTCAGTTCCTGTATGGTTTTGCCCACGTATAGCTTGGGACAGGGGCATTTCACTATATATATTACCCCACTGCTCTGGCAGTTGATAAACTGCTTGATCGTATAAATTTTCCCGTCAGATGGATTTGTGAAGGTTTTTATCATGGGCATGAGAGGACAGAAGGAGCAACGACCACATGGATGGGAGCCCTTAACTGGGGATTTTAACCAGGTTTGTTGAGACTTGCTTTTGGTGGAGTAATGACTATGTACCAAAAGTTCTCGTAGGTTTTTACCCCTACGATACGTAATGCTTGGAACTGCAGAAATGACTTTTTTGAGGTCTGGGTCAATAGTGAGTATTGGCCAATGTTTTTTAAGGATGTCCACAACTTGAGAAGAGCAGACATCATATGTGCCAATGCAGCGTATGGCACTGGATGACTCAGTTTTAACTGGATTAGTCCCGTTATCCTGGATCAAATTCTGTCTATTAGTTGCCCTAGCCCTAGCATAGGCCCTGTGTAGCCACTTTTTTGGATAGCCACGAGCCGCAAATTTATTGTATAGTACATCACATTCGACCTGAAAGGATTGTTCGTCAGAACAATTTCTCTTAGCTCTTAGATATTGCCCTATCGGTATGCCTCTTTTAAGGGTCGGTGGATGATGACTCTGCCAATGTAAGAGACTGTTTGTTGCAGTAGCTTTTCGAAATATATCAGTATGGACACTGCCGCCAGGGTCCAAAGAGATTTTAAGGTCAAGAAAATTGATCTCGCTCTTATGTGTTTCATGAGTAAATATCATACCAATATCGTTGTTGTTAAGTGTCAGAACGAAATCATTAAATAAGTCAGTGTCACCGTCCCAGAAGATGAGAATGTCGTCGATAAATCTCCCCCAGAATAAAATATGTGATGTGAAAATAAGTAAATTATCTGTGAAAACAATGGTGTCTTCCCACCACCCTAGAAATAAATTTGCATAAGTGGGTGCACATACAGTCCCCATGGCCGTGCCTTTAATTTGTTTATAGTACTTTCTATCAAAAGTAAAAAAATTGTGTGTGAGAAGGAATTGTAGCAGTGATAAAACAAAATCATTGTGTAAATGAAATTGAGTGCCTTTAGTGCTTAAAAAGTGTTTAACTGCATCTAAACCTAGTTGGTGCTGAATGTTAGTGTATAGTGATTCGACGTCGATAGTAGCAAGTATAGTGGTTTGAGTGACATGGATCTCCTGGATCCTGGCGACAGTGTCCTTGGTGTCCCTCAAAAAGGAGGGCAGGGAAGAGACGAATGGTGACAAGATTTCGTCCACATAGAGGCTTATCCCTTGTGTGAGATTATCATTTCCTGACACAATTGGTCTCCCAGGAGGTGGACGTACAGCCTTGTGGATTTTTGGCAGGGCATAAAAAGTTGCTATAGTCGGGCTAGGGTTGTATAGTCGTTTGAATTCATCCGTGGTTAATAAGTTATTGTCTTTCGCCTCCGAAAGGAGGAGATGTAGTTCGACCAGAAAACGGTCAGTGGGATTACCTGTCATTATGACATAGGTGGTGGTGTCATCCAATAGTTTATGGACCATTTGCGTGTAATCTAGTCGGTTCATCACAACTACATTTCCTCCCTTATCAGAGGGTTTTAAAACTATCTCGTCATTGTTACATAAGTCATCCAGTGCCAGTTTCTCGCTAGCACTTAGGTTCCCAAACACCCTAGATCTATAATTTTTCAATTTCCCTAGGTCAGTACACACCATCTTGACAAAAATTTCGATGTGACTATACTGGGAAAATGGCGGAGTGAGTTTGGATTTTGGTCATAAGGAGGAGAAGGGGCCAGTAGCGGTCACAGCTCCAAATTCATTTTCCTCCAGTAGAGTTTCAAGATCTCTTAGGGTTTTAAGTTCCTCGTGGCTATACGATGTGCCATCTCGGGTCATATTTTTAAAGTATTTGTGTAGTGCTAGTTTCCTAGGAAAAAGATTAATATCTTTTGACCAGATAAAATCATCGAAAGCAGGTGCAGGTGTATATGACAGTCCCCTACATAATAAGGTTTCTTGGTGGGGATTTAAGTGTAGGGAGGATAGATGAAAGATCTGCATATTGTCACTCCTAGGATCATATGAGCTAACTGATGTTGTTATTTCGGACCCCAACGTGGGTTGGGTGGTCCTAAAAAAGGAAAGGTGGCAATGGGAGTCATAGGTGTGATTGTACTGCTTGGTAACCTGGGATTGTTTCCATTGACTGCTTGTTCCACATCTAGAGTATGAGGTATCTGGAGTGTATTTTGAAAGCCTGATAAACGTGAGGCAACAGAGGTAGATGACGTAGCTTTGAAGCTGGTAGACGGACATCCCCCGTTTTGATTGAGATAGGGGTCTCTTGTGGGGGACCTAGATACAGAAGAGGTCCTTTTAGATGAATTATATTTACTGTTTTTATTATTCACCTTGATTTTACGTTTAGTGCCCAGTCTCAGGTTCTCACTTGGTAGTCTAGAGTCATCAGTGCCTGATGTGTCAGATTCTGAAAAGTCTGTATAGACTGCAGTTTGCTTGAATATGGGCTGTAAACGTGTTTTATATGTGTATGCTTGTCCTGTATCGAAGTCCCTGCAATCACGGATGTATTTGCGATGCTTACGTTCTTTTATTTCCCCTTGCAATTTCTCAATATTTTTTTGTAGCTTAATTTCAGATGTACTAAATTCTGGGGAGGATTTAAATGTCTGTATATCCTCAATTTATTTTCCAAGTTGAACGGCAGTAGTGTTATAGTCGCGTTTCTCAAACTCTAAGAGGTAGCTAAGCATACGAAGAGAGCTATCCGTTAACAGCTCTTCCCAACCTTTGATAAAGGTACTGTCATTCCGATATAAATTTGGTATAATATTAATTCGTAATCCTCTATATACTATTTTCTGCTGTATATAGGTTTCCAGACTTGCTATCCCCCAGCTGGATCGAATAAATTTTTGATATGTTTTTTGTAAATCTTTGAACGCTGTGTTCATATCAAATTGGTGTAAAGGAATCTTTTCTTTGGTAAATACATATGCAGCTTCAGCAGTGAAGCTCTCTGGATTGGGCTTTTTAGATAAGAAGCCAGCCATAACCTGAATATGTCAATAAGCAATTAGATGTCCCAGAAAAGGGAGGGGTAATTAACCCTATAAGTTGCAAAATAAAAAAGGTTTGGACCCTTGGTAGATGGCAGGTCTAATATAACAATTGAAAAACGAATGCCAGAGGCAGAAAAACCCTATTTCCCAACTACCATTAGATAGTGTTTATAATCTTTATTATGCTATTACAGCAACCAGACATACAGACAAAACCAACATAAATGGTTAAAATTTTCAATGCATGGATAGGGTCAATAGCCGTTCGTGGCTATGATAGTGTGCACATGTGCCTGCCGTCTGTATCGTCCGTGGTGGCAGCAGTGTACCCTCTGTATGACCAGTAAATGTAACAGTGAGCGCGTGTGTCTATCGTCTGTATCTGCAGACAGGCAAATTCAGCGGTCACCGATACCAGCAACGGACTCTTAGGCAGTTAAATTGTTAAATTACTAGATTGTATTGCCCTAAATTAGAATAGAACAGAGAGCCCCCCCGACATGTTTCGCTACATATGTAGCGTCCTCAGGGGTTCATGGGGCTACTGGCGGTGCGCCAAGAAACTCTCACTATTAAGGGAATCCTCAGTGACGTCCCTCATGGGCAAAACCTTTTAATCTGGAGATGATCCCCCCTTTGCAGTTAAAATACATTCCACTCTTCTTTGAAGGCTTTCTTCAAGATTTTGGATTGTGTCTGGGGGAATTTTTACCCCTTCATCCAGAAGAGCATTAGTGAGGTCAGACACTGATGTTGGACGAGAGGGTGTGTCTCGCAGTCTCCGTTCTAGTTCATCCCGAAGGTGTTCGATGGGGTTGAGGTCAGGGCTCTGTGTGGGCCAGTAAAGTTTTTCCACATCAAACTCACCCAACCATGTCTTTATGGACCTTGCTTTGTGCACTTGGGCACAGTCATGGTGGAAAAAAATTGCCTTTCCCAATCTGTTCCCACAAAGTTGGAAGTATACAATTGTCCAAAATGTCTTGGAAGCATTAAGATTTATCCTCACGGTATGTGCACACGACATATTTTCAGACGTAATTCAGTCGTTTTACTCCTCGAATTACGCCTGAAAAGACGGCTCCAATACGCCTGCAAACATCTGCCTATTGCTTGCAATGGGTCTTACGTTGTTATGTTCAGACGAGGTGTAATTTTATGCGTCGCTGTCAAAAGACGGCCCGTAAAATTACACCCGCGTCAAAGAAGTGCAGGACACTTCTTGGGATGTTTTTGGAGCCGTTTTTCATTGACTACAATTTCAGATGTATTTTGCGTTTGCGTGTGAACATACCCTCACTGGAACTAAGGAACCTAGGCCAAACCCTGAAAAACAACCCCATAGCATTATCCCTCCTCCACCAATGTTTTCAGTTGGCGCAATGCAGTCAGGCAGGTAACATTCTCATGGCATTCACCAAACCCAGACTCATCCATCAGCATGCAAGATAGAGAAGTGTGATTCGTCACTCCACAGAACATGTTTCCACTGCTCCAGAGTCCAGTGGCGGCGTGCTTTACACCACTCCATCTGATGCTTGGCATTGTGCTTGGTGATGTAAGGCTTGAATGCTGCTGTTTAGCCATGGAAACCGTTGCCATGAAGCTTTTGGGGCACAGTTTTTATTCTGATGGTAATGTTAGAGGAGGTTTTGGACCTCTGCAGTTATTGAGTCAGCGGGGCAACTTTTATGCAGTATGCGCCTCAGCACTCAGCGACCCCGTTCTGTAAACTTACGTGGTCTCACACGTCGTGGCTGAGTTGCTGTGGTTCCTAAACGTTTCCACTCAGCAATAATACCAGTCACAGTTGATTGTGGAATATCTAGGAGGGATGAAATTTTGCAAACTGACTTGTTACTTAGGTGGAATCCTATTACAGTGCCACGCTGTAATTCAGTGAGCTCTTTAGAACGACCCATTCTTTCCCAAATGTTTGTAAAGGCAACCCATGTGTATGCAAAAAGTACATAATTTACTTTATTTTGAACATATATTAATATATATATATATATATAGTAGATAAAAAAGAGGAGAAAGGAATGAACCCTAATGGAAGGTGGTAAGGCGGATGCATAACATACACAGCCTACCACCGCATTGGGGCCAGGTGCTAGGTGTGTATGTTATGCATCTTCTTTTACTTTAACGCCCTGTTCACACTTGTTGCGGATTTTGATGCGGAAACCGCTCTGGAATCAGCGCAAAAAAACTGACAAAATCGCCCCCCATTGATTTCAATGGGAGGCAGAGGCAGTTTTTTCCTGGGCAGCTTGTAGCCATTCGCAGGGGAAAAAAAGTGGCATATCTTCTCTTTAGTTTCCAAGCGTTTTTTGCCCACGGTCTTTGCCTTAGTTGCAATGAACACGGGATAAAAACGTTGCGAAAAACGCAGCAAATAAGCGCAGAAGGTCAAAATCTGCCTGAAAATTCCTTAAAGTAAAGAAGAATTACATGACCTCTAATGAAAAAAAATCTATAAATAACAATGCATAGTTTACAACACACTTTCTACACTGCATTCGGGTATATGTTGTGTTCATGTGTACCACGTATATTCCACAAAATGCCATTAGCTAGATATTTTCCATGTACAGCTTTTAATGCATTATTTACTCATGGCTGACACGGTAATGTATTTTTTAGAGGAGGAACATAAAGGAGACGTTCAGGGATGTCATAATGAAGAGTCTGCAGTGTCTAGCAATCAGAAAAGGACTTAGAAATAGCCGGTTCTCATACAATAGGTCTATAGGTGCCTACTTAGCAGCCAGACACCATGATCCACAAAAGAGCGATAGGCCCGAACTACGCAGATGCAGCCACCATCATGGTGCTAGGCCTTAGCAGACGGTCCCTTACATCAATAGAGGGGTGTCCTTGGCCCTAACTCTGCCGGTCACACACAACAAGACCGCTATCTTGCAAGTCTGCTCCAGTTGTAACTACGCTCCGTACCTCCCACATCGGGAAGAATGTATGTATATATATATATATGTATATATATATATATATATATATATATATACTGTATATATAATATTTGTGGCTGAGCTCACTATCAGCAACGGCGAACAAGCTGTACATGCTAACTTCCGGCTTAGTTTCATTTTCTTCTATGGCATCCTTGTGTGGTTCCATCATCGCACCTCACACACCCTCACAATAAACAGGTAGCTATTGAAACCACAAACTGAACCCGACGCTGATATGAACGAGGCCTTACATGCATAAAGACCTTGTGGAAACCTTACTTCTACCCATTTATATACTTTATAAATTCTAATGTCTTCTGCTCAGCATAAATGAGAAGATATCTTACCAACACCAAGGAGTCATGGGGCGCCCGCTATTCCTTGGAGCTATTGGGAATCCTTCTTCATGCTACTTACTTGCCCAATGGGCAGAGGGGCCACGGGCCCGTCATTCAAGCACTGATAACCCTGCAAGAAAGTTACTGTAGCTAGTTAAACTGTTTTCACATATTTCAAATGCACTAAGGGCCTTTTATATATTTTACTTTAAGATTAGGGTCTCCCAGGGCCACCTCAACAACTAATTGTAGTGTGAACGGTTTCCTTATTTTGCGACAAATATACCAACTTGTTTTTTGTATTTTTTTTACTCTAGGGACTCCCCCATTAACTAAAGCCAGAAGCCGAGATGAGTCATTCAGGTATGGTTGATGTTTTTGCATTATACATTTCCAAGGGTATCTCGGCGCTAATCATTTATAGCAGCATGTGGTGATCATACGTTTTGTGCCTACACGGCATCCTGACATGCCCTGTCATAACTAGAGTTTGTGGTCTTCGAGACGCTGTGAAAAGACTTTTACTTCCTTTTTGGCGATCTTTAGCTTGATGACGCCAATGTCTTTGGAAAAAGAGAAAGGCAATGTAAGTCACAAATGCAAATAAAACACATATGTTACATGTTTAGTTGAATATATAGTAATACATTAAAGCATCTAATTTGTGAGACCATTTATTTTGATCCGAACTCCCCCTTCTAAAGTGGGATGGAAAATACGATTGACCATAAAACACACGTGCCGCAGTTGTAAGACTATCCAGGTTCTCAAGCATCCCACTTACCCACTGTCAGGGGACCCAACCTATCTGTCCTGGCAGACATGATTAGTTACATTGTTTTTGTTGGGCAGGAGTCATCTCTGTTGCCACTTACCATAAATTGAGAGTAAATGTGGCCATACCCCATCAACAGTTGTTGGCTTTCTCCAGACCTCCCGATACACACGAATGCTCGATTGGGCCGAATGTGCATGTGTTCTCAGGGGAATAAGCACCTACCAGACACCTGGCGGCAGCTCATCTCCCTTGAAAATAACAACGACATTTGCAGAATTAATGTTAGACGATTATCTAATGTATATTAGATGGTCGGCCGGTCCCAACGAAATCAGTGGGTTGGGCCGACGGAAGTCTATTGTATACAGCCAATGCCAGCTTTAGGCCTCAATCAGACTGGTGTAGTCCATATTTCTGATGTAACACCTGGATCCCTAGAAGTTCTGTTGAACTGAGAACTCGCTTCAATAGAACTATGGGGTATCCATTTGTTGTATCAGAAATATGGACAGCTAAACACGGGTGCAATCAGTTTTCTCTCCTAGTTGTGCTTTCTGGAAAGAAAAGAGTTAAAACATTCTAATAAGTTTATTGAGTCCAGTAACAGCTCTACCTGTCTGCCAGGTGTGGGTTTCTTAACTATCATGCGCAGAGCACACAGTTTATGCCCCATGCACACGACCATAATTTTGGTTAAAATGCGGTTCCATTCATTTCTTCGGCCCATGGACACCTTCCCGTATATTTACGGGAAGGTGTCTGGGCCATAGAAAGCTTCCGTAAAAATAGGACATGTCCTATTTTTTTGATTTTACGGACCGTGCTCCCATGCTTTATAATGGGAGCGCGGCCTGCGAATGCGGGTGACTGTCCACCGCCGGCCGTGCTCTTAATCACGGACCGTGATTACGGGCACGGTCGTGTGCATGGGGCCTTAGAGGGAACAGTGGGTGCAATACACCCGTCTGAATGAGGCCTTACAATTAAGCAGCCTAATCAGCCAATGACACGCGTGTCGGGTGTGGTGGGTGCTTCAGGACTACAGCCTCTTCATGCTCTCTTTATACTTTTATCTACAGGTCTGGTGTGTTTACATGCCCTTAATGTATTCATTGCTTTTTACCTTCTATGCAATCAGGTTAAACTATGTACTGTTGCACTTTAATGTATTTATCTTATGAATTGGCTAATCCATACTACATGTATTAACATATATAACTTTATATCACTATGAAATAAGTTTGTCCTGCTTCAGCCGCAATTTTTATGTCTGCTTCTACATCTTATCAATTTTTAATTCTTCTCGTATCATGTAATAAAAATTTACCCTTTTAAAGAATACATTTTCTGGTCTAGGTCTATATTGCTTTTTGGTGTTGTATATAATTCTAGGTGCAGTGTGACCATTAGGGTATGTTCACACACAAACTCAAAAACATCTGAAAATACGGAGCTGTTTACAAGGGAAAACCGATTCTGATTTTCAGAAGTTTTTTAAGCCATTCGCGATTTTTGCGGCGTTTTTACGGCCATTTTTGGAGCTGTTTTTCTATAGAGTCAATGAAAAACGTCTCCAAAAACGTCACAAGAATTGACATGCACTTCTTTTTCGCGGCCGTTTTTTTACGCAGCCATTTTTGAAAACGGCCGCGTAAAAAAATGGCCCGTCGGAACAGAATGCCGTTTTCCCATTGCAATCAATGGGCAGATGTTTGGAGGCGTTCTGCCTCCGATTTTTCAGCCGTTTCCGGCCCGAAAAGTGACCAAAAATAAGCTGTGTGAACATACCCTTACTCTTACTGGGTTGCCTTATATATGTTCAACATTTACTAGGAGATGAATACCTCTTAATAAAAGTGTTGCTTCTTTCAGCTGGCCGTGTGGCATAACAATCGCGGTCGCGGGACAGTGCGACCAGACCCAACCCACATAAAATAAAAGTAAAAATACCCTTCTCACCGCTCCATTCCTTCCCTCCGGGTCGGCTCAGGCTCCCTCGGCTGTAACACAACCTACAGATACCGAGTAGCGTCAGGACTTCATATATGACACAGCACTAAATGTCGGGCGCTGCGTCACATAAAACGTCCTGACGCTGTCTGGTTTCAGGACATTATACGAGCCGGGGTCTGACGGACCCAGAGGGAAGAAGAAAAGAGCCTTGCTGGGCCCGTATAGTGAAATCGACACTAGCCAGGAGCTTTCTGGCATAAATTATAGTAAATCTGTCGGCCGCGGGTGGCCCCTTTGTTAAGCCTGGCACCTTGTTTTTCAAAAGTGGCGATGGTGGTGTAAAATGCTCAAAAGTCAAAATTTACCCAGCAAATTAAAACTTTTTAGCCTTTTGCGCCTTTTCTGGCGTAGAAAGGTAAATCCATTTTTCTCCCACCATGTCCATATAGACGCCTACAGTATATGGACATGTTTCTGTACACAATGCCGCTCCCCAGCATACTTTAACAAAACCACTACATGTTCTACATTACTTTAATATTATTTATGTAAAACTGCAAACAATCATTAATATTTCATAGAAATATATTTATAAATCCAGAATCTAAAAGCATTGCAGCTGATAACTGCATAGCTATGTGTTTTCCTTGTGAGGAAAGAGTTAATGTCTGCCTAATGACTACACTCCTTTTCCTAAATCAGCTGATAGCCGGTACCCCGCTGTGTGCAGTGAGCGCCTGGGCCACCATCCCTCCTTGGCTGTACTGAATACAAGAATCCATTGCAGAACGGATGCTTTGAGAAGCCTCTTTACATGCAGGCTCAGTGTCTCCCATCCCCCTCCACAACCTTGAAGCTCATTTTCGCATGGCTGGTCACACAGCCTGCAATAGATTGATTTCACCCCACCCCCTCTCCTTTGCTCAGTCATTCAGACTTGGAAAGTCAATAACAAGCTGACATCATCAGTGGTTTGTGTATTACACTGCTACTTTTAAAGATACCGTGCACTCTGTAGTAGAGGAGCACTTTGTTTCTAAAAGAAGAGCACTCTGGAGTGCGGGTGGAATTCTTGCTGTGTGTTTACTATTGCAGTGTGTTATTTTTGCTCCACTCAATGTGGCTTTTTTTGTCCGCAGGCAAAATACAATCCCATCTCTACCACCATCGGGAGATAAAATAATATTTTTTAGGATAGGACTTCACAACGTTTTTACGCATCGGGATTACCACACTTTGTGATTGCGGCAGATCGCAGTCCAATATCGCCGCTAATAGTAAGCGTTCGTACGAATTTAAGCCAACACATAGTGATGACAATGGACTAACACATTGTGATCTACCACGAGCGAGCGCAGTGGAGCCTTGTCCTTCGTGTCTTCCTGTGTTTACTTGCAAATCTTGATACATTGTGGTATGTAAATAGAAGCGTTCGGGTCGGTCAAAACAGTATTACTAAATTGGCAACATCTTATCGGTCTGGAGGAAAACATGTTCTGAGTAATCGGGCTTTACGCCAGATCCATTTTTATTGTATTAAATATTTTCCATTAATCGTCACAGAAAGCTTAAAGAGTAACTTTCGAGCAGGATGACGTCATGCGACTCCGGTCCTCCCACATCTAGACACCGTTCCTTCCTTATAACCCCTAGATTATGCTCGCCGTACCCATGCACCAGGCGTAATATTAGTAATAATTCAGTATCTAGTGAAGAGCTTACACAAGGCTGCAATTGAAAAATTCTTAAGGTTACAGTAACAGCCGAGACAATGACCTTTAACAATAAATTAGAAGGACGTGTGTGAACGCAGAGCTCCCGAGAAAGCAATTCTACAGCATGAAAGGTCTACTGAAGGAATAATTACAGGTATGTATGTCTGTACTGTGCTAACCAAGAAATGAGTCATCTACAAAACAACTAGCTAAAGCTGGCCGTGCACATTACATCAATGGCGGCTGATCCGAAAGATTTAGGCGAGATCTGCCAATAATCCAATGTTTATGGGGGAAGCCTGACTTTCATTGGGGTAAACAAGGACCAAGCATGTTGGATTTCCATCTTTCCAATCCTTAGTTACTCCAAGGGATGAGCAAAGTCACAGAGGCCTGGTCGCAAAGGGATGACGTCATCGGTTGGAGATCTTAAGCTGGGTTCTTACGTAGCGTAAACACTGGTGAATTTCTGAAACGGAATTCTGTGCAGAAAAAAATGCAGAAAAGTCGTGCGGAAAGTGTTCTGCGGTTTCAATTACGCAGCATGTCAAATTCTGCTGCTTGTTCTGTGCAAAGATTCTGCGTGTTTTGCCCATAGACTTCAATGGGGAGCATAAATTCTGCAACAGCGTTTACGCACTGGAAATGCAGTAAAAAAAAAAACGCTGGAAATCCGCAGGTGCACATATACTTTACCTTAATAAAAGTTTAACACTATATCCGAGGGTAAAAACACTGCGGAAAAAACGCAGCAGCAATATGAGCAGGAAAAATTAACTATTTGGTGCGAATTTTTGTGACAGATTTACCCTTAGGCCCTGTTCATGCAGAGTGATGTCTCGCTGTTTTTGATGCGGACACCACGTCGGAAACCGCACCAAAAATCCTGTGGATGGGGGATACATGTGTTCTGTAGGAACAACCCCTTTAATGGCAGAGCGTGGAGATACATTCCTGCTCTGCCGTACTGTTCACTGTCGTTGAGCTGTAGCTGCCAGAGCGGCTGCTAGCGGAGCCTCCGGCCATGGGGGTGGGCCGTGGGCCTGTGCCGGCAGGTGGCACGGGCCCCCACAAGCAGCGGGCCCGGTAGCTATGCCAGTGATGGAGGTAGTCACCACCCCAAAATGTACAAGGCAAAACTCCTGTCATGGCAGGTGGGCTCACAATTTGATCAAAATGAGTGCTAAGAGCCCCACATTAATAAGTATAGTAAATATAGAAGTATTGCAATTTTAAATAATCCATATATTTAATGCTTTTCATATATCGTAGCGCCTGCAGGGTGATGCTGCATCTTTTGTATTTGCTGTATCGTTTAAAACTGTGAAATTTCCACCCCCCAAAAAAATAAAGTGTTAACTGATAATAAATGTGGGGCATTGTAACACGATTTATCAACTTTAGTCCTCAATTCACCCCATTAAGTCATAATTTGAGTTTATCCAATAGAGAGAAAAAAACTGATGTACTGACAATATTTGGATCACCTGCGCAATACTAAGGAAATCCTGACAACGTGAGCTTTTGGGGGAACCTGAGGACTGGATTAGAGAAACACTGTTCTGTACCACTGATTTGAGATCACTTTTTTCCCAGTTCAGAAAACGACAGCCGAGCAACAAGGCCACTTTTCGTCTATGTGCTGTATATGGTATTTGTCATAGTAGTAAGCATGTTATGTATTGAGGACTCTGCAGCAAAGTCTAACAATCATTTACACGACTTTAAGTGTTGCAAGATAGGAAACACTGACCACAGATTTCACAATCATACGTTTAAGGAAATAGCCACGTCTTGTACAGTAGTAACTTCCTGAGAATGCCATTTGCCCTCTTAATGTCGTCCTCAAACATACAGCAGTACAATTTTTCATAAATTTAGGGAAATCGTTTTTTTGCTGAATTTTTTTAATAGAAACTTTTAACGCGTACCCATTTTGTCACAGCATCCATTTTGGAGTATATAATTTATTTATTTTTTAACATTGCTGCATTTACAGTTGGTCACGGAACACATTTTAAACATTGTACAGGAACTATACTGGTTTTAGTAACTAATAAAGTAGGCCGTCCAGAACTGTAACTAGATGAAAACAGTCAGTCCATAAAAGGCTATGCTAACATTTGCGTTGTGGCTTCCGTTCAGAACAGAAGACACAACGCTCTGCCGGATCCATTGTACGATTTATATCACTGGTGTACGTCTGACCCTACTGACTTATAATGGAGGTCGGTCAGGTTTTGGTGTAATGTTCTTGCAGCTTTCTTCCTGTCAAATTCTCCAGGGCTGCTTTTGGATGCTCCGAACGCTCTGACGGCGGTATGAGTATAACCTAAAGCAAGAACAACTGTTTTAGCCTACATTCACACTGCTGTCAGGGGCTCCGTTAAAGCCTCCTTTGGCAGCCCTGGTGAAATTGCTAGGAAGAATAGTGGTACATGCAGCGCTATTCTACCAGTGAAAGCGACGGACACCATAATGTAACCCAACAGACCCCATTGCAATTCAAAACGTTGTTATGAAGAGAAGCCAAAACACAAATGTGAACAGAGGCTTATAAATATGTTTGACAATGATGTGATTGATCAGAATTGTTCATTCCAATTACATTGATGACCTAACATAAATATTATATCTACACAAGTAGATATGTACCTGGCTGTTATTAAAGGCTATGTTCATCTGAAAACACCATTTTACAGTTTGTATACAGATATAATGTACATAATAAAATGAGTGGCTTATCGTACTGCCCTTGAGTAACAGCATATTCCAAAGCTGCAGTCATAATATTGCTGTTTGTTATTGGAAATAGCTAGTTTGCTGTCAGAAGCCGAGATTTCAGCTCTAAAGCCTGCAGAATTGTGATGTCAGTGGCTGCTATTGGAGAGTGAGGCCACATGACGTAACACCACGTGGACAAAACGAGTGCCCAGCAGCAAGGGGAAGACCAAGATTTCAGAAGTATATTCAGAACTAATTATTGTTCTACTCCAACATGTTGTGCCAATTGTTAAACAACATTTATAACCCCTTCCCGCAAATAGACGTAACTGTACGGCCATTTTAGTAGTATATTCCCACAAATGGGTGTACAGTTACATCCATGGGATATACAGCTGACCTCTCGCTGCAACGACCGAGATCGGAGTTACCTCCGACTCGGCCGTTTCGCCCCTTAGTTGGTGAAGTCAATAGCGACCGCAGCCCTTAAAGGGGTTGTCCGAGATACCAAAATTTTTTCAAAAACTGTGTCATACATTACCCCTTATACAGACAACCTAAATAAAGCATTATTTTAAAAAAAAATTCTACTTAGCACATTTCTGCTTTGAATTTAGCACAGTTTGTTTACATGCAGTTCAGGTCTGGTTTGTTGATCTTTCCTTGTGGTGAAACTTTTTTCCCGTGCACGCTCATTGCAGGCTGCAATGAGCGTGCACTTACCTTCCAAGAGTTCACGTGAGCTGTCCTTGCTCCTCCCCGCTGACATCCTTCACTGGACTTGTCTCCTTGCTGACATTCTTGAAGGATGGTGAGCAAATGTTCTCCCCCCATTATGTTTTCTTTCTCTTTTCAGGTCTATAAACCTCTTCGTGTCTACCCGAACCCTCGTCCACCCTCTTCTATCTCATGTCTCTCTCCACTAAGGCTATGTTCACACAGAGTTTTTTGCAGGAGGAATATCTGCCTCAAAATTCCATCTTGAAGTTTGCGGCAGATTTACCTCTCCCTGCACGTTGATTTTTGCGTAGTTTTTACCCGGCGTTTTTTGTGGCGTTGTTTGCGGCTTTGTTTGCGTTTTTGTTTGCCGCTTTGTTCACGGCGTTTTTCTTTTCGTTGCGTCTTTCGTGGCGTTTTCCCTGTCGTGGCGTTCTTTGCCTCTTTGTTTGCAGCTTTTTTCGCGGCTTTTTTTGCGATGTTTTTCGCAGCGTTTATCGTAGCCTTTTTTGCGTCGTTTTTTGCGTCTGTTTTTTGCGGCATTGTTTGCGGCTTTTTTTGCTGCGTTTTTCGCGTCGTTTTCCGTGGCGTTTTTCGCCCGCGGCAATTGAGCGCCGCGGGCATAAAACAACGCGAAATACTCTTTCTCTGCCTCCCATTGAAGTCAATGGGAGGTCAGGGGCGTAAACGCCCGAAGATAGAGCATGTCGCTTCTTTTTCCCGCAAGGCAGTTTTACTGCTCGCGGGAAAAAGACGCCGACGCCTCCCATTGAAATCAATAGTACGCATTTTCGTGCCGTTTTTGACGAGTTTTGCGACGCTGTTTCCGCTTAAAAAAAACTCGTCAAAATACTCTGTGTGAACTTAGCCTAAGGCTGGGTTCACACGTGGCGGAATTTCACTTGAATTCCGCTGCGGACACTCCGCAGCGTTAATCCGCAGCGGAGCCGTTTCTCCATTGACTTCCACTTAAATTTAGAAGTGTTCGTTTAGACGATGCGTAAAATTCCGCTGCGGAGCATAGGCTGCGGAGCGGAATTTGGTGTCCGCAGCATGCTCTGTCTGTTGCGGAGCGGTGGCGGACTGGTTGCGGACTCATGGCGGAATTTCTCCATTGACTTCAATGGAGATTCTAAATTCCGCAATGAAGTCCGCAGCTGTCATGCACATGTTATGTGTGCTGCGGATGCGTCTTGCTTTTTTAACATGACATTTCTTCATTCTGGCTGGACCTATGTATTTCTAGGTCTACAGCCAGACTGAGGAAGTCAATGGGGCTCCCGGAATTACGGGAGCGTTGCTAGGAGACGTCAGTAAATAGTCACTGTCCAGGGTGCTGAAAGAGTTAAGCGATCGGCAGTAACTGTTTCTGCACCCTGGACAGTGACTACCGATCCCAATATACAGCAACCTGTAAAAAAATAGAAGTTCATACTTACCGAGAACTCCCTGCTTCTGTCTCCAGTCCGGCTTCCCAGGATGACGTTTCAGTCTAAGTGACGGCTGCAGCCAATCACAGGCTGCAGCGGTCACATGGACTGCCGCGTCATCCAGGGAGGTAGGGCTGGATGCCGAAAGAGGGACGCGTCACCAAGACAACGGCCGGTAAGTATGAAATTAGTTTACTTTCACTAGGGAAAGTGCTGTCCCTTCTCTCTATCCTGCACTGATAGGGAGAAGGGAAGCACTTTTCCCGCAGTCCGCAGCAGCTAGTCCGCATCAATTTACTGCACATTTTGGGCAGATCCGCAGCCGTAATCCGCAACCCGGATTAGGTGCGGCATTGATGCGGACAGTTGCGGAGGAAATCCGCCACGTGGGGGCATGCCCTAATGCTGCCTCCGTTATTGTACTTCATGTACCATTCCTCCTCCTCACATGCACTTTGTGCTGTGAGGAGGAGTAATTTTATTACATAGATGACACACTACCCCTCCCCCCACCTGTACCTAGCGCTATTGTGCGTAGCGCTATTGTAACTTATCGGAGTAGTGGAATCCCACTATGGTCGGGGATTCCGCTCCTGCACGCTTTGCTTGGACATAGACCTAGGCAGAGACATGAAGCAATCCGTTGTGGACCGGAATCATAGTGGCGCTGTCTACCTAAGGGCGGATTTACACAATCGCCATATACGTCCGTGCAACCCGCGTGTTTTTCACGCATGTGGCACGGACCTATGCAAGTCTATGGAGCAGTACAGACTGTCCGTGATTTTTGTGCAGCGAGAGTCCGCTGCGTGAAACATACTGCATGTCCTCTATTGGTGCGTTATCATGCACCTACACTCACATTGAAGTCAATGCATGCGTGAAAACCACGCACCGCACACGCGTGTTTGGTGCGTGATTTACACAGCAATTTTTTGTAAAAAAGAAGAAAAAAATGGGCTGGCTTTGTCAGTGCATGAATAACACATGACAATCGAAAAGCACACTGATGCATAAGGGCGGATTTACACGAGCGTGTGCGTTTTGCGCACGCAAAAACCGTGGCGTTTTGCGTGCGCAAAATGCACTTGACAGCTCCATGTGCCCTGTTCATATGGTGCGTGGCTGCGTGGTTTTTGTGCAGCCGCCATCATTATGACATTCCGTTTGGATGTTTGTAAACAGAAAAGCACGTGGTGCTTTTCTGTTTACATTCATTCTTTTACAGCTGTTGCGTGAATAACGCGCGTCCCACGGAAGGGCTTCTGTGGGATGCGCCTGATTTTCACGCACCCATTGACTTCAATGGGTGCGTGATGCGCAAAAAACAGCGAAATGTAGAACATGTCGCGAGTTTTACGCAGCGGACTCCCGCTGAGCAAAACTCACAGACAGTCTGCACCTCCCCATAGACTAGCATAGGTCCGTGTGTAATATTAGGGTATGTTCACACGGCAGCGTCCGTAACGGCCGAAATTACGGGGCTGTTTCCAGGAGAAAACAGCCCCGTCATTTCAGCCGTAACGGCATGTGCAGGCGCTTGAACGCCGCGTCCATTATGGACGTAACTGGAGCTGGTTTTCCATGGAGTCCATGGAAAACGGCTCCATTTACGTCTGAAGAAGTGACATGACACGTCTTTGGTGCGGGCGTCTATTTACGCGCCGTCTTTTGACAGCGACGCGTAAATATACGCCTCGTGTGAACAGACAAACGTCAGCCCATTGCTTTCAATGGGCAGATGTTTGTCAACGCTTTCAAGCCGTAATTTTGGACGTAATTCGGGGGTTAATACGCCCGAATTACGTCCGTAAATAGGCCGTGTGAACATACACTTATGCAGGAATAAAAAGAATGTCATCTGGGGTCCTCCATGTGTGACACTGTTTATTAGACCCTGTATCTAAGCCTAACAATGTAGGCTTAGATACAGGACCCCAGAAGATCTTATCCAGTTCAGGACCAGGCATTTTTGCGCCTTCAGGACCAGATACCGTTTAGCCATTTATAGCACGTGTTAGTTAAATGGCTATAACATTTTTATTTGTTGGGCTAACGACGTGATTTTTGCGATGTTTTTTCCGTAGACAATGGAGGTTTATTTTTTTATTGTTTTTATACACACCTTTTTTGCCATTTTAGAATTTTTATTCATAAAGTTTGAAAATAATAGTAAAAAAATAAGCTTTTTTACGTTTCAGCTATTTTTTTTTTGATAATAACATAGTTTTACCCTAAAATATAACTTTTATCTGTGATCGTCATTGTCTACCGTAAATTTTAATATATTACATTACATTAGAGTAATAGGGTCAGCGCTAGCGTTACATCAATGATTGGCGGGGGGGGGAACGTTTTTTTTGGGGTGGGTATTTTATGTGTATTTATTATTTAATTTTTTTTTGCACTTTACTTTATTATTTTTTTATTACTGTGGTCTGTCCCTCAAAGGTCAAAAAAGACCTTTGGGGAACTTTTAATATTTTTTTTCTCTCTTTTACACCATGTTTTTCCACTGTTACTGGAGCTGCACAGCAGCCCCAGTTACCGGGGAAATCAGCCCTCGCATAGTGACGATTGTCACTAATAGGGCTGTGCTGGGTCTAGTAAGACCCAGCAGCAGTCTGTCAGGAACGGCACCCGGCGATCATGTGACCAGTCACATGATCACCGGGAGGAATAGAGACAGCGCCGCTGCTGCTGCCTCTATTCCTATACACAGCATTCATTGAGCGCTGTGTAAAAAGACATCGGAGAAGGCAGAAGCAACGAAAGCTGCTTCTATCTTCTCCTCAGGGTCCGCGGCAGTCACTGACAGCCGGAGACCCGACATTCAGCTGCCCGATCGCGCGGGCAGCAAGTTAAAACCCGAGCCGTAAAAAGTCTATGGCTCGGGTTTTAAGGACCCTGACCGCTGGCCGTAAAAACACAGCCAGCGGTCGGGAACAGTTGTTAAACAGTGTACTATTATAGGCTCTGCTCCTGGACTCGCCTGACATCGGAGCAGAGCCTATACTAGCGTAGTGCGGCTCCTCCTTGGGCCTTGCTCGGTCCTACGGCGCAACGGTGTCCCGCGGGCCGCAGATCTCCTCAAGGGCTGCATGCGACCCGTGTGCTGCATCGTGTTGTATAATCCCCTATCAAAGCCTACTATGTGTAGGCTTTGATAGGGTAAGAACTAAAAGTACAGATGCCACTGTACCTCGTCGACTGGGCTAGTCCGCAGGTGCCGTCCCTTTTCACTTTTTTCACTGTGAACACGCATAGGCGCACTCACAGTGAAAAGCTGCATAGGCTGGGCGGGCAATCATGAACGAGCACCCGCAGAAACGACACGTCACCAGTGACGTGTCGTATCCCATCCGAGGTCTCGCTGGGGCGAGACCATGTGATCGGGATACGACACGACAGTGGAGGAGGAAGAAAAAGTGACGTCAGAAAACATGTGATCGGAAGAAAAGAGCTGCCAGAACGGAGAACAGAAGCAAGATTGCACAGGTAAGTATATTATTCAATAGTTAATATGTGCATTGTGGGTTTAAATTTAAAGTAAAAATATATCTCGGACAACCCCTTTAAGAAATTGACAGAAGGAGGGGACTCCCCCTGTAACCGATTGCCCTCCTGAGTTATGGTGGGGTACCGATGTTTGAGGGGCCTAATAGGCTTCCTGTCTATATAAGGGGTGACCCCCATGTATTAATCATGCGATCAGAGGATCAGGCCTTCAAAAAAAAAAGTTACAAAAAAAAGTAAAAGAAAATGTTTTAGAACAATAATAAATAAAAGTTTCAAGTAACAAAACCTAAATTGTTCTTTTTTTTCTGATCACGTCCTTTATAATTGGAAAAAAATGAAAAATTTAAAGAAAACGACATAATTGGTATCACCTTGTTCAAAACAACCTGACCTATAAAAATATTATGGTATTTATGTATGTATTTAGGTATATTATGGTAAAAGCTTTAAAAAAAAATGAAAAACAACAATGGCAGAATTGCCTTTTTTTAGTCATCTTGCCTAAAAAATTTAATAAAAAGTGATCAAAAAGTTGCATGTACTCTAAAATAGTACTGATAAAAAAACTATAGCTCGTTAAAAAGATATGGCTCTCAGAATATAGTGACCCAAATACATTACTTTTAAAAAAAAAAAAGTTTTTATTGTATAAATATAGTAATACAGAAAAAAAAAACTACATAAATTTGATATTGCTGTAATCATATGGACCCACAGAATAACGTTAAGATGTCATTGATAGCTCACCGTAAAAAATAATGAAAAAAATAGTGCCAGAACTGCTATTTTTGTGGTCGTCTTGCCTCCCAAAAAATAAAAAGTAATCAAAAAAATCGCATATACCCGAAAATTGTACCAATAAAAACTACAGCTCATCCTGCAAAAAACGTCACACAGCTCCATCTACAGAAAAATTAAAAAGTTATGACTCTCGGAACGCAATAATGCAAAATGATGGCCCAGATTTATACGTCCAGCAGTTTTTGCCCAAAACCCCAGATAATCATTTGCTAGACCCCACAAGTGGACGCCGTAGATGCAGGGGAGATCATGACATTCTGGGGCCCTGTGCTACATAGAGGGCTAGTGAAGAAGCCAAAGATCAGACAATACTGGAGTCCAGGTATTTTGTACAATACAACGACTTACTATATAGCCATTTCCCATGATACAAAAAGCTGGCTGTGCGCATTTTACAGATGGCATTGTATAATGTGCTATTCCGATGTGCAGGCCATATGGGAACATTCCTTCAGATTTATGAGGTGGTTATCAGACCCTAATACTTGGGAACCAGGAAGGGTGGGAGCCAAGCAGATATGGCTAAAAATGGAATCATCTGCGATGGAAGCGAGCCCGCCCATATTGTGCAAGGGCAACACTTTCCCAGCAAAGTTCTACAAACTGCAAACAAGGAAAGGACCTAAAAAATTTGCAGAATGTGTATAAAAATGGGAATAACATTTCTAAGTGCGACACCAGCCCCCAAAAACCTGGCCTGTGAATAAAGGATTGCTTCAAAGATAATTTACATTTATGGATTAATAATTTTATTTTTTCCCCATTATTATGCCCTGATGTACTCTGTCCAGCTTACCTATGCACCCACAATATAAATGAAATATCAGTAAAACCCCAAACAAAACTGCTACCAAGGAAAATCAGCACTCTAAAAGCCAAATGGCGGTTCTTCCGAGCATGCCATTGTGCTCAAAAAGTAGTTTATCAACATATATATGAGTCATTGCCTTACTCGGGAGAACCAGGTGTGTGTCTCCAGTGGCACCAGCTGGGCACAACATACGGTATTTTTCGATCTATGAGACACACCTGACTCTGAGACGCACTCAAGTTTTAGACAACAGAAAATAGGAAAAAATTATTTCATATTTTACTACATTTACAAAGAAAAAAAAAGAGCCATAACTTTTATATTTTTTTCATCGATTGAGCAGTGTGAGTTCTAATTTTTTTCGGGATGAGCTGTAGTTTTTATTGGCACAATTTTTTTGGTACATACGATTTTTTTTATCACTTTTTATGAAAAAATGTTTAGCGCTAAGTTGACAAAAAAAAACAACAATTCTGGTGTTTTACTTTTTTTAATAATTTTTTTACATTGTGTTTGGGGAAAAAGTGGGAAAAGGTTTTTTTTTGGAACTTTTAATACTTATTTGAAAATGTATCTAACTTTTTTTCAGACATTTTATTAGTCCCACCGGGGGACTTGAACCAGCGATCATTAGATTGCTGGTACAATACATTGCAATTCAAATGTATTGCAGAATATGGTCATTTTTACAGGCTTCTGCTAAGGAGGCATGGCTTAGCAGAGGCAGAGAGAAAGCAGAACTGGGGGCCTTCATTAGGCCTCCGGGCTGCGATGACGACCATCGGCGCTCCCCGATCACGTTGCGGGGGCCCCGTTGGGCTGTCTGAAGGGGCCGTCCAGCTCCTAATGGTTTAAATGCCGCGGTCGATATTGACCGCGGCATGGGGTTTTCCCATGAGGGACACTTATGACATATCCACAGGATATGAGCATAGCTCATAAAGCTACACTGTTTCTGTAACTGCTATTCAGTTCTATGGGAGCTACAGAAACAGCGTAGCTCAGTGAGTTACGCTGTTTCCGTAACTCCCGCCATGTAATTAGTAGGTCGCCGGGAGGCAAAATATAAAACCACATGTAGGATCTTTCTGTAATCAGAAAACACAGCATAATAATGCAAAAGCTGACTTTTCAACGTGGCACAAGCTGGGCACATTATATTAGAATACTGTAGAGGGGAAGATTACCAGCTAGTCCACAGGATCCATGATGCACGGTGCACGTGATAATGCTCAGCCAGAGAGGAAGACACAGCATACAAATGAGTGATACATCCGGCACCCAGGCAAAGGATTAATGTACAAAGCTTTATTCCAACATCCGTGGTACAGTAAGTGTTAAAATACAAACGTCAATGCGTTTCGAACAGACAACTGTTCTTAATCATGACTATCTATTTATTTATCTATCTATCTATCTATCTATCTATCTATCTATCTATCTATCTATCTATCTATCTATCTATCTATCTATCTATCTATCTATCTATCTATCTATCTATCTATCTCATATCTATCTATCTATCTATCTATCTATCTATCTATCTATCTATCTATCTATCTATCTATCTATCTATCTATCTATCTATCTATCTATCTATCTATCTATCTATCTATCTATCTATCTATCATCAATCTAGATAGACAAATGGATCCAGCAGCACCGGTATAGTGTGGGTGCAAGCCCAAAGGGATAGACCAAGATCCCAATTATGTATAGAGCAAAAATTAGGCAGCACTCTGTTTGTAAAGGTGAAAAAATAGGGTACTTTTATTGTCCCATAGGCAACGTTTCAGCTCCTTCCCCTGGAGCCTATGGGACAATAAAAGTACCCTCTTTTTTCACCTTTACAAACGGAGTACTGCCTAATTTTTGCTCTATATCTATCTATCTATCTATCTATCTATCTATCTATCTATCTATCTATCTATCTATCTATCTATCTATCTATCTATCTATCAATATATACTAAAAACGGTAATATAATATTGTGTTGAAATTCTGAACTGAAGTAAATCATCATGGCATATTCTTATAGAGAAATAAATTTGCACTATTATTTGCAATTCACCTGTTGTGTCGAAATGCTCACTACACCTCTAGATGAATTCCTTAAAGCGTAGTTTCCAAAATGGTGTCACATCGCTGTACTGATATCTCAGGGAAATGCAACATGGTTTCCGAAAACCAATCCAGTAAAATCTGCACTCCAAATACCTAATTGCGCTCTTTCCCTTTAGAGCCCTGCCATGTACCAAACAGCAGTTTACGACCACATATGAGCTATTGCCTTAGTTTGGAGAAATTTGTGTAGCAAATTTTGGGGTGTCTTTTCTTCTGTATTTCTTGTGAAAAAAATAATTATGAGCTAAAACTACTTATTATTGTAAAAAATTCCCAATCCCAATAAAAACGATAAAACCCCTATGGGGTCTAAATGCTCACTACATCGCTAGATTAATTCCTTGAGGGGTGAAGTTTCCAAAATTGGGTCTTCTTGAGGGAGTTTCTTATGTTTTGGTGCCTGAAGACATGAAATGGTGCTTGGAAAACATCTTAATAAAGAGGAGGCCCCAACATCCATAAGATGCTCCTTAATTTCTCAGTCTTGTGTTTAAGTCACGCAGCACACTAGCTATGGGATATTTATTTAACTGGTTCCCGACCGCTGGCTGTATTTTTACGGCCTGCGGTCAGGGTCCTTAAAACCCGAGCCATAGACTTTTTACGGCTCGGGTTTTAACTTGCTGCCCGCGCGATCGGGCAGCTGAATGTCGGGTCTCCGGCTGTCAGTGACTGCCGGGGACCCTGAGGAGAAGATAGAAGCAGCTTTAGCTGCTTCTGTCTTCTCCGATGTCTTTTTACACAGCGCTCAATGAACGCTGTGTATAGGAATAGAGGCAGCAGCAGCAGCAGCGGCGCTGTCTCTATTCCTCCCGGTGATCATGTGACTGGTCACATGATCGCCGGGTGCCGTTACTTACAGACTGCTGCTGGGTCTAACAAGACCCAGCACAGCCCTATTAGTGACAATCGTCACTATGAGAGGGCTGATTTCCCCTATAACTGGGGCTGCTGTGCAGCTCCAGTTACAGTGGAAAAACATGGTGTAAAAGAAAGAAAAAAATTATATAAAGTTCCCCAAAGGTCTTTTTTGACCTTTGAGGGACAGACCATAATAATAAAAAAAGAATAAAGTAAAGTGCAAAAAAAAATTAAATAATAAATACACATAAAATACCCACCCCAAAAAAACAGTCCCCCCGCCAATCATTGTTGTAACGCTAGCGCTGACCCAATTACTCTAATATAGACATGTAATATATTAAAATTTACGGTAGACAATGGCGATCACAAATACAAGGTCTATTTTAGGGTAAAACTATGTTATTACCAAAAAAAATAGCTGAAACGTAAAAAAGCTTATTTTTTTTACTATTATTTTCAAACTTTATGAATAAAAATTCTAAAATAGCAAATAAGGTGAGTATAAAAACGATAAAAAATGAAACCTGCATTGTCTACGGAAAAAACATCGCAAAAATCACGTCGTTAGCCCAACAAATAAAAAAGTTATAGCCATTTAACTAACGCGTGCTAAAAAGGGCTAAACGATGTCTGGTCCTGAAGGCGCAAAATAGCCCGGTCCTGAACTGGTTAAAAAAAAACAACCCTGCTGTATCTGGGTAATAATTATTGAGTTATGCTTGTCTGTTAACATCTGCTGTGTTACTGATATAAATGGATTAAAATAAAATAAATGCAAAAAAATGTTTTACCTCTGCTTTAATTCTTGTGAAACACCTAAAGGCTTAACAAACATTTTAAATGCTATTTTGAATACATTCAGGGGTGCCGTTTTTAAAATTGGGTGATTTATGAGAGGTTTCTATTATACAGTTAGGTCCAAAATTATTTGGACAGTGACACAATCTTCATGATTTGGGCTCTGCATGCCACCACATTGGATTTGAAATGAAACAACTGAGATGCAATTAAAGTATAGAATTTAAGGTTTAATTCAAGGGGTTGAACAAAAATATCCTGTGAAACGTTTAGGAATTGCAACCGATTTTCTATACAGTCTGCTCAATTCAGGGGCTCAAAAGTAATTGGACAAATTAACATTACCATAAATAAAATGTTGTTTTTAAAAAAAAATACTTTGTAGAGAATCCTTTGCAGGCAATGACAGCCTGAAGTCTGGAACCCATGGACATCACCACACGCTGGGTTTCCTCCATTGTGATGCTTTGCCAGGCCTTTACTGCAGCTGGCTTCAATTGTGGCTTCTTTGTGGGTCTTTCTGCCTTAGGTTTTGCCTTAACCCCTTAAGGACACGGCCAATTTTAGCCTTGAGGACAGAGCAATTTTTTTTACATTTCCCTCTTTGCATCCCGACGCTCATAACGCTTTTATTTTTTGTACGACATAGTTGTATGAGACTTTGTTTTTTGCGGGACGAGTTGTACTTTATGTACGTACCATTTTTTGGTACAAATACATTATCGTTTAATTTCTATACATTTTTAATTAGATTAAAATGCAGAAAAAAAGCAGTTGCGCAGCAGTTTTAATATTTTTTTTTTTACACCATACACCGATCATCATAAATAATGTTAGACATTTGTAGTACAGGTTGTTACGGTCGTGGCGATACCAAATATGTCTATATTATTTCATGTTTTTGGACTTATATTTTAAAAAGTTTATTTATTATAAAAAATGTGTGTTTCTGTGTATTTTTTTTACTTTTTATTTATTTATTTACCATTATTTTTTTTTTACAATCATTTAACTTTTTTTGTTAATCCCATAAAGGGATTTATCATTTTGATTTTTATTTTGTAACTGTAATGTACTGGCATAGATCTATATGCCAGTACATTAGCCTGTTACTGATCGTACACAGGCAGTTGTTAGGGCATACCTCAGTATGCCCTAACAACAGGAAATATGTTCAGACAGCCCTGGGGTCCTTCACTGGACCCTGGGCTGTCTGGCCATACGAGTTGTGGGCTTTGATCGCGTCACAGTTATATTCTGTGACGCGATCAATGTGCAGTCCCCTCTCTTTGAACGCCGCGATCAGCTGTCATCGCGGCGTTCAAAGGGTTAACAGCGGAGAGAAGATGTTTCTCTCCTCTCCGCTGTCAGAGCGGGGCCGTGGCTGTGTATTACAGCCGTTGCCCCGCTCTCGATCGCACACACAGAGACGGCAGAGACTGCTGTCACACAGGACGAGTATGCTCGTCCTAATGCGCGAAGTGCTCGCTGCTCAGGACGAGCATACTCGTCCTGTGTCGGCAACCAGTTAAGCAAGTGACTTGGCCATTGCAGAATATTCCACTTCTTTGTCTTAATAAACTCCTGGGTTGCTGGCGCAGTATGTTTTGGGTCATTGTCCATCTGTACTGTGAAGCGACGTCCAATCAATCTTGTTGCATTTAGTTGAATCTGAGCAGAATGTATATCCCTGAACACTTCAGAATTCATCTGGCTGCTTCTGTCTTCAGTCACATCATCAATAAACACTAGTGACCCAGTGCCTTTGGCAGCCATGCATGCCCATGCCATCACAATGCCTCCACCATGTTTACAGAGGATGTGGTGTGCTTTGTTTCATGAGCCGTTCCAAGCCTTCTCCATACTTTCTTCCTCCCATCATTCTGGTACGGGTTGATCTTAGTTTCATGCTGTTCCAGAACTGGGCGGCTTCTTTAGATGTTGTTTGTCAAAGTCTAATCTATTTTTTCTGTCATTGTCTAATCTATTTTTGAGGCGGATTTAATGGTTTGCACCTTGTGGTGAACCCTCTGTATTTGCTCTCATGAAGTCTTCTCTTTATGGTAGACTTAGATACTGATACAACTACTTCCAGGAGAATGTTCTTCACTTCGGTAGATGTTGTGAAGGGGTTTTTCTTCCCCATAGAAAGGATCCTGCGATCATCCACCACTGTTGTCTTCCGTGGACGTTCAGGCCTTTTGGAGTTCACGAGATGACCGGTGCGCTCTTTTTTTTTTTACAAGAATGTACCAAACTGTTGATTTGGCCACTCCTAACATTTGTGCTATCTCTCTGATGAACTTCTTCTTTTTTTTCAGCCTAACGATGGTCTGTTTCACTTGCATTGAGAGCTCCTCTGACCTCATGTTGTGGGTTCACAGCAACAGCTTCCAAATCTAAATACCACATCTGGAATCAACTCCAGACCTTGTACCTGCTTAATTGATGATGGATTAACGAGGGAATAGCCCATGCAGCCAATTAAATAGCTTTTAAGATAATTGTCCAATTACTTTTGGTCGCTTGAAAAATAGGCAGCTACATATTAAAGAGCTGTAATTCCTAAACCCTTGCTCAAATTAGGATGTGAGTACTCTCAAATTAAAGCTGAGAGTCTGCACTTTAAGACCATATTGATTATATAACTGTATATTCAATATGTGTTGGTAAACAGCTAAAATGCCAAAACTTGTGTCACTGTCCAAATAATTCTGGACCTAACTGTATAAGCCTTTAAAGTTGCTTCAAACCTGAAGTGGTGCCTAGCAAAATATATAAGCCTTATAATGTCCTAAGAAAAAATGATGCTTACATAAAAGACACATATGGTAAACTTTATTTATTTATTAACTAATTTCTGTGATATCAATAACCATTTTAAAAGCAGGAGATTTCAAATTTAGGCAAATGTTTTAATTTTTCCTTCACATTTTTAATTTTTTTTTATTATAAATAAACAGTAAACATATCGACGAAAATCTACCACTAACCTAAAGCAGAATGTGTCACAAAAAACAATCTCAGAATTACTTGGATAAGTAAAAGAATTCCAAAGTTATTACCACATAAAATGACACATGAAGGCCAAAATAGGCTCGGTCCTGAAGGGGTGAACAACAACAAAAGACAAGGAGTAACTATACATATGACAAGAAGAGACACACAAGAACATTTCTTCACCTATGTATATGAGCCTGTCTACCTTTTTATGAACTCAAACAAAATATTCCCCACACTTTTACTTTAGAAAGATATTTTATTCATTTTAGATGTTTCTTCTGTGAACACTTATTTTTGTATTTTATTTCTCGTTCTGTAGGAGTTGTATTTTAGTTTTATATATCCGGGAAAGCAATAAAGCAGCAGCAATTTCCTAGTGGAACATGTATTATATAATGTATTTCTTTATTACGATGAAACACATTTTAGGATGAAAATTATTGATCTCAATAAAAGAAAGCAATATTCAGAGAGTCTCTGTAAATAACTGCATGGCTGTGTGAAATCATTCAATATGAATACATTTTATTAGGGAAATAATGTAGCTTTACTATCATTGTGGTGACTTCGTGTGTCCAGTACCGGAAATTAACTGAAATTAATTGCTGTCTCTTCTAGATATTACCATCCGTTATTTGTATCCATTCAGTAGCAAAATGCTAATGGGGTTTACATTGATTCTACTACAACCTATGTTAGCACAGGTAGGCAGATACTTGGGAATCAGAAAAGAGTAAATAGTGAAGAGACGTATGCCCATTTACTAAAAACAGATGACGTGATGAAAAATTGTAAAAGAATTCTGAATTATCATAGTAATAGCAGGTAAAGGTTCATATATATGACATATTGCTGATGTAAAGGTAGCAACGCTTTGCATAAAGTAAGAGGTTGATAAATAATATATAACTTTCACTGACTGCTATGGGTCTGATTAAAACAGATTTGTTTTTAAATTTATGACTAAAAACAAAAAGTGCCAAGCCCAGCACTATACGGAGGTTGCAGGCCAAGTGCAAAGCCAAGTGATTCTGTTCTAGACTACTATATAGTCCAATTGTGCTTGCCCTTATAGATTGTCAGACAGCCACCCTAAAAAGGGCCACCCGACACTGCAGGCCTGTCCTTCAACTGCCCCTAACTCAGCTCCCTATATATTTTGTCTTTCAGAATCATTAGAGGTAATTGGTGCTCAACGAGGGGCAACAAATAGGTAAGTAAAGATGTTTTATGGATGGTCACATAGACGGCAGCATGTCTAGATAGCACTAACCTTATAGTTTATCAATACTGCTGTTTTTTTGCAGAAATTACAGATCTCCTGGGGTCGTGCCTCCGTCCCCCTATCCAATCAGAACACAAGTATGTAAAAAGCTCCTCCCACTATTAGCTCAGGAGCACTAGGAAGGACACCTGATTGGATGACTGATTGGATCCTGCAGTGTTCATGCTCCAAGATAGTCATTATACTATATGTATATATATATATATATATATAGCAATCAAATTTTCTGTGCCACCATGCCACCCGTCAGAAGTTTAGAAGTGATGGTGAAAAATGCAGCGGGGAGAGTGTACAGTCCAGTTACCTAGGCAACCTTATGACTCTGGAAGCCTTTCCTGCAAAGCTCCTATTTACATTGTATACAGAACATGTGCTCTAATGTGTCCATTACAGGGTATTTAAATGACCTCCTATGCACATATGAGTCTAGCATATAAGTTATCGGTTAGTGACACAGTTGTTGGCCAAACACTCTGGCACTTATCTTCCGTGGAAATCCAAGATGACCAATCCTTCTTTCCCTTAATCTAGATGTCAGAAGACAGCTGCCCCATACACATTAGACTGTAGACCTCCTAAATTGGCAAATTCTAACTGCATTTATCTAATATGTAGGGTCAGCCTAAATACCTTGGGTAATAGACATGGCCATCTGCCATTGTTTGATGTTAGAAGGTCATACATGTAAAGATGTTATTCTATAATCAGGACTACTGCTCTAATGTTTGTAATTCATGGCATTATCATTTAATGCATTTCTTATTAATTCTTATTAACATTATCAATTATCAATCAATTAACCAAATCCTTACCTCAGGGGCTTTATAGACCCTTTATTCTACATATAAGATGTTAGGTTATTGTAATATTCATGGTCAGTTTTGAGAGGCCTTTCTGGATTTCATAGCACAAAATAATTATGATGATTATAAATATTTTCAATTGCACTATGATCATATTGTCAGTTTTTACCAAAAACAGATCATAAGTTTGATCGATAGGATTTTCGAAATGACTGCTCCTGATATTTTACACATTCCTTAAAGGGAACCTGTCACCAGCATTTTAGCTATAAAGCCAGCAATACCTGGTGAAAGTGGGTGAAAAATCATTGTCATCTAAGCTATAAATATGTTCTAAGTAAGTTCTGTAGCTTTAGTATTCCGTTTTTCAGTGGCCCCACGCCGTATGCAAATGAGCAGAAAAGAGTAAAATCTTCATCTGAAAAGAGTCAGGTTTTCATTCCTCCAGCGTCTCAGAGTGGACTCCACCTCCTTCTTTTCGATTGACAACTCCTTAGCCAGTCAGGGCCGGACAGGTGGTGGCAGTGGGCATGGTTAAGAAGCTCTGTCCCAGAGGGAAAAATAATTACCATAAAAGGCGGGAAAAGTTCAAACGACGATATTTACCGACAGAGGAGGACTTCAGGAAAGAAGAGAACAGGAACGAACTCTGGACAGCTGCGGCCATTGAGGGGTCAGGCTAGTTTAACAGGTAAGATGTTGATGACAGGATCCCTTTAAGTAAGTCACTTTTACAATGCTTGTCAATCATATATAAATCCACATGTGTCTTTCTCTGGTATAATAATAAGTTACAAGATGAAAAGGTCTAAAGCTCCAGTTCTCTTTGTAGTTAGAGTTTACCATGTATACCAGAGAAGTGGCTTTATGAGTATAAAGGTGACCCTGCCGGCTGCACTGCACAGTCCATAATTATGTGTCACATAAAAATATGTTTGAGGTCAACCTCAGTTCTGACTTTTCTTCAACAATAATTAGAAATAAAAACATATATGTGAAATATTTATTTCATATGTGTTTTTTCCTTAGTAATGACGGCTGTATTGAAAATATATTTTATCGCCATATTAAGGCTGTAAAGTCGTACACCTCGTGGTTCTACAGACCTGAACTTAGACCAGCGTATAACGCTAATACATCTACCCCGGTTACAGGGGAAATAAGCAAAGTTAAAAATGAATGTAATGTTAAAATGCCCCCCAAAGGTCTCTTATGACCAAATAAAAAGTAAAAAAAGAAAGACGCCATCGCCCTGACAAAACTCTAGATGTCACCTATATGAAAATATCAGTAATAGAAAGGTGGATACAATTTAAAAATCTATTTTAGTGGCACTTAGAAATATTAAACTAAGAATAGTATAAATGTGTAAAACAGACTTTTTTGCTTTCATTTTTTACATTTTACACTGATAAAATAAAAAAATACTAATATAAAATCACAAAAAAATTCAAAAATCATTGAAATAACTAAACAAGAAAAATCCATATGGCTTTCAAACCTGCATGTACTCAAAAAACAAAATTAAATTGTGATGGTCATTAACAGGGGAAAATTTCCTGTTCTTGAACTAGAGGTTTTCCGGTTGTGTGCATATAAAGTTTAAAGAGGACCTGTCACTTGGTCATATAAGTTGAACTGGTTTTTTAACCTGAATAGAGTGGTCTCCCTGATTCAAGTGCTGTTTTTATTTTTTTCCTAGATCCCCCCCATTGGCTCCCTACATGCTGTGGTTTGCCAACAGGGTGGAGCTAGCTTCCCTGACTATGATGCTGACCAATCAACGTGAGGCAGCTTGAGGGAAGTTCATGCCATGTTGTCCAACTAGAGAAAATAGCATAGGGGGACCAATACAACAGTGGGTAGTATCTCTGGAATGATGGGGGTCTAAGGAAAAAAGATAAACAGCGCTGGAATCAGGGAGACAGCGCTATTCAGGTCAGTAAACCAGTTCAACCTATATGACCTAGTGACAGGTCCTTTTTAATCACTATACAAATGAAAAGTTCTACAAGTTTATAACATAATTTGGGGCAGATTTATTAAGACTGGTTTTTCATACTCAAGTCTAAAAAAAAAATGCGTTGGAGTGAATTGTACCAAATTTATTAAAAGGCGCATGCATACCTCTTAATAAATTTGGCGCATTCAAAGTCAGAAAATTAAATCTACGTCTGCTATAGAAGGCGTAGATTTGCCCCCAAATTTAATCGCTGGTTCATGTCCCCTAGAAGGACTAATAAACTGTGAAAAAAAAATAAAATAAAGTTTTTAGTAGTGAAATAAAAATAAAAAAAATTAAAAGTTCTAAAGTAATGTAAAAAATAAAAAAGTACACATGCGTCCGTAAAAGTCTGAACTCTTACAATATACCATTATTTAACTTGCACGGTGAATGCCGTAAAAATAAATAATTGAATACTCCAAAATCACTGTTTTTTGGTCAATTTAGCTCTAAAAAAAAATGTAATAAAAAGTGAACAAAAAATTGTATGTACCAAAAAATTGTACCAATAAAAACTACAGCTTGTCCCGCAAAAAAATAAGCCCTTACACCGCTCAATCCACGGAAAAATAAAAAAATTATGGCTTTCAGGATTTGGTGCGGCAGAACAATTATTTTTTTTAACAAATAGTTTTTTCTTTGTAAAAGTAGTAAAATATAAAACTATTTTTTCCTATTTTCTGTTGTCTAAAACCTGGGTGCGTCTTATAGTCAGGTGCATCTTATAGTCCGAAAAATACAGTATACATCAATGAAATCTTCTCCTGCTCTATAAAACGCTGCCCGCAGATTGGGGCCGACTCCCAGTAAACCCAGCTCATCTTTCTATGCATTTTTTAAACCTGAAAAGTCGCATATTTTTAAGCAAATATGGCGTGCACTTAGGGTTTGTTACTTTTTTTAGGCAAAAAAACAGACGCAAAGCTATTGATAAATTCCCCCTTTGTGTTTCAACTCCTCACCATTTTTAAGAAATTTGTTTGCTGTCAGTGAATGAGAACACTCTTGTTTACATTCACAGACTGAAAACCACTACATACCTAGTCCTGCTGACAGCTGAGAAGTGGATACAATTGTATCCAGTCTAGGAAATGCTCTGTGTACTAAATACATCAGCAGCCGTTGCATAAATGTATCTGCTAGTGCTCTCATTCACTGACAGCAAACAATTATCTGGAAAATTCGGAAAAATGTAAACACAAGTTATATTTGAAAGTTGCACAACTTTTCATTTATACAGTGATTAAGATTTATTTACATAAAACCGGAAAACCCCTGACACGAAGTCCCTGTGGGTGCACGTGCACTTGCGACTTTTTAAAAACGGACCTTTCATAAATGTGTCTGAATCCCGGCCAATCAGTAAGCTACGATAACTTTTCACTACACTTTTATTCCTAATGCTACTAAATGCTGATGGAAACAGTTAATAAATATGTCGCAACGCAGAAAAAAAACACTATTTTGGAGCATACCTTTCCAAAATTCTTCAGCAGAGGTTTTTTATTTTAGATTCTCATCGTTGACATGTTAATCCTCATAAAGTATAACTGCATAGTTCAATGTAATCATTTTTCTAGTGAACATATCCAACGGGAAATTTGCAACATATTCTTAGTAAAAGCTGTCACAGTTGTTAATATGACACTATAGTTTGACACTGTAGATTTTCCACTGGCAATTAATATGGAAGAACATAAACTTGGATTCTTTTAGGCCGGGTTCCCACAGGTCGGATACGCCGTGTAAAAATCCTGCAGCGTATCCAACTTGGAATCAGCAGCACCTTTCATCCGAAAAATTGCACCACATTGCGGTGCAGTTTTTCAGACGGAATTTCCTCTGTGGAAAGCAGTGCTTGGAGAAAAAAAATCTGTTGATTCTTACCCCCTCCCACTTCTCTGCGCGTAGTCCGGCCTCCTACGAGATGACGTTGCAGTCCATGTGACACTGCAGCTTGTGATTGGCTGCAGCGGTCACATGGGATGAAACTTCATCCCAGGAGTCGGACATAAAATCAACAAAAACGCAGCATAAATTGACATGTTGCGGAATTAAATTCTGCAACGCAGGTCAATTTATTAACGTTTATGCTGCGTTTTTTCTCTGCAGCGTGGGCACTAGATATTCTAAATCTCATCCACTTTGTTGCCAGGGAAAAGGGTAACAAGCTTTGCCTCTGAATTCCCCTCTACCACCCCACCCACGCCCTCTGTTCTGCACACATTCTGAAATCACAGCTTACTGCTCTTCTTAAACAAATGGCACTTCATTTCTTGGAAATGTTTTCTCTTCATCATTGCAAAATGTAGCTAATTTTTTTTTTTTTTTACATGTCCTTATGTAAATCACAGCTGAGTGACCCACTTGGTGTCGGCATATGGCTGGTTCACCATACAAAGTGAGCGTTTCTATGTACTGTTTCAACTCTCATTCTTCTAAGGGCTTCTACAGACGAGACTACATCTGTATTTATCTCTCCATATTACAGGCTCCAGCACAGGAGAAGTTTGGCAGCAGACTAGGACGATGAATGACACGGGACTGTTATTGAGTTGGCGCATGCTAACCTGGGGTGCAGAGTCCAAGGAATCCTCTGTTCTTAACCCTTAAAGGGATTGTCCAGTCATAAGTAATTGATGGCCTTCTCCCTTCGAAGTGTAATACTGTGAAACGCCGCTACAAGTGTGTTGGTGATTCACAGTACGAGCAGAAAAGGAATGAAGGGGAGGCAGAGCTCGTATGAGTGCTGCAGCCCCTTCAAAACAGACGATCGGTGGGGGTGCCGGGAGGCGGACCCCGACAGATCAGATGTTGATAGCCTATCCTGAGTATAGGCCATCAATTTCTTCTGACTGGACAACCCCTTTAAACCCAACCAAGGGGGTATGGACTTTGCCGGTAAGATTACAAATTCGGGGTCCCCTGGATTGTCCCCAATAAACTGTCAGGTTGCAGATAGTGGGTATAGTCAGTAGCGTTGTCAAACAAATATTGGTTGGTAACAGACAGCAATGTCAAGTCCAAAAATCAGCATCAGGAGACCAGAAGAGGTTCAGACCAGAGGTCAGTAAACAGATAATCAGATCAAGTGGAGTGCAGACAAAAACTGGGTCAAACACATGAAATTACAGGGAAAGATGCCAGATAACTCAACACCAGGCCTGAGAATCAAGCAAGGACCAGGAGCAGTTCCTCTTTAAAGGGAATGTGACGCTAGAAAAAAATGTATTTTTTTTTTAGTTAAACAATTAGTGTATAGGTGATTAAACATTGTTCTAATTTTTTTTCACGAGTCAGGAAATATTATAAATTAGATTCTAATTTATAATATTTCCCAGTGCTGGTCACTAGATGGAGCAATTCCCCAAATTGCAGCATTGCATGTGGTAAAGCAACCACATTGCTTTATGCTGCAAAATTTGAGAATACTCACTTGCTCTAGTGAGCTCACAGAATCCCCCCTCCTTTATCCTGGCTAGTGCCGGGAAAAACGAGGGGATTGAACGGTCAAACCTCCTACACTGTGTGTCGCCATTTTTTGAGCTAACACACAGTGTAGTAGGTTAACATACAGTAGTAAACACACAGTAAAACACTTACATACACAGAAATAACTTACCTGCTCCAGTCGCCGCCGCTCCCTCCGGTCCGTCCGCTCCGTCTGCTACCGCCGCTCCAAGTGCACAAGTCCGGAAGCCGCGACCGGAAGTAGTAATCTTACTGTCCGGCCGCGACTTCCGGTCCACAGGAAAATGGCGCCAGACGTCGCACAGTTCAACTTGGACTGTGTGGGAGCGGCGCATGCGCCGTTCCCACACAGACGGCGTACAGCATAGTGGATGGAACGGGCCATGTTCGCATTCACTATTGGACTGTATGTGCCGTATTCCATGTCTGTATGTGTCGTTAATCGACACATACAGAAATGGAAAAAAAAATGGCAGCCCCCATAGGGAAGAAAAAGTTCAAAAATAAAAAAAAGTAAAACACAAACACACAAATAAATATAAAAGTTTTTAATAAAACACTAAAATCAAACTGATGTAAAAATTTTTTTTTTCGTGGCACTGTTCCTTTAAAGAGGCTCTGTCACCACATTATAAGTGCCCTATCTCCTACATAATGTGATTGGCGCTGTAATGTAGATAACAACAGTTGTTTTTATTTTGGAAAACGATCATTTTTGAGCAAGTTATGAGCAATTTTTGATTTATGCTAATGAGTTTCTTAATGACCAACTGGGCGTTGTACAGAGGAGTGTATGACGCTGACCAATCAGTGACCAATCAGCGTCATACACTTCTATTTGTTCCAGCCCATTGTTACAGCGGGATTGTGCAGTGAAAGAAGCTGGGCTGGAACAATGAGAAGTGTATGACGCTGATTGGTCACTGATTGGTCAGCATCATACACTCCTCTGTACAACGCCCAGTTGGTCAAAAGTAAATACACGCCCAGTTGGTCATTAAGAAACTAATTAGCATAAATCTAAAACTGCTCATAACTTGCTAAAAAAATTATTGTTTTTCAAAATAAAAACCACTGCTGTTCTCTACATTACAGCGCCAATCAGATTATGTAGGAGATTGGGCACTTATAATCTGGTGACAGAGCCAATTTAAAGCTGATTCCTACTTATCCTGAGTTCATTTTGTAGGCCTAGGCCCAAGAGCACGAGGTAAGTCTCATGTTGTACAGGTATAATATTTAGTGCAGGGACCCCTGTATGAGATTGCCTTGTCGTGGCAGGTGGGCCCACACAATTGGATCAAAATGTGCACTAAGAACCTCACATTTATAAGTATAATGAATATAGCAGTAATGCAATTTAGAATAATTCATATATTCAATGTTCGCATATAATTTAGCGCTCCGCAGAATTCTGCTGCTTCTTTGCGTTTGTTTGCTTTTACATTGCCTCCACAGAAGATTTGCGCCTATTTCTTTCTCTTTTGTCAGGAGGTGCTGAATAACTTTTTTTTTTTCCAGATTAAGAGGTGTGTGCCTTTTAATAAATTAGGCGCAAATCTCACCGACTACCATCCCCAATTTCTTTGCTGCAAAATACACCATTATTAGTAAAGGTTTTGCGTATTGCACTGTCCAAACACTAGTAAATAATATTTGGAGGCTTCTGCATACCATGCCTTGTATGCATAAAACAAGAATGTATTATTTGGATTACTTCTAGTCTGGTACTTTTTGTGTAAGCATCAGGATTATTTTTAACTGTCCTGAGCTAGCTGCAGACCTGCCACGAGATATTAGATTGCCTCTGATTTATTTAAGGAAACCAAGAATGGTTTATCTTTAAAGTTAAGCAGAGACTGACTGGAAATGTCACTGGAAAAATAAATTGTAAGGGAAAAATTGTGAGAATTGTTGAAGAAAAATAAGCTTTTCATGTGAGAAAACTGTTGGATCGGGATGCTTTGCCTATAATTAATTCCGTTTTCATGGATTCTTTGAAAGTTATAAAATTGCCAGTGAAAATATACAAGCCAAAAAAAATGCATTTTATTCTTGTATTACGTGACAGAAAAAGGATGTAAACTGAAAACTTTCCTAATTATTGGTGTTCAGACTTCAGAATAGTCATTTTTGTAAATCAGATGCTTTAGGCGCTGTTCATACGGCGTTCCTTCAGGAATTTTGAGGCAGATTTTGACCGGCCTGCACTCTCTATTTGTCCGTGGCCATTGAGCACCTCGGGCAAAAAACACTGCGAAAACCGTTTTTTCTGCCTCTCATTGATGTCAATGGGAGGTCAGAGACGGGAACGCCCAAAGAAAGGGCATGATACTTCTCTTTCCCGTGAGCGTTTTTGTCTGCTCGCGGGAAAAAAACGCCTCTGCCGCCCATTGATATCAATGGGAGGCATTTTCAACCATTTTATTTGTGCGATTTCCGACGTGGTTTCCACGTAAAAAAAACGCACCAAAAAAACTCCATGTGAACAGGGCCTTAGGGCATTGTTTGGCTGGAGGAGGCAGGTGCCCTTTTTTCGACAATAGTATTTTTGGAAATATTCATATTTTTATCTTTACTGTATTACAGGCTAAGGCCTAATTAGTGTCTGTTTTGCGCGTGTAAAAAACGCAATGTTTTGCATGCATTGCGGTTCCGTGTGACATCCGTGTACGTGCGCGTCAGCGTTTTTTACGCACGTATGTCATCCGTATGTCACGTGTTTTTTACGTCAGCAAAAAAAACTGAAGGTGTTTTTCTTTTTCTCATCATTTCATTAGCAACAGGTGCGTGAAGAAAAACGGACAGCACATGGACGTCATCCGCATGGCGCGGACATTGCATCACACGCCCAGCAGGAGGATTCCACAGATTGATTAAGAGGCGTGCACTATGTATAAAACGCCAGTCTTATTAAATCTCCATAATATTCACTCTGGGCATTCATGCATAAAGTAGAAGGTTAGGATTGATTGGTCAAGGATCCACTTATCTTGTTTTTTTCCCCAAAGTCTTCCATACCAATGTTCAATGGCTCATATTTTTCTTGTCCATCTATGTTGTTCAGCTTTCACGTCCATAAAGAGCCACAGATAATTCTAAAAGCTGGTCGATGATAATTTTTTTTTTTAAAGATCTTTCTTAGGTCCTTCAACTTTACTCATTGTAGCGTAAATGCTGCAAAATTTTCACAACGGAATTCCGCGCGGACATTCCACAGCATTTACAGTAGCAGCAAAGTGGGTGAGATTTTGAAAATCTCATGCCAAGCTGCGGAAAAAAACCGCAGCGAAAACTTTAATAAATTGGCCTGCAGTGCGGAATTTAAACACAGAAAAAAAAATGTCATACTTACCCAGAACTCCCTGCTTCTTCCTCCAGTCCGGCCTCCTGGGATGACGTTTCATCCTGTCACGATCTGTGGGCCGTACCGCCGTAGCGGTATAGCAGCTGGCCACCAGGATACCAAGTCAATGTGGATAGTTCAAATAAGGGTACCTGTGGTAATTCAGACAGTGGCGATGTTTAGGCTCGGATGGGACCTTGGCAGCAGGCAGACACCAGGCGCTGTGTAACGCAGCAGGTATTGGATATGGCAGAACACGACTCCAACTCTCTACGACACAGGAACAAGGTAGTATGGGATACAGGATACGGGTAGCAGGTACGTGAACACTGGGGACTGGAAAACACTAAGAGACAATTTGCAAAGACTAACACGGGTAAACACAACAGGACTATGTCGGTGAGATTAGAAGACAATTGGAGACGGATACATATTCTCTTTTGAAGGATAACCCACTGGACAATATAGTGGGAACTCTAAATAGAAAATTGACTTTTGCATTGGATGAGGGCCTAATCAATAAAAATGAGTTCCAATATTTGGAGGTAAAAGAACCCCGTATGCCCACTATATATGTGCTTCCCAAGGTGCATAAAAATAGGAATACACCTCCGGGTAGACCTATTATTTCGGGGTGTGATGGTCCAACAGATCACCTTGGGAAATACATAGATGAAAAATTGAAACCCTTTGTCCGTACACTTCCATCCTTTGTATTGGATACAGGGGATCTTCTAAACAAAATTGACAATTTGACTCTTGAGGAAGATTTCATCCTGGTAGGATTGGATGTGGAGTCATTGTATACTTCCATCCCACATGATGTTGGTCTTAAAGCGGCCGCGCATTTTCTGGAGAGGAGAGGAGGAGACTGGGCTCACCAAAATGAATTTATTATTGAAATGTTGGAATTCGTTTTGAATTATAACTGCTTTTCTTTTGATGGCAAATTTTATCGTCAGATTCGTGGAACTGCCATGGGATCCTCTTGTGCACCATCATATGCCTGCTTACATTTGGGCTGGTGGGAAGAATTTATAGTATACCCACATCCCCTCTTCAGAAAATGCGCCTCTGTTTGGCTTAGATATATGGATGATGTTCTCTTATGTTGGAAGGGACCATTGGATTTGCTAGAAAGCTTCATCGGAGATTTAAATTCCAATAAATTGAATATTCTTCTGACCTTCACTTATAGTGAAGATCACATTAGCTTTTTAGATCTTAATATTCATAGGGAGGGAAATAGATTAAAAACGACCACATATCGGAAACCAACATCAGGTAATACCCTTTTGGCAGCAAGTAGCCATCACTTTCCCTCTCAAATTAAGGGGATCCCGATAAGCGAATTTCTTCGAATTCGTCGTAACTGTACTGATTTCAGGGACTTCAAAAGCGAAGCACACGATCTATCCTCTCGCTTTGAAGATAGGGGATACTCCAAAAAAATGATCAAGAAAGGATACAATAGGGCATCTAGGCAGAATAGAGAGGAAATTCTCAAAAGAGGTAAAAAAGATAACAGTGATAATAGAGTCAGATTCATTTCGAGGTATGGTTCCCATTGGAACATACTTCGGAATTTGATGATTAAAAACTGGCCACATTTAACTTTGGACAAAAGAATCAACTCAATAGTGGGGAATGTACCGAGTATGGTTCCCAGAAAGGCCCCCACGCTGAGGAATATGTTGGTGAGTTCTGAGTTCAAGAGAAGGACCCCAGACAATGAGAAATGGCTACAGAAACGTCCAAAAGGAATGTTCATGTGTGGCTCTTGTAGATGTTGCAAGTATGTGTTAAAATCAGATACCTTTCTTGACAGTGAACATAAAAGGGAATTCAAAGTCTATAATTTTATTAATTGCCGCTCAACCATGGTCGTTTACTCTATTATCTGCCCATGTGGGAAACAATACATTGGGAAAACGAAACGAGAATTACATATTCGTATTAGCGAACACATTCTGGACATTGCCAAGGGTGAAATGACAAATCCTTTAGCTGCACACTTCAAAACGTATCATGCCCAATCACCAACTGGCTTAAAATTCATGGGGATTTATCAATTATTTCAAGACAGAAGGGGAGGTGATCTCAACCGAACACTCCTCCAGAAAGAAACTATGTGGATTTACACACTGGGAACCTTGAATCCTAGGGGACTAAATAATGAAATAAAATTTAATATGTTCCTTTGAATAGATGGGAGCCAAGAGGCTGTTTTGTCTCCTAGCATTGTATTCCCTTCTCATCTCTCGGTATTTTGGAGTTACCTAGTATTAGATAAAAACAATACTTTATGGATGAGTGTTGGATCAAAAAATGGGACCCTAATTATTTCATCCTTGGAGAAAGACTTAGTAAAATTGAGTGTGAAATTTTTGGATCAGATAATTCTTTTTCCCTTGGAAGCCTAGTGTGTGTCTTTGGTCTGGATATCCCATTTCTTATACATTGGTAATCTACTTTTAGTGGAATGAGTATGAACAATTTTTTTTTTTTTTTTTTTTTCCAATATGAAATGATTAATTAATTGGATAAATATTATAAAATAAATGAAGATTATATCCATCTCTTGCAATCCTATGTAGTGAGGAGAGTTGCGGTTTTGGTCCCCGTGGGTGGTGGGAATTAGGGATCCATTGTTCTATGGACACTGGATCCCTCTTCCTGCCCCCTTTGGGATCCCTCGACAGCTTCTACCATGTGCCATAGTCTTATACATATATACATAATTTTATGAAATTTAGTAGTAAAATTATCAAACTAATCTTTATTGTATTAAAATCAAATTGATTCGGGGGTGGTGGGGACCCGGGTCCTAATACCTTAACAGGTGATGGTCCTCTCTCCCTGCTTCCCCTGAAGTATTATAAGAATTTCAAATCGTATATGTATAGGGAATTAAAAAATTAATAAATCGATCAGACTTCGGCGTCTTTTATTTAAAAGGTCTAATAAAGGATCCGTTATTGAAGAAAAATTTGTTCCTTCAGAAATCCAACATAGGGTCTGGATATTAGTAGTCAACCGTATTTACGGAAGAATTCATATTTGAGTTCAGGTAGCAATTGTACTCCTATGTAAAATTCAGTTATTGGTCTTATCTTGATAAAGTATAGACACACCACTGATTGCCCTTTCTTTGAAAATACCGAATATACTTATGGATGTGATTTAATGGATATAGGAATTGCATGTTTGAATATAAAAATGTCTATGTCGGTTATCAAAATTGAGAGATGGATAGCATTATGGCATCTCATGAAAGATCTAGATATATTATTCTATAATATCTTTCAAACATTATGTTTTTTATCATTGAACCAATGAATGAATTTGGGACACTATAAATATGGTGTGTTTGGCAGTACCTGTCAAACTGCTCTGAAGAAATCCCGTTCAGGGATGAAACGCGTCAGCTGTTCTAATTAACGGGGCGGGTAGTGACGTCCAAACCCTGCCCTGAGAATACCTGTCCAGTGTTGAAGATCACACGTGGAAGGAGACATACTCTGGAAGTTTTATTTATCTGGTTGCCGGTGTGCGATCCTGTTCCATTGGGTCTGTTCCTCTCGGAGTGCCCTTATCCAGCTGATATACCGGGGTGCGATCCTGCATTGTCGGGTGGAGATTTGAAGGCTTTGAAATTTATGTGTGGCCACACAAAGTGAACTTTCCTTCTGTGGAGATTTGCTATTTTCCACCTCAGAGCTGACCGCTTCCCTGCATGGTTTCCCGGCACTTGCTGGATGTCGAAGGTAAAGGTAAAAAACCTATAAAAGTTGATGTCTTGCCTTAAAGCCTAATATCATGAGAGCTACACATTGACCCAAAGGTCTGTGAAAAGACTTCCTATCACCATAAAATCTGATTTGGATCTGAGGATTCATTAATGAGAAGGAAAAAAAGCACGCTGTTAACCACATTCCTTTAATTCATGAGGCTATTTTCCTATCTTGAGAGTAAAGTCATGTTACTTACATATAAAGTGAATTTCTTTAAAAATTTCATTACCAGCTACTCCAAATAGGAACTCTGGCCATTTTGTGATAAAAATAATATATATGTTTGAAAACCGCAAGTGTGAACACAACCCAGCGGTTTTTCATTTTTTGAAATCTTTCAAAATTGTTTATACATATATAGTTTGATATATATCCATCAGGCAATATCACCTATGTTTTGAAGGTTCTATTGTATGTTTTCTTTCCTGGCCAGGAGATTTCTCTTTTTAAATTGTAAATTTTGTATTCATGTATAAATTAAATGTGGCCGGTATTATCTGGATTCAAAAATAAAATACTATGTTAAATTTTATTTAACCCAAGAGTGCCTAGTTATATTTCTGGATCATTTTTCTTTTTTCTTTTTTTCTAAACACAACAATGCTCAGGCAATGAAGGAAGGAGCAGGGCCCTTCTTATAGTCCAGGGTGATCATGGGCTAATTTTTACATACTTTTCAGGTGCGCGCTCACGCTCGTGCCTGTCCCTAAAGGTGCGCTATTGATTTTGTCGAAAAACAGAAACCTGCCGGAATGGTGACAAACGGAAACCATTAGCAATGTTTCCGTCACCATTGATATCAATGTCGATGCAAACGGAAGCTAAGGTTTCCATTTGACTTTCCGTTGAGGGGTTCACCCGACGGAAACCTCCGACAGAACCCCTCAACGGAAAGCCAACGCTGATGTGAACAAGCCCTTAGCAAAGGGGAAAATACATAACAAAGTAGACCTACAAGATCTGCTTTTCTTTTTGGTAAAGTACACAGACATCCAAAATGTCCCATGGTCAAATACATATAAATACACATGACACAAGTTTTGGAGATGGTCTAGATACCCAAGTGGCCCCATAACAGAGGAAAAAACAGAGTAGCTCTTTTGTTCTTTATGGTTGTTACCAAGGAAATCTGTTGTACAACCGCCATTCCTATATCTATCTGCTACCTCTACTTTACCTAGATTCACACACTATATGTTACAAGTTCTGATTCAGATGCTGCTTTTCAGCTTTGGATTCACAATTTTTGAAATACATTTTTAATTATACAAAGATTTGGTTCAAGATAAAAACAATTGAACAAAAACTTTTGTTGCATTGTTCTTGCCTTTTGATTTTGTCTAATGCCCCATGCACACGAACGTGCTTTTGCGGCCGCAAGTCCCCCGAAAACCACGGGAGAATTGCAGCCCCATTCATTTCTATGGGGCCATGCACACGACCGTAGTTTTTACGGTCTGTGCATGGCCCAGGAGCCCGCGCCGCAGAAAGAACGGGCATGTCTTATTACGGCCGTCTTCTGCGGTCCGGGCTCATTGAAAATAATGGCCGCGGCCATGTGCATTGCCTGCGATTTGCGGGCGGCTTGCGGCTGACAGTCCGCTGCCAGCCGACCCGAAAATCACGGGCGTGCACATGGCTACGGTCGTGTGCATGAGGCCTTATTCACCTTCACTTTTTTTGCCCTTGAATATCGGTTGGGTAAGCTTGGCAGATAATGTACTTACTAGGGAGATATACCAGAAAAATTCACTTATTTTCCTCCTAGGCTTACTTGCATTTTCTGTTAACTGTGTTTAGGCTTTATATAGATACTCTCGTCTCTGCAATGCTGAGGCAACATTTATTGGAAAAAACAGTGACACAGGTGACAGAGGTTCCAGGTTAATTCCCTGTGGAGAGACTATTCTGCCTTGCAGAGAATCTAAAAGAAAACAAGAAGCGTGCTTCACTTCATTTACTGATGCAAGCTGGCAGAAGTCATTTTCAAGTCTTTTTGGTGGGCCAGTCATTAGTACTGCTGCCTTCCAGCATTTTTTTTGTTGTGTGTTCATATTGCTTTTTTTTATATATAAAATTGGCCTTGTCAGTTGTGTTGTTTCAGGGAAATTAGATTTTGAGCCCCGGGAACAAGGCCATTGTGTTGAATGTGAAATTTCTGCAGTTGGCAGAATCGTCCACAAGACTTCGCACAATGTTTGTGAAAAGGACACTCAATAAAACAGTCTCCCTGCAAGAACATGCATTTGAGACGATAAGAGATCAGTTCCTCTATTGTGACTTTCTTTCTGTAACATCTGAGTAAAAGTCTAATTCTGAGAGCGCCCCCCTCCCATAGCCATTGGGAATTCTTGAAATGAGGAACCTTGTTATTCTGTACCTTGTTTTACCACAATTTTCACAAAATGCCCTCCGTGTAACCCCTCTTTCTTAACCAATATTTTTTCTCTCAATTCATTTTTTCAGTATTTAGGCCAGGATGAATACTAGGACAAGAACATTGTAAATAAGTTCATTCTTTCACATTACCATTTTAAGTAATCTAACAAGCGTGTTGGTAGTGCATTAACCACAATTAAGAGGGAGACCATTGTCACTTTTGGTAGCCTGGCTTTCAACTGTTCTAGCGCCTTTTCCTCTTTGTACAGAGTCTCCTCCCTTAACCCCTTAACCCTTTAATGACATGCCATTGCATACGCCCATTGAAGTGTGGTGTCAGCTGTATTACACAGCCATCACCCGCTAAGTATGGAGCGAGCTCAGTCCTTGAGCCCGCTCCACAATTCCCCTTAACGGCTGTCACGAACATGTACAGTGCATTCAGAAACTTTTCAGACCCTTTCACTTTTTTCACATTTTGTTATGTTGAGGCCTTGTGCTAAAATAAGTAAAAATTCACGTTTTCCCATCATTCTGCACTCAATACCCCATAACGACAAAGTGAAAACAGAATGTTACTAATCTTTGCTAATTTATTGAGAAGGAAAAACTAAAATATTGCATGGACATAAGTATTCAAATCCCTTACTCAGTACTTAGTTGAAGCCTCCAGTCTTCCTGGGTATGCAGCCACAAGGTTTACCCACCTGGATTTGAGGATTTTTCTCTGCAGATCCTCTCAAGCTCTGTCAGGTTGGATGGGGAACGTCGGTGGACAGTCATTTTCAGGTTTCTCCAGAGATGTTCGATTGGGTTCAAGTCAGGGCTCTGGCTGGGCCACTCAAGGACATTCACAGATTTGTCTCTAAGCCACTTCTGTGTTGTCTTGGCGTTGTGCTTAGGGTCATTGTCTTGTGGGAAGGTGAACATTCGGCCCAGTCTGAGGTACAGAGCACTCTGGATCATGTTTTTATTAAGAATATCTATGTACTTTGCTCTTGTACTTTCTTTCAACCGTGACCAGTCTCCCTGTCCCAACCACTGAAAAACACCCCAAAAGCATGATGTGGCCACCACCATGCTTCACTATAGGAACAGTATTGGGCAGGTGATGAGCAGTGCCTGGTTTCCTCCATACATGATGCTTAGCATTGAGGCCAAAAAGTTCAATCTCGGTTTCATCAGACCACAGAATCTTGTTTTTTCACAGGCTCAGAGTCCTTTAGGTGCTTTTTTTCCAACTCCAGGTGGGCGTTTATGTGTCTTTTACTGAGGAGAAGCTTCTTTCTTTCCACTCTGCCATATTGGTGCAGTGGTGCTGCAGTGATGGTTGATCTTCTGCAAGTTTCTCCCATATGCACACAGGATCTTTGGAGCTCAGCCAGAGTTACCATTGGGTTCTTGATCACCTCTCTTACCAAGGCCCTTCTCCCCTGATTACTTAGTTTGGTGTGGTGGCCAGCTCTAGGAGGAGTCCTAGTTGTTCCAAACTTCTTCCATATAAGAATTATGGAGGCCACTGTGCTCTTGGGAACTTTTCAATGCAACAGAATTTTTTTGTACCCTTCTCCAGATCTGTGCCTCCACATAATCCTGTCTCTGAGCTCTACAAGCAGTTCTTTCCTCCTCATGTCTTGGTATTCACTCTGATATGCATTGTCATTGTGAGACCTTATAGGGGAGACCTTACAGCGGTGTGTCTTTCCAAATCATGGAAATTTACCACAGGTGGACCCCAATCAAGGTGTAGAAACATTTCAAAGATGCTCTGGAGAAATGAGAGGCCCCCAGAGCTAAATTACATGTGTTATAGGAAACGGTCTGAATAGTTAGGTCCATGCGAAATTTGAGTTTTTAATTTGTAATAAATTTGCAAAAATTTCTACAATTCTGTTTTCACTTTGTCATTATGGAGTTTTGAGTGCAGAATGATGGGGAAAAACTTGGATTTTTATTTATTTTAGCATAAGGCCTTAATATAACAAAATGTGAAAAAAGTGAAAGGGTCTGAAGACTTTCCGAATGCACTATACATGTACATGACAGCCATTAAGGGGAATTGTGTAGCGGGCTCACAGGCTGAGCTCGCTCCATACCTAGTGGGTGACAGCTGTGTTATTCACCCTATGCCTCACTGCAATGGGCGGAATCAAAGATCACTTTCATTCCTCCCGTTTAACCACATGATCGCGGGTGCTGATGGTCGTCATGGCAGCCTGGGGGCCTAATGGAGGCCGTATAGAAATGAATAAATAGACCTTTCAATACATAGGGGTGTTGTGTGTCAGTGAGATGCTTCACGTAATCTCAAAATATAAAAAAATGGGCACATCAAAATGAGAGGCCACAACTTGTTAAAATCAAAAAAAGATATATTCTTTGTATAAATATAATAGTATACAAAAACACTATGACAATAGTGCAAAAGTCTAGAAAAGTAATCACCCTATATGGCGAAAACCTTTGATTCAGATAGACCGGTGAGACATCATTTATTCCGGACCTGGGATCTGGAGACCTTCGGCAGAGACCCACGTGGAAGGTAAGTCGGCGTTTAGACTATGCCAGGTGCAACGTTTCGGGGGACCTCCTCCTTTCTCAAACGTGTCAAGCAACATCCGGTGCAAGCTTAAATAGTGGAAGTGAAGCAGCTGATTGTGTCAACAGATGTAAGTAGAAAAAGCATCTTTTTGTGATTTCAAATATAATAAAAAAAGGCTTGGTAGTAATCAGAGTTATTTACAATGTTTTTTTTAACATATTAAGTAGTTGTATCAATATTGATTAAATTATGTCCTCTGAGTTCATAGATATAACTTGTCAATGTGATATCCTGGCTATCTATAATTTATAAAGTTTGGCAAATAAGTTGATCCCTGTTGAATTAACGCTATTAAGTGTGTATATCCAAAAGACTTCCCTTTGGAGTAGTTTGGTTTTAATGCAATCGCTATCAATTCCTGGAATTTCTTCAAGAATGCACCATTTTAACTCTGTTGTTTCACCATGTTTTCTTTTTGGTGTAATAGATGAAGTTATTGTTTGTTCCTTGATTTTTTGTCTGTAAGTTTTAATTTAGACTTTGCCGCTAGGGCATTTCAACATGTATATGACATTTTTGCAATTGCAATTGTAGTATCCTTTGTGGTATAATTTATGGCCTTTAGTAGGATGGTTAAAGTGGTCTCCTTTAATAATAGAGCTACAATAAGGGCGGGACATGCAGGGATATATACCATTTTTAGGTGTGTTTAGGAAAACTTGTTTTGCAGTTTGTTTTTTCCGAACATCAGCACAGATAAGTTGATTGGCTATAGATTTCCTTGAGCGATAGACAAATTTTGGTCTGCCACGAAATAGAATGCCATATTTAGGGTCATATCTCAACATGTCCCAATATTATTTATTGTAGTTTTAATGAGGTTAACATGACTGTCATAAGTGGAGATGAACAATAATTGTTGCTCATTATTTTTATTTTTATGTGTACGTAATTCTTCTCTGTTATAAGATGATATTTCATAGCCGATTTTAATCATTTCATTCCTTAGGTTTCTAATAAATTGTAGTCATTAGTATGTTATTGTCATTTTTATTAATTTTGACATCTAAATAGTTTATGTTATTCTTATTATATTCCAATGAGAATTCGATAAGTTTATGACATTTGTTGATATAGGATACAAAATTTTTAAGATTATCTACACTATCGTTCCATAGAAGGAACACGTCATCGACGTAACGAAGCCATAGTGTTCTTTGTATAAGCAATCATGAATATATGAAGATTCAAAGAATTCCATAAAAATATTAGCATACTATGGAGCTGCAGAAGAGCCCATCGAGGTACCTTGTAATTGAAGGTAAAAATCATTATAAAATCTAAAATAATTTTTGGTCAAGACGAGGTCTAATAAGGTAATGAAAAATTTAATTTAAATCTACTAAGTGTAGCATCTTCACAAAATTTATGTCTCACTGCTGAGAGACCCTCATTGTAAGGAATGTTGGTGTATAGACTTTTGATGTCTAGTGTACATAGTATGGTATGCTCATGAATGGCAACATTGGTAATTCTATTTAGGAAGTCAGTGGTGTCTCGTAAACAATTTGGAAGCCTAGCAAAATTTTTTTGAAGAAAGGAGTCAACATAAATTGCAAGATGTTGAAGAATTTAGTTAATTCCAGAGACGATTGGTCGTCCTGGAGGTTTATCAATATTTTTATGCACCTTCGGTAGAAGGTAGAAAACAGGTATTCGAGGATGTTTATTTGTTAAGGCTGTTTTCAAATCTTGATCTATAATTTCTAATAAAACAGCATCTTCAATTACCTCGTCAATCTCCTTTTTCAAATTGTTGGTAGGGTCACCTTTTAACTTTTTATAAATTTTAGAATCAGCAAGCTGGTTGAGGGCTTCTTCACGATACATGTAACCATGATAATTTTGGCCCCTCCTTTAACAGCCCTTTTGATTGTAATAGAATTGTCCTCCTTTAGTTCTTTGATGTCTGTGTATTCTTCTTTCTATAGATTAAAGTGAGGTTTGTGCAGGTGAATGGTTAGGTCCATGCGAAATTTGAGTGTTTAATTTTTAATAAATTTGCAAATATTTCTAAAACTCTGTTTGCATGTTGTCATTATGAAGTTTTGAGTGCAGAATGATGGGGAAAGACGTGAATTTTTACTTATTTTAGCATAAGGCCTAAACATAACAAAATGTGAAAAAAGTGAAAGGGTCTGAAGACTTTCCGAATGCACTCTACATGTACGCGACAGGCAATAAGGGGAATTGTGTAGCGGGCTCACAGGCTGAGCTCGTTCCATACCTAGCCGCTGACGACTGTGTAATACACACTGCAATGGGCGGAATCAAAGATCATTTTCATTCTGCCCGTTTAACCCCTAATGGTGCTAATGGTTGTCATGGCAGGCTGGGGGCCTAATGGAGGCCGTAAATGTAAAGGATTTGCCAGACACAGGTTCTGTGTCGACGCCCGTGGGCAATCAGTCTGCACCTGCTCCTATGTCTGTGAGACTGACTCCATCTTCCACCACTCAGGATGGCAGGCTTAGGAGTGGGAGAGCCTATCACATCCTGGCCAGACTGAGCTAGTTCCCGCCCACTGTCTATTTATACCTGCCTTTCCTGTTCCTCCTTTGCCTGTGATTCTTCTATGCTTGTTTCCTGGCTTGCTGCTGCTGCATGTACTACTGATCTTCTGCTTGTTATTGACCTTGGCTTTCTGACCACTCTCCTGCTCAGCGTTTTGTACCTCGCTCTCTCCTGGTTTGACTCGGCTCGTTCACCACTCTTGTTGTTCACGGTGTTCCGTGGGTAGCTGCCCCGTTTCCCTAGCTTCTGTGTACCCCTGCTTGTTTTGTCTGTCTTGCACTTACTGAGCGTAGGGACCATCGCCCAGTTGTACCCCGTCGCTTAGGACGGGTCGTTGCAAGTAGGCAGGGACTGAGTGGCGGGTAGATTAGGGCTCACCTGTCTGTCTCCCTACCCCGTCATTACAGTAAATAAATGAAAAACTAGACCTTTACCTTGACAGGTCTGCCATCTTTGTACGCCTCTGGCAGGGCTTCAAAGGGGACTGACAGTATAGCAATATGCTGCAATACATTAGTATATCATGAAAGCGTTCCAACGATCACTGGTTCAAGTCCCGTAGTAAAGTAAAAAAAAATAACTTTTCCCACTTTTCCCTAAGGCAATGTTAAAAAAATAAAAGTTAACATAACATGTATCGCCGTGTCCGTAAAACTCTGAACTATTACAATATAGTGTATTTAACCCGTTTGATGAACACCGTAAAAAAAAAACAAAAAAAACACCCAAATTGCTGTTTTTGGTCACCTTAGCTCTCAAAAAAATTAACTAAAAAGTGATCAAAATGTTGCATGTACCCCAAAATGGTATAAATAATAGTTACATTAGAACAATTTTATTAAATATCTCGTTAAAAAACAGGGAAACAATCCCCCTGTCATAACCCAATGTGCTCAAAATAATAAGAATAACAGACAAAACCGAGTATATATTCATCATTTGGTCCAGTTGTGGATCCTATAGATGAACAAACTAGTATTGATACTTGGAGGTAATTGTGCCTAACAATGTTGCTACAGCAGACCAACCCTAAGGCCTCATGCACACGACCGTAGCCATGTGCACGGCCGTGATTTTCGTGTCGGCTGGGGGCGGATTGTCACCCGCGAGCCGCCCGCAAATCGCGGGCCGTGCACATGGCCGCGTCCATTATTTTCTATGAGCCTAGACCGCAGAAAACGGCCGTAATAAGACATGTCCGTTCTTTCTGCGGTCCAGGCTCCTGGGCGATGCACGGACCGTGTAAACCACGGTCATGTGCATGGGCCCATAGAAATGAATGGGGCCGCAATTCTCCCGTGGATTTTCGGGGGAATTGCGGCCGCAAAAGGACTTACTATAGTTGGACAGACAGGACATTCCCTGAATGACCGAGGTAAATGGGCTAAAAGATCTAAATATGCTGTCACCTGCACTTATTCCCTCACTATTTTGACCCAAATGTGAAATATAAAAAAAAAAAAAAAATAACACATATTTGGTCCAACCCCAACTATAAAGCTGTTATGTTATATAACCCGCACGGTGAACGCCGTAAAATATAAAATAAAAAACAATAGCAGAATCGCTGTTTTCTGTTCATCCTGTCTTACAAAAAATGTGATAAAAAGTGATCAAAAAGTCGCATGTACTCCAAAATGATAGCAATAAAAACTACAAGTCGTCCCGCAAAAGAAAAGCCCTCATACAGCAGCTTTGGTGGAAAAACGAAAAGTTTTGGCTCTTCAAATTTGGAGACAAAAACAAATAATTTTGAAAAAAAAGTGTTTTTACTGTGTAAAAGTAGTAAAACATACAAAAATTAGATAAATTTGGTATCGTCACCATTGTTACGATCCGCTGAATAAAGTTATTATGTTATTTTTACCACATGGTAAACTGCATAAATTTAGGACGCAAAAAAGTGTGGCAAAATTGCTGGTTTTTTTTCTATTCGTCCCAAAAGAGTTAATAAATAGCGCAGTTGACTGCACTATTGATTCCGACATAACGGGGACAAACGGAAACCATAAGCAACCGAAGCATTAAAAGGTCCGACAGAACCCCTCAACAAAAACCAAGGCTGATCTGAACAGTCCCTAATATTTGTGCTTGCTTCTTGGCTGCTTTTTAGCTTTTCCCTATTGCGGCACAGGTGTGATCTAGGACTACAGCTTAGCCACAGTATCTACAGGTAGTTTGGGGCAGTCGGAAATCCACCTCGTGTTCCATCATTGGTTCAGGCTTCTGCTTTCTCGCTCCCTTACTACAGCTCTTCCTTATTGAATGCTGTGTATAAACACAAGCCCAGCACAAGCTCACCTAGAAGTCAGTGCATGGAGAGGTGATTTTTATTATAGGAACAGCAGAATGTTTATAAAGTACAGATTACGAAAACTGACAACTCTACTAGTCTTCAGCATCAATTGCAGAGAGGAGGGGTTAGAGCTCTGGATGTCGGAACGTGCTCCCTTTAACGTACTGTTTAAATTCAATTATATTAAATTCCTATCAAGCGCTGATAATAAAATCAATTTATAGTTGTGTGCATGATGTCATAGGAATTATTTAGATTGCTTACTAAAACTAAGGCTTGTTAAAAAAAACTTTCTGGAGAGATTTATTCCTTCGCCACAAACATACTGTATCTCACCAAAGCCATTCCAATTGTCTCAATAAAGAGACTAGATGGTTACATTGTGAGAGTGAGTAATCACTAGATGGCTAAAACAAAATACAAATTTACAGGACAAGTTATCTCCCTAGTTGAGTTAATTATCTTGCTGTCCCCTTTGTTTTATGTTTGTTTAATGCATTGGTACCTTCTGTAATTTACAGTACAACTCTTCGTAGCTAAGGCAAAGGAACATTTCTAATTAATTGTGTAAGAAATCATTTGCAATGTTCCCGTACTATATAAACATAGTTAAATACCAGTTACACCAATAGAAAACATAAGTGATTGATAAAGTCACAGTATCTACTTCCGGAGGTTTGTTTGTGTGACAAAGTGTGATCTTTTGCCCAGACTGGTAGAGCTCCATTTTCCCTCTGTAGTAGCAGAAATTACAGATGCTGATAGCATAGTTTGTGAACAAAGTGACAGCTGTCCCTTTTTCAGCCTTACCATTGTACCTACAGAATAAATTGTCTATATACTGCCCCAAAAAAACACTGAAGCATGTGATTAGTTCTGGTATTACTCAAAGCCCCAATAAAAAAATGTCAGTATGTTTTAATATTACCAATTTAATCATAATGTTTGATCTCTGTTCAGGCATGTAAATATTGAATGAGAGAGTTTCGTCTCTCTCTCTCTCTCTCACAGCAGGAAGTCACAGCACAATCTCAAGCATTAACATTAAACATCAACAAATAAATTACATCAATTTAATCAGATACATGTTGTCAAACCCTTTATAGTGAAACACAGTTATAGTCCTGACTAAACAAGTTTAAGAATTAGCACGTAGTTGTTGGCAACCACTTTATGGTGAAAAGTTGTGATTTTAATTAAATGGTAGGGCTTCCAATTTATCGTCAAAAAACATTGACACTGCACAAAAAGTTATTGCTTTCATTTGACGTATTGATGCAAGTTCACTGTAAGGTAAGTTTGCTGTTAAATAGCTTTTTACGTACAGATAAATCTAAAATAGATCATTCCTCAATCAATCTCAAACAGATAATATTCCTTCAATGTAAGAACATGGACATTGTTCTGTGGTTAACAGAATGCTATACTTACATTTAAAATCCACAGGGGATAAGGGGACCCCATTCTTTGGATTGCTGAGGGTCCTAGCAGAAGTGGAACCCCTACCTATCAGACATTTATGGCATATACTGTTGCCATAAATGTCTCAAATGGGAATAACACTTTAAAATCTTATTGGGATTTTTGTGAGTGATAAAATCTGACAATGTGGCCCTCATATCAGAAAAGGTAGTGAACCCCTTCAGTAAAGACTCTTAAACCTCTTTGATCATCAAAAAGTTTGTCTACTATAAAACAGTGAATAGACGACAGGGAGAACAGGGATGGCACTGCAGTACCTCTCCCACAATTAGTGTTGGATGTGGCGTTCGGTGCCCATCAGTGGAATTTATTCTGGGGGCTACATGGATTTATTAGGCTAGGTTCACATCCTGATCGCAAGTGTGGTCAAAAATGGCGCAAAAAATAGTGCAAAATCCACTTGTTTTTTACCTCTAAATTATACAGTTATTATATAAACACTATACAAAGACCAAGTGCTCTAGAGACCATATAAGTGAATATACTACAGTTTTATCCAGTGACTCACAGGTGACTTCTTCTCTGATTGGGGTCGTTCACTTTCCTCTTATTTCTCATCTGGCCCAGACCGCCATAATGACTTCTTCCACCCACTACTCTTCTCTGCAGAATTAGAAGCACAAGCATCTCTAAATCCTTGATTTTCCAGCACCCTCCCAACCCATTTCCAACCCTCTTCACAAACTTGCCATCCAGATGGTAATAATCCAATTTTGGTGACTCACACAGTAATAGTACTCCCTTTTGTGCTCCACACAGTAATAGTGCGCTCTTGAGGCCCCAGACCGTAATAGTGCCCCCACACTATTGTAATTCCCCCTTTGTGTCTTCAAACAGTAGTAGCCCCTTTTCTGCCCCTACACAGTAGTAGTTCCCTTTTGTGCCCACACACAGTTGTAGTCCCCCTTTGTGCCCCCATATAGTAGTTAGGCCCCCCATACAGTAGTTAAGCTCCCCATACCGTATTTATGTGCCCCCATGCATTATTTAGGCCACCATACAGTAGTTAGGTGCCCCATATAGTACTTAGGCCCCTAGATTGTAGTTTGGTCCCCCAGATAGTAGTATGGCCCTCATATGGTAGTTAGGTTACCATATAGGAGTTAGATTTCTTATACAATAGTTAGATGCTCCCATATAGAAGTTAGGTACCCCATATAGTACTTAGGTGCCCCCATATAGGAGTAAGGCCCCCAGATACTAGTTTGGTGCTCCATGTAGCAGCTAGGACCCCATATAGAAGTTAGGTCCCCATATAGAAGTTAGTCCCTAATACAGTAGTTAGGCTCCCATATAGTAGTTATGCCCCATATAGTACTTAGGTGCCCCATATAGTACTTAGGTTCCCCTATAAAGTAGCAAGGCCTCCAGATAGTAGTTCAGGCTCAATGTAGCATTTACTGTAGGCTTCCATGTAGAAGCTAGGCCCTCATGCAGTAGTTAGTCCCCATTTGGAAGTTAGGCCCCAATACAGTACTTAGTCTATCATATAGAACTTACACCCCCATATAGTAGTTAAGTGCCCCCATACAATAGGTAGGTTCCCCATACAGTAGGTAAATTCCCCCTACAGTCATTTTGTTTCCATACAGTAGTTTGGTTCCATATACAGTAGCTGGGCTCCTATTTCTTTGCAGCAAAAAAGAAAAAAAGTAAGGAACTCACCTAACCTCGTTTCCATGACGAGATGCTGGGTCTTCTGCCTGGCGAAGGTGGTGTAATGAAGGGACGTTGATGCCTAAAACAGCCTGTGACTTACCAGAAAAAGTGGCGGGTCATTGTGCCAATGGCTCTCTACTCCGCCACAGTAAGCGGCGCACACCTAATGCTCCTGGTGGGTCTCCATGTGTGTTAGGATGCTGCCGCAATGATAAGCTGTTTTCGTCCACTCTTTGTGCCAGACTAGAGTCCACCAGGGGATTCACTGGCTACCCGGTGGGCCAGTCCGAGCCTACCCACAGTATGTCTTTGAGACTGCATGCTGTGAGAGCGGAGAATGAGCAGCAAGGGGATTTGCTCAGAGAATGTGGTATAGCTCTTACATATACTTTTAGACTCTTTTTACATCAGCCGATTTATACCACTTAATGACCACCGTTTCACAATATAACACATCGATCGGTGCTCGTTTAGCTCCATGCACATAGAACCATCATTTTACTGTATGGGGGACAAATAATATTGTCCATCCCCATACAGTTTGCATAATTGTCAGCAGCACTTTTCCTGTTTTACACAAAACACATGTGCTGCCAACAACTATGATTTTTACTGCTGCATAAAAGATATGATCAGCCGACACAGGAGTGTTTGCTTGTTTGTCGGCTGATTGCTGGGCCCTTTTAACGAGCGTTCCACTTACCAATCATTAGCTCGTGTAATAGGGCCTTTACACACCAGGAAGAGCCATCCACTCATTAAGCATGGAGACAGAAAACTTGCATTTACAGAAACCAGCTGAGGAGAGAAAAAAAAACAAACCAAAATACGCACTAGGTACGTTAAGACCGCACGTGTTTTGGACCTTAATGAGCATGCAATATTTTTTGTTTTCTTCATAGTCGCATCTCGAGGCATATTTTTTTTTCTTTTTCCATAGACATAACTGTGTGATGGCTTGTTTTTTGGGGGACGAATTTTATTTTTTTATTCACCATTCTGGGCTGCATATAATTTATTGATTAGATTTTATAATGTTTTATTAGGTGGATTGCAAAATTCCACAGTTGTTTCTTTGCTTTTCTTTTTCCACTGTTTATGGAGCGGTAAAAATAGCCATGTAACGTTATTCTAAGGGGCAGAACAAATCCGGCAAAACTAAATAAGTAGTAAGAGTTTTTTTTAAGTTTTAGTACTTTTGCACAATGAAAACTTGTTTTATAGAAAAAAGTCATTTTTGTGTCGCAGCATTGCGAGATCCATAACTTTTTTATTTTTCCGTCAACATAGCTGTATGAGATCATGTTATTTTTGTGGCACGGGTTTCAGTTTTTATTGGTACAATTTTGGGGCACATATAATTTAGTGACTTAATTTTATATTCTTTTTTGTGGGGATGAATGCAAAAAAAGCAGCGATTCCGCCATTGTTTTTTGCATTTTTAGCCCCAGTGTTTAGTACACAGTAAAATTAACAAGTTAACTTTGTTATACGGGTCGTTATGTTTACGATGATACCACATATGTATTTTTTTTTATGGTGAACTATTTAAAAAAATTAAATAATGAAAAAATATATTTTTGGGGAGGCTTTTCTTTTTTTTTTGTAGGAAACTTTATTAAACGTAATTGCCCTTTTTTTTGTTCCCCGCTTTTTACAGAAGTGAAAATGCTTTGGAATAAATAGTATTTCAAAGCATTATTGCCAGTCAGTGCAAGCAACTTATTAGGCTATGCCTCTGGCCTCATGCTTATGACAGACCTGGAGGGTCCAATGGGCTAGCAGAGGGAGCCCCTCCCTCTGTCAAACCCCTTAGATGCCACATTCAATAGCGACTAAGGGATTAAATGATTGGAGACCAACTTTATTGGTCTCCGATCAGTGCCATGTGCCCAAGGCTGTTAACAACAGACTGGGCACCAGGATTGTACAGTGCATAGCGATGCAATCTTCTTCTGAAGTGCCACCCTAGTATAGGATCTAAGGTGGTCGAGCATGACACTGTGGTTCTAGGAACACCATAGCGAGAATCCCTCTGTCAAGCGCCTCCTCTTCATGGCCTACACTATACATAAACTAGTGTTAAGTTCTGCCCAGAATGTTAATTTAAGCTCAGTGGTACAGTAAAGGTTTTCCATTTTCCTCCCATCATGGATTTAACTTCTCCAGCCCATTCAGCTATTGATCTGACAAATGAAGCAATAATATAAATTCATTGATTATGATACTTTTCATATCTGGCTTCAATTTTGTAATTGTTGCTTAATTGTAATATACAGGGTGGGCCATTTATATGGATACACCTAAATAAAATGGGAATGGTTGGTGATTTTAACTTCCTGTTTGTGGCACATTAGTATATGGGAGGCGGGAAACTTTTCAAGCTGGGTGTTGACCATGGTGGCCATTTTGAAGTCGGCCATTTTGTATCCAACTTTAGTTTTTTCAATGGGAAGAGGGTCATGTGACACATCAAACTTATCGAGAATTTCACAAGAAAAACAATGGTGTGCTTGGTTTTAACGTTAATTTATTCTTTCATGAGTTATTTACAAGCTTCTCTTTGTTTACAGCCATTGACATGTCGCAGAGGTTAACACGTGAGGAGCGGATAGTAATTGAGTTGATGTCTGGTGAACGCCAGATTTCAATGCAAGACACCCTACGAGACCACCCATCTGCCATGCTACAGTTTGCAAACTGCTTGCCAAGTTTCGTGAAACTGGTTCAGTGTTGGGTTTGCCCAAATGTGGACGCATGAAAACTGTCACTAATGAAGAAACATCAGTGGCTGTCCTAGCTTCATTCAGCAACAGCCCACAGCGTAGCACTCGCCGCATGTCACTGGAGAGTGGCATCAGTCGAACATCCCTTCAGCGGATATTAGCTACTCACAAATGGCACCCTTACAAACTCCAGCTGCTGCAGCATCTCAACGAGGATGACCCAGATCAGCGCACTGAATTTGCAGAATTGGCAAAACAAAAATTGGAACAGGACCCTCAGTTTACACAGAACATTTTGTTCAGTGATGAGGCAAACTTTTATGTGAATGGTGAAGTTAACAAACAAAGCCACCGCTATTGGTCTGACACTAACCCACATTGGATAGATCCCTCCAAGACTGTTGGAACACAAAAATTGATGGTATGATGTGGTATATGTGGTACAAAGATATTGGGGCCATTCTTCATCAATGGAAACCTCAAGGCCACGGGATATCTGAAATTGCTACATGATGATGTGTTTCCCTCTTTATGCACTGAAGCTGGCACGTTCCCTGAGTTTTTCCAGCAAGATGGTGCACCACCACATTATGGGTGTCAGGTCCGAGCATTCCTAGATGAACAGTTTCCTGGAAAGTGGATTGGTCGTCGTGGGCCAGTTGAATGGCCCCCTAGGTCTCCCGATCTGACCTCCTTAGACTTTTATCTTTGGGGTCATCTGAAGGCAATTGTCTATGCTGTGAAGATACGAGATGTGCAGCAACTGAAACTACGGATACTGGAAGCCTGTGCTAGCATTTCTTCTGCGGTGTTGCTATCAGTGTGTGAAGAGTGGGAGAAGGGGGTTGTATTGACAATCCAACACAATGGGCAGCACTTTGAACACATTTTATAAGTGGTCAGAAACTTGTAAATAACTCATGAAAGAATAAAGTAACGTTAAAACCAAGCACACCATTGTTTTTCTTGTGAAATTCTCGATAAGTTTGATGTGTCACATGACCCTCTTCCCATTGAAAAAACTAAAGTTGGATACAAAATGGCCGCCATGGTCAACACCCAGCTTGAAAAGTTTCCCCCCTCCCATATACTAATGTGCCACAAACAGGAAGTTAATATCACCAACCATTCCCATTTTATTTAGGTGTATCCATATAAATGGCCCACCCTGTACTATAGTCAAGTATGAATATTCTCCTAAATTAGATCTACAGATCCATAGATCAGTATCACATAATGCTGTGCGTGGTCTTACAGTCAGTCTAGATCCATGTATATACACATACTTGTCTCATGACTTGAGCTTTTTCAAAACTTTTAATTGGTTAGAGTTCTCTACAGGATGTTGGCTTCATAACACTGAAGACATACTGGGTGTAACTCAGCGACTAATGCCAAAGCGTTGAGGTTTTACAGAGTATGAAAAAAAGCAATAGAAATATTTGCAACATTGTCTGTCTATATTGTTATGGTATTTTCCTTAAGGGCTTGGCTATGAAGTTGTCTTAGGCACATCCTTAGCATATTAGTTAGGTTGAAATATTTAGCTCGCATTGCATTTTAAGTTATATCAGACAAGGAAATTGACTTAATCTTCGAGCGCCGGTTCCCCTGCCAGAAATCAGAGGGCATCGCTGGAGGGGAGGAAGTGTCCGGTTGCCTAGCAGGTTGAGGCGAGTAACAATAGGAAAAGCTATTACATTCCCTAAGTAACCAGGATTACTTTGTTTGCACTGGAAGATGCTCAGTCACACATGTTGCTTTTTAGACAATAATGAATTGTTGTATGGTAGTGACATGTTCTTCAGGAACATAAAATCCAAAATAATCAGTAAAGACACAGGCAACTTTTTAGCATTGTTGAATAAGTCTGATTATTTCTATGAATGTTGCATACTTATATTACAACAAGATAACCATTGGCTGACAACCATGTAACTATTGTAAACCACAGCCGGTTAAGCTAACTGTACACATGAGCGACCTTATCACACATCCCTATACACAAGCATGCTCAGCCTGGCTAGGGGTCTGTTCACATGGTATATGTTTGGGGCAGAAAACTACAGGGGTGATTTCAAGAGAAAACAACCTCTGAATCCAGGCGTTTTTGTTGCTGATTTCCATATCTTCTTTTTTAGCGTTTGCAAGCATATTTTAAATTTAGCAGCATAAAAATACATCTCATATGAACTACACACTGTAATTCCCATTGAAATCAATTGGAAATTGTTTGCAGGCATATTTCAAGTCTATTTTGGAGCCTAATACAAGCGTTTTAAGTTACAAAATACGTTTGAAAATAAGCCGTGTGAACATACCCTATGTGTGTAATCTTATTTCACTGGACAGAGAGAGAAACAAGCCATTACCAGACACTTCTGGAAGAAGCTTATCTTGTAGCAGAATAAAAGTTTGGGCATATTGAAATTCAACATGCCCGATCCTTGTTTTGGCAGATGTCAGGGGGCAGTTGGGAGGCTCCCATACACTTACGTCTTTAAACAAAGTTATATGGGCAGCTTTAGAATGGCTGACTCAGTAAAACCTGTATTTCCATCTGTGGAAAGAAAATGAAGAATAACTGTCATCAGCACGGAGGATCGCATCCACTTCAGACATTTGATAAGGAGAAGAAATGTGTCCCATGTCTTGGCTAGTTCTATTGTTGCATTTTATTCCTTACTTTCTAAGACATAACATCAGCCTCAACATCAGAGAAAAAGAAAAAAAGAGGCAAACCAAGGGCAGAGTGTGGTTGGTGCCATCTGTTATCTCTGGTACATTCTTACTAATTGCTTCTAATTTTCTGTCAATCAAAATACCCCAGACATTTCAACAACTCACTGAGAACCATATGACTTCCTTGCATCTCCATGCTGTCACTACAAAGTTTATGAATAATTGTTTGCATTCTATAAATACCTGCCTACCTGGGGCATATGCATAAGGAAGCCAGCATGGTACTGGATGGCATATGCACAGAGCACATGACTTCCTAGAAATAGCCTGCAATATTTCAATTCGATGGACATGTGTCTTTTTTCAACGGTACTAACTAGGTAACTTTGAAAAATTTCTACACATAGGAGCTAATAAACTGATAAAGTGAGAAAAGGCTTCATATAGGTGAATGGGCATTTTAGTAGGGTTATTTCTCTGCCTACCTTTGGGACCGAGAGTGTTACAATATTTTCCTGGATCACTTTCTTTTACATTTTTTAATTAAAGTTTTGAATATACACACATACGTGTAATTTTAGTATCCTCTATTTCTTTATGTTAAGTTGAATGTAACTAACAATTAATTTCAACACATTTCAGTCTTTCTTTCTATTTTACAAAATAGAAAAAGATTTACTGCAGACAAAATTGTTAGTTTGTTCCTTTTTACTATTAAGAATCAGATTCTGTATTTCTATCATACCTCCACTTGAATATACATACATAAATGAATTGAAATAAGGCTCTAAATTATATACATCATAAGTTGTGAAAATATATTCTTCCATTTGATATCATATTCTTTAGCACCATGTTTCCGGTATATTGAATTTTGTCTCAAGGCCCTGTGTTGAACACCTATAAAATTATAATTAGGACGAGTGTGACAAAAGTAGTGAAGATGATGGATCAACATTCGCAAAGAATGATAATGTAAATTGTAACCAGAGCTCAAAGAATTTTGTGCTATAAATACATTAGTAAAGAATTATGAATTAGTAGAGGGTGGTGTACCGATCAGGACCATCACCCAGAACAAAGCGTGCCATTCGCTCTGGATGAGTGAACACGTCCATGTATTACGTGGAGTGTTATGCTTTTTTTCTGCCACTGTGGCACTGCAGGGATATTAAACACTTGGTTCCAGGTTTGCCCACAGAATATTGCTGATCACTGGAGGTCTAAGCAGAGAGACATCCTGTAAGAGGTGGCGGTGGGGTAACCTGTTGTTACATTTTACAGGGTCTTACAGAATCTTTGTGTATTTGTACAACAGATATTTACAAACAAAGCCACTTACATTCAGGGTTGTAAATAGTAATTACAGGACCCCATAAAAGTTAATCTCTCATCCCATCACCCCCTACTCTCAAAGGGCACCCAATCTTGCCCACCAAATCTGAGAATCTCAATGAAGAGAAGCAAATTGTCCCATGACAATCAGTACTGCTCTTGATGCTCAATTCAGATGGTTTTATGTAGTGTAAAATTTAAATTTATTCTAAACAATTATTTCTATCATTTGCTGAAATGGGCAAGGAATTGACCTGCAGGCAAGACGACATGGCCAGGGGAGAGATGGAGGAAAAGTGGGGATGTGGGGCATTTAGCACTTGTGATCCACCCTCCATGGACTTTACAGCCATGATGTTGGTTACATCTATGGTAAACCATCAAGTTGGAAAGTTTTCTGTATCTGCTAAATCAAATAGAGGAAAATAAGTGTAAGGTAAAAAATTGGTCTGCTAAAACCATACAATAGGCAATTGGCCAATATGGCAGAAAACACCACTGCATCTATTCATTTATTTTCACTTTAGTTTAGTAATAGAATTATAATATACTGTATGCAATAATGTATTCAGAAATATTTCATTATTCTGGAGTGAATTCACATATTGTGTGTTTGGAAAGTATTCTCACTTGTTACATTTTATTCACTCAATACAGTATTTTCACTTTGCTGTAAAACCCAGAATGTGTGTATGATGTCAGGAGTTTCCATGTGGATACATTCTGAACTGCATCCATCAGCATAATGAATCTGCAGATGATGTGGTGTGCAATGATTGATTCTTCAGTAAAAAGTTAATGTACATTTTATTTCCATTTAAAACTTTTCTTTTTATTTCAATACCTTGCTAACCACCCTTAGGCTAACCATACATGCCATACATAGCCTACGTTTATTGTCAACACATTATTCAGCCTTTGAATCACGCAGCGTGTGGGAGGGAAAATGATTGAAAATGCTCAATATTGCATAATGATATGTTCCAAAGTGTTAAAAGTTTTCTGTAAAATAGACATGATCCTGGAACAGTTTATGTTTCAACCAATATTGAAGGCATATGGTCACATGTCTCACCAATCATTTGTAGACATCTACATGTATTTGCCTCCCGTAGGAATAATTACGGTAAAATATGGAAATATAAGAAACGTTCTTCTCATTTGTAAAGATGTCCTCTAGACATTTATCCATTGTAATAGAAGTGGATAGATATACATGTTAAAATATGTTTCTATTAGTTTTGCAAAAATTTAATTAGTGATATCAATCTAGGAAATTTTTGAACAAATGTTTGAGTTGGAAAATTGTATTAATTAAATGCCAAAGAAATGACTACTATGGTATCGGTAAATCACATGATCACATATAATTATGTAAATCCAGTCCAAGGTAGTTCATTCATGTGAAAAAATATTTAAAATAAACCTACCAGAGAAAAATGTTTACTAGACAATTTAGTGAACAATTAAACGTGAAAATCTATTTCAATTTTTAAGCTTGCTTAAAATTATAAGCCCAAAGCTAAAAGCTGCACTGCTACAAGACATGCCCGCTTATGCTCATCCCCTTTTACCAATAGGCTTGGGAGACTACTTGGGTAATGAGCGGAGGCACTGCTATGACTACATGGGGAATGAGGGGAGGTACTGCTGGTACTTCTTCAGAAAAGGGGAAGTGGTACAATGACTACTAGGAAAAGTGAGAGAAGGCACTATTGTGACTACTTAGGGAATTAGGGGGATAATACTGTGGCTACTGGGTGGAGTGGGGCATAATGCACCCTATTCCCTTAGCCACAATCTTTGACAAGATAAAGGACATATAAAATATATAAAGATCAGAGACCTCTATAGCGTGATTGAACACCTAATACTGATCACAAGCTGCTCAGACATACAACTATTTGTATATGTAAATCTATGAGCTAATTATAACTGATGAAACAACAATTAAGCAGAGATGTGAGGAATAAAGAGAGGATCTGTAGAAAGAAGGCATCAATAACCACAACACTTACAGTGTCATCGAAGAACCTTCATTTTGAAAGTCAAATCAGATTATCCTATAGATAATTGCAAAAAAGGAAGGTCATGGAAATTGATGAGAGTATAACAGAAATATCACAAGAAACTGAAGTAAAAATCAGTGTTGACCAAATTATGCTAAGAAGTCTGGAAAACAGCACAATACACACGGGAGACATATGCCTAGGGGTGGCTGTGCTAGAAGGGCTACTGCTCCAGAACTTTCAACCCTTGGTCCTCGCCAACCTTCTCTTCATTCCACAGTTTCAGCAACCTAAGCTGAAATTTCTAATTCGAACCCTTTATGACACTTAGATGGTTAAATGCTATGTTTATTACACTAGTTCAAATAGCACCAATATAAATATAAAATAGGACACCAACAGTTCCAATTTAGGATATGAACCCAAGTAGCTCCAAGCAGAAGGTTAATCCTAGATTAAAGCACTAGCCAGACGGTAATTCCAGAGTAGACAGACCAATGCTGGAAACATTTGTAATATGGTTGTAGTATATATTCTATCTTACCTGGGTTATGGTAAATCAATCAGTGATCAAGGTACTTTGATTAGTAATTATGCTAAGATAGTTTATGAGTATGATATATTTTTTAACAGTGAAATCCTGCTCCGATATGTACACTTTGTATCCAATATGTTTTTGGCTGCTTTGCAGGGAACTGTAGGAGGTGAGGACGTGTTCTTTATTTAGTTCCTGGGGAGAGGCTTAATATACTTTCTTTCTTGCCGTATTTTCTTTCAACAGTTCATGTGTTATTTTTAGGAGAAATTCTCATACAGTTTAAATAAATCTTTACATAATAGAATTAAGTAATGAACTGCCTTACATAGGGACAGTTTTAGATGAGCGTACATTTTTGCACCCATAAAATGACCGCAACTCCTGACATGACCACGGGTCTAATGAGCCAAATTAACAACATCATAGAGACAACATCATGCACCCAAATTACGCTTGCCTAAAACTGGCCTATATTATTAGAATTTCACATGAATGCATAGCTATGCAGTTATAGATAGAAGTAAAGTATTAAGAAAAATAATTCATACTTAATGCAATTGAAAAATTGTATTATGACACATTGATGGTGGATAGTTGGACACCCATTTAGGTGTAGATTTCTGAATCACAATTAAAATGATTGCCTAAAAATTGGAAATTTAGCTAACATGTTTCACTATAAACATGGCTTAGATGTAGTAATGATTATATATTAATGTCTACAATGTATGGATCTGTTCACGCTGACGTCATGGTTCTGTACCTTCTGGTTTTTGTTGCCTCTGATGGACAGATTAGTATACCATGCTGTACTATTCTATCACTATGATATGTGTGCCTTCAAAAATGTGGCATCTTTCCAGTTGTCATAACCCTTCCCCATATGACTTCGTTTTGTACCTCAACTTTCCTTCAGACTTTTCTGTGAATGTACTGCAGTAGCATATCCATGTGTGTTATATATTAACTCCTTAAGGACACAGCCTGTTTTCGACCTTAGGAACACAGCCAATTTTTTTCAAATCTGACATGTGACACTTTATGTGGTAATAACTCTGGAATGCTTTCATGTATCCAATCGATTCTGAGATTCTTTTCTCATGACATAATGTACTTTACTTTAGTGGTAAAATTTGGTCGATATAGTCAGTATTTATTTGTGAAAAAAATCTAAATTCAGAGAAAATTTGCAAAAATTTGCATTTTTCTAAATTTAGATGTATTTGCTTGTAAGACAGATAGTAATACCACACAAAATAGTCACTAGTTAACATTTCCCGTATGTCTACTTTATATTTGCATTGTTTTTTAAAAGTCCTTTTATTTTTCTACGACGTTACGAGGCTTAGAACTTTAGCAGCAATTTCTCACATTTTCAAGAAAATCTGAAAAGGCTATTTTTTCAGAGACCAGTTCAGTTCTGAAGTGGCTTTGGGGGCCTTATATGTTAGAAAGTCCCCATAAATCACCATTTAAAAAACTAGACCCCTCAAATCATTAAAAACAGCATTCAGAGAGTTTCTTAACCCTTTAGGCATTTCACAGGAATTAAAGCAATGTAGAGGGGAAATTTACAATTTTTTTTTGCCAAAATTCATCGGTAATAATTTTTTTTTTCTTTAACACAGAAAGTTTTACGAGAGAAATGCAACTCAATATATATTGCCCAGATTGTGCAGTTTTTAGAAATATCCCACATGTGGCCCTAGTGGGGTAATGGACTGAAGCACAGGCCTCAGAAGCAAAGGAGCACCTAATGGATTTTGGGGTCGCCTTTTTTTTAGAATATATTTTAAGCCCCATGTCCGGTTTGAAGCGGTCTTGTGGTGCCAAAACAGTGGGAACCCCCAAACGTGACCCCATTTTAGAAACTACACCCCTCAAGAAATTTATCTAGGGGTGTTGTTAGCATATTGACCCCACAGTTTCTTTACTAAACTTATTGGAATTAGTCTGTAAAAATGAAAATCTACTTTTTTCTGAAACAACTAAGAAATTTCTAATTTTACAAGTAATAAATGAGAAAAAGCACCCCAACGTTTGTAAAGCATTTTCTCCCGATTACGGCAATGCCCCATATATGGTCATAAACTGCTGTTTGTAGCCACAGCAGGGCTCAGAAGAGAAGGAGCACCATTTCGATTTTGGAGAGCAGACTTTGCTGGAATAGATTTCAGTGCCATGTCGCGTTTGCAATGCCCCGGAGGAACAAAAACAGCGGAAACAGCCAAAAGTGACCCATTTTGCAAACTACACCCCTCAAGGAATATTTCTAGGGGTATAGTTAGCATTTTGACCCCACACGTTTATTGCAGAATTTATGGGAACTATGCAGTGAAATTTAAAATGCACATTTTTTTCTAATAAAATGTAGTTTTAGCTCATATGTTTTCATTTTTACAATAGATAAAGGAGAAATAGCACACCAAGATTTGTAAAGCAAAATCTTCTGAGCACAGCAATACCCCATATGTGATAATAAACTGCTGTTTGGACACACGGCAGGGTTTAGAAAGAATGGAGCGCCATTTGACTTTTGGAGCTCAAGTTTTGCTGGAATGGTTTGCGGCGCCATGTCACATTTGCAAAGCCACTGAGGGGCCAAAATATTGCAAACCCTGCAAAAGTGACCCCATTTGGGAAACTACACCCCCTCATGGAATTTATCTAGCGGTATAGTGAGCATTTTGACCCCACTGTGTTTTTGTTGAATTTATTGGAATTAGGCAGTGAAAATGGAAATCTACATTCTTTCCACTAAAATGTTGCATTTTTTTCATTTTCACAAGGAATAAAGGAGAAAAAGCACCCCAACAGTTGTAAAGCAATTTCTCCCGAGTACAGCAATACCCCATATGTGGTCATAAACTGCTGTTTGGACACACGGCAGGGCTCAGAATGGCGGGAGCGTTACTTGGCATGTAGATTTTGGTTGATTGTTTTTTGGGCGCCACGTCGCATTTGCAGAGCCCCTGAGGTACAGTAAAAACCCTTGAGAAGTGACTCCATTTTGGAAACTATACCCCTCAGGGTAATCATCTAGCGGTGTAGTGAGAATTTTGATCCCACAGGTGTTTCATAGATTGTATTAGAATGAGGCAGTGAAAATGAAAAATAAGGGGTAATAGGAGAAAAATCAACACACAATTTGTTACCCAATTTCTCCCGAGTACGGCAATACCCCATGTGTGGCCCTAAACTGCTGTTTGGGCACATGGCAGAGCTCAAAATGGAGGGAGCGCCATTTGGCTTTTAGAGCGCAGATTTTTCTGAACTGGTGTACGGGCGCCATGTCGCATTTGCAGAACTCCCTTAGGTACCAGAGTAGAGTGTAAAACCCTGAGAAGTGACCCCATTTTGTAAACTACACCCCACAAGGCATTTATCATTTGCCTGGACATATGACAGGGCTTAGGAGTGCACGAGCAAATGCGCATGTGAGGCCTTTTTTGGTGATTTTCACAGCATTGGCCCACAATGGCAGGGCCCCCAAGTAGTGACCCCCATTTTGGAAACTGCACCCCTCAAGGCATTTTTTAAGGTGTAGTGAGCATTTTGACCACACAGGTTTTTTGTTTTTTTAAAATTAGAAATGAATGCTCAGTGGATGGTGCAAAGTGAAAATTGCAATTTTCCACTGATATGCCATTTTAGTGCGCAATATGTTGTGCCCAGTTCGTGCCACTGAAAACAAATACCTCAAACTGTTAAGCGGGTTCTCCCGGGTATGGCGATGCCATATATGTGGACGTAAACTGCTGTTTGGGCACGCTGCAGGGTTCAGAAGGGAGGGGGGAGCGCCATTTTGCTTTTGGAGAGCAGATTTTGCTTAGTGGTAGTTTTTTTGGGGGTTTTGCTGGTATTTCAGTTTATGATGTGGGGGCATATGTAAGCTGTGCGGGGTACATCAGGGCATAATAAGAGGGTATAATAATGGGGAAAATAAATAATAATTCATAGATATGTGGCCGGTGTCACACTGATAAATGGTGCACAATCTTATCTGCTTTTGGGACACTGCACATTTTGCATCGCCATATTCTGAGAGCTGTGTGAGGGCTTATTTGGTGCGGGACTATCTGTAGATTTCACTGGTACCATTTTGGGGTGCATGCGATTTTTTGATCACTTCTTATTTCATTTTTTGGCAAGCAAGGTCTAACGTCCGTGGTTGCTGACCACAAACTCCTTCCATCCAGTCGACGCCCTTCTCTCAAGAGATGTTTGCTCATAAGGCCGTCCTGCTCCACAGTGACCACCAGGGTGCGGTCGCGAGCTCAGTCCAGACTTGAGAAGGCAGAGCGCAAGCATGTTTGTGATTGAGCTAATTAGTCCAGAGTACCCTGGGCTATAAGAAGGTTCCAGCCCATCCTCCCACGCCTGAGCTTTGTTGTGTATTCCTAGTCTGTCTTGCATATGGCCCATAGTGTTTCCTGCTCCCAGTGTTCCTGTATCCTATAATTGTATCCTGATCTAGTGCCGTGCTGAGCTGTAGTCGTGCTGTGCTGTATACCACGCCTGTCCTGCTTCTCCACGCCTGACGTCCACCTCCTGCCAAGTTCCTGCCAAGCCTGCCTTGCTACTGTCTGAGCTGCCACAGGTACCCTATATGAACTATAGACTTTTACCTGCGTCCTGTTGGCCAGCTGCCTTACCGCCAATACGGTACGGCCCAGTGGGTCCACGAACCCTACGTGACACAAGGTGACCAAAAACCAGCAATTCTGGTAATGTTTTTTATTATTTTTATTACGGCGTTTACCATGCGCTATGAATGACAATTTTACTTTATTCTGTGGGTCGATACGATTACGGCGATACCAAATGTATATAGATTTTTTTATGTTTTGCAGTGCCTGCACAATAAAATCACTTTTGTTTCAAATAATTAATTTTTTGTGTCGCCATATTCTTTGAGCCATAACTTTTCTATTTTTCCGTCAAAAAAGCTGTGTAAGGGCTTGTTTTTTGCGGGACGGTCTGTAGTTTTTAATGGTATAATTTTGGGGTACATGCAACTTTTAGATCCCTTTTTTTTATCCTGTTATGGGAGGGGTAGTGACTAAAAAGCAGCGATTCTGGAATTGTTTTTTATTTTATTTTTTTACGGTGGTCACCGTGCGGGTAAAATAGCATGATATTTTTATAGTTCGGGTCGTTACGGACGTGGTGATATCACATATGTGTACTTTTTAAAAAAATTTCCTATAATAAAAGTATTATGGGAAAAAAGTCTGTTATAGTTTTTTTAACGTGAAACTTTTATTTTTTGACAACATTTTTATTAACTTGTTTTTACTTTTTTTTGTCCCACTAGGGGATATGAAGGCATGAAGCCCTGATCGCTATTCTAATACACTGCACTACCTACATAGTGCAGTGTATTACAGCTGTCAGCTATTCACTGACAGCAAGTCCATTAGGCTTCGCCTCCCGGCAGGGCCTAATGGGCTTCCGTACTAGGAAGCCATGGTTAGGCTACGGTTGCCATAGCAACCATCGGCACCCCCCACAGGTGCCGATGGTTGCCATTAGCAATCATAGGGTGCGATCTAACCACCTAGATGCAGTGATCGCTTTGATCACTGCATCTATGGAGTTAATCGGTCGGATCGGAGCCTAGCTCCAGTCCTGGCCATTACAGCGGGGTGTCGGACAGCCGATACCCGGCGGTGATGGTGCTGGCTCAGCTTCTGAGCCAGCACCATCACATACACATTCTCATAGAGCTGTGATTGGTCAGTCTGCTGTGACTGACCAATCACAGTGATCGCCGGCTGGGGACCGCTGTGATTGGTCCCTTGCCATCTTACTGGCTTATAAACAGTTGATGGCACAGTTCTGTCACCCTGTCCTTTGACAGGGTGACAGTTTTTAGCCAGGACGCATCGGTACGTCCCGGTGCCTTTAAAGCACTGCAATACAGGACATACCAGTGCGTCTTGGTGCGGTAAGGGGTTAACACAAATAATAAATATGTAAATAGTACTGACACATTTTCTAACCACGTCTTTGCCAATCTTGAATATAGTCTGTGCGGAATAGTCATCAGAGGCGTAGCTAGGTTCTCCAGCACCCGGGGCAAAGATTCAGTTTGGCGCCCCCCCCCAACTTATTTCCCGACATCTCCTTCCCCCTCGCCATGTTTTCTTTCCCTACCAATCAATGAGGTGTATTTTTTTTTCACGATTTTTTTAATGTAACGCGAGTATAAAAGCATTTCTACATTTTACAAGCGATATAGTTACATAATGTAATTAACATAAAAATAAATTCAAAGAAAATAAATTAAAGAGGCCACACACAGCCCCCCTTGTAGATAGCGCCACACACAGCCCGCTTCCCCCCTAGTAGATAGCGCCACACTCCCACCCCTTGTACTTAGAGCCACACTGTGAACAGACCAGTGAGCGGTAGCCTACCTCTACCACTCTCCGCTCTGCCTGGTGTGACTTACCGGAGAAGCCGAGGAGGTGCAGCGGCGGAGTTCCTTCTGACTAGGGTTGGTGACAGCCAGGGCCGACCTTCGCTTGGATGGCGCCCTGTGCGGGACTCTCTATTGCCGCCCCCTACACAAACCAAAAATTAACCACATATATGGACACGCTGGAACATATATACTGTACATATATAAAGACAGATATTTAGACATACAGGCAAATATACATACACACATCAGGAATATATACAAACAGGTAAATATATAGACGTACAAACACATATATACACACACACACACACACACACACACACACACACACACACACACACACACACACACACACATACACATATAAATACACAGACAGGAACATATACAAATACATAAAAGGCACAAATATACAAGCACAAAGACACATTCACAAACAGACCCATATATACGCACACAGGCACATATGTACACAGCACAGATAATGTAGTAGATGTTACCTGCAGTCCTATGTAACACCATAGATAACACAGTGATAACTCTCTGAGTACTGATAATGTAGTGGTGTCCCCTGCAGTCCTATGTAACACCACAGATAACACATTGTGCTAAATTACAATCTCAGCTCTGCTACACAGTACAGATAATGTAATAGATGTTACCTGCAGTCCTATGTAACACTACAGATAGCACCAGGGGCGTAACTAGGAAAGACTGGGCCCCATAGCAAACTTTTGACTGGGGCCCCCCTCCCCTGGGTGTCACACAACCCTCCCTTGTAGATAGTGCCTTTTTTACAGCCCCCCCTGTAGATATCTACAAAGGGGGCTGTATGGCGTTATCTACAGAGGGGGCTGTATGGCGTTATCTACAGAGGGGGCTGTATGGCGTTCTCTACAGGGGGGACTGTATGGCGTTATCTACAGGGGGGACTTTATGGCGTTATCTACAGGGGGCACTGTATGGCGTTATCTACAGGGGGGCTGTATGTCATTCCCTACAGGGGGGGGGCTGTATGGCGTTCCCTGCAGGGGGAGGCTGTATGGCGTTCCCTGCAGGGGGAGGCTGTATGGCGTTCCCTACAAGGGGGGGGGGCAGTATGGCGTTCCCTGCAGGGGGGGCTGTATGGCATTCCCTACAGGGGGGGCTGTATGGCGTTCTCTACAGGGGGGGGGCTGTATGGCGTTCTCTACAGGGGGCTGTATGGCGTTCCCTACAAGGGGGGGGACAGTATGGCGTTCCCTGCAGGGGGGCGCTGTATGGTGTTCCCTGCAGGGGGGGGCTGTATGGTGTTCCCTACAGGGGGGGCTGTATGGAGTTCTCTACAGGGGGGCTGTATGGCGTTCTCTACAGGGGAGGGCTGTATGGCGTTCTCTACAGGGGGGATGTATGGTGTTCCCTGCAGGGGGGGCTGTATGGCGTTATTTACAGAGGGGGCTGTATGGCGTTATCTACAGAGGGGGCTGTATGGCGCTAACGCCATACAGCCCCCCTTGTAGAGAACGCTATACAGCCCCCCTGTAGAGAACGCCATACTGCCCCCCCCTGTAGGGAACGGCATACAGCATCCCCCCTCCCCAAAAAAATCTGACCTACAGTGTGTCCTACAAAAGACATGTATCCCCTTTCCACAGGATATCCACAGGATAGGGGATACATGTGTGATCGCTGGCATTGATAGGGAGAACGGGGGACCGAAAGTCCCCTGAAGTTCTCCATGACTAACCTCTGACTTCCGGCGTCTGTGTCGGCAGCTCAATAAAAATGAAAGGAGCGCTGGTCACGCATGCGCACAAGCGCGACCGGCGCTCCATTCATTTTTACGGAGCTGCCGACACAGACCCCGGAAGTCCGAGGTTTGTGATGGAGAACTTCCGGGGACTTTCAGTCCCCCGTTCTCCCTATCGCTGCCAGCGATCACACATGTATCCCTTGTCCTGTGGATAGGGGATACATGTCTTGTGTTTAATGGCAGAGCGGGGAGATACCTCCCTGCTCTGCCGTAGTGTTCAGTGGCGTCGCGCTATAGCAGCCATAGCGGCAGCTAGCGGAGCCTCCGGCCATGGGGGGGGGGCCCGTGCCGGCGGGCGACACAGGCCCCCTCATGCCGCGGGCACCGTAGCAGCCGCTACGGCTGCTACGGCGGTAGTTACGCCACTGGATAGCACACTGATAACTCTCTGAGTACTGATAATGTAGTTGTGTCCCCTGCAGTCCTATGTAAAATCACAGATAACACATTGTGCTAAATTACAATCTCAGCTATGCTACACAGTACAGATAATGTAGTAGATATAAGAGACAAACACATGCAGAGACACAGACAGACAGAGACACACACAGACAGACAGACAGACACAGACACTCACCATGTCTCCTTGCTGACGGGTGAGGACGGGCTGTGGGCAGAGCTTCCTCTCTGCTTCTCGGCAGAGCACAGAGAACGGAGCACAGAGTAGAGGCAGATGCAGGGAGGCTGCAGCACGGGAGTGGACCTGTCCCCTGACCTGAAATCATCTGACCTCATGTCACTGACGTGAGGTCAGGTGACAGGTCAGGTGACTGGACTGGTCCACTCCATGGCTGTCACAGACCCCAGTCAGAACGCCCTATATTTCCTGGCTCTTCCTAAGCTGCTGCAGGTGTCCGACATACGGGGCGCCTGTCAGCAGCGATCAGCTGCTCTTCGGCGCCCCCCTTCCCTTGCGCCCGGGGCAAATGCCCCGCCTGCCCCCCCTAGGTACGCCCCTGATAGTCATACACATAACTGACCTCTCTCAATCTATCGGCTATTGAGCTGTTTTATGAGCTTCTTGGCAAAATTTGGTCAACACTTTGATTCTACTTGCATGTAATTTGTCTGTTATACTGCCATCAATTTGCCATGACCTTCCTTTTTGTCAATTATCTAAGGGACAACACGATTTGACTTTCAAAATGAAGGACCTTTGATGACACTGTTAAAGGGGTACAAAGAAGGAGTATTTACATCTTGGACATTTATATTCAAAATCTCTGATAGATGCTAAAAGTAGGGCTCTAACTTGATGTGAACAGAGTCTTACCTGTACTGTGTCAGGCAACATAAAACCTGAGAAGTTGTTGGTCAGTGGTCATTTGGCAGTAGGCATATGAATGTGTCATTCCTGGAACTGTGTAAAACTTGGAATTCCGAGTTAAACATTTTATGTATATATATATATATATAACTCTACTCAAGATCTTTGCTATACTAAGTAAGGCTAGGTTTACACCATGTTTGTGTCTTTTTTTCCCCCCCGATGAATTGTTTTTAAACTGTATATACAGTGTACAAAGTTTTCATACCTATAACACTTTTGTCTTTTTTGACACAAAAGTATTTCACATTGCATAAAGTCTATAAAAAAATATACTGCCAAAAAGGGATGCAGCAGTATTTTAGCGGTATACTTTTAGGGGGGAGTGAACATATTTTTTTTCTCAGTCATATACTGTGCAAAAAATATACTCATACGTTTAGATATGTCATCCATTGACTTCCATTTTAAAGAAAAACTTATATGCACACGACCGTATTTTTTCCCACCCGTAAATACTGGCGTAAATACGGGTCCGGTGTCACACGTATTCCACCCGTTTTGCACCAGTATTTACGAACCCGTGCTCGTAAATATGGGTCCGGTGTCACACGTATTCCACCCGTATTTACGAGCACGTTTTTGGCGGCAAAATAGCACTGCACTAATCGGCAGCCCCTTCTCTCTATCAGTGCAGGATAGAGAGAAGGGACAGCCTTTTCTGTAATAAAAGTTAAAGAAATTCATACTTACCCGCCGTTGTCTTGGTGACGCGTCCCTCTCTTCACAGCCAGCCCGACATCCCTGGATGACGCGGCAGTCCATGTGACCGCTGCAGCCTGTGATTGACCTGTGATTGGCTGCAGCGGTCACATGGCCTGAAACGTCATCCAGGACGTCGGGCCGGATGTCGAGAGAGACGCGTCACCAAGGCAACGGGCGGGAGACCGGACTGGAGGAAGCAGGAAGTTGTCGGTAAGTATAAACGTTTTATTTTTATTTTTTACAGGTTTATACTGATCGGTAGTCACTGTCCAGGGTGCTGAAAGAGTTACTGCCGATCAGTTAACTCTTTCAGCTCCCTGGACAGTGACTATTTACTGACGTCGCTTAGCAACGCTGCCGTAATGACGGGTGCACACATGTAGCCACCCGTCATTACGAGAGCTCCATAGACTTCTATGGACTGTCCGTGCCGTTATTACGGCCTGAAATAGGACATGTTCTATCTTTTTCAACGGCACGGGCACCTTCCCGTGAGAAAACGGGAAGGCACCCGTCGCCAATAGAAGTCTATGAGCCCGTTATTAGGGGTCGTAATCACGACCCGTAATAACGGGAGTTTTTACGGTCGTGTGCATGAGGCCTTAATGTGTTGTTTTGAAAAGTTCTGCTGCCTATGTTTTTCAATACAGTAAAAAAAAAAAAAGTATCTAGTTGGAAACTTGCCAGATGCATGCCAAAAGTAGATGCTTTGGGCACGTCTGCCTAATAGAAGTCTAAGGGTACTTTACAGTATACGTTTGGATACCTGTTCTTTTTTTGTTCCAAAGACTGCCACCTATATGGAGAACTGTTGAGTGAATTGAGCTTAAGGGTTACATTTAACCTCTCTAATAGTTCTGTAACATAAATTCTGCATACAAGAATTTCCTTCCATTCATTTTCTGAGGTTAGGTAACGCAGTTAGAAGTTACCCCAGACACTGAAAATACTGAGCTTATAACCTTGGAAAACAAGTAACATAATGGAGACTTGACTTTAGTGTTTAACCATTGCAGCACAGGTTGGTCCATCACAATCATTCATCAATGGACTGATGCTACTCAACAGGTGACAATAAGGCTTTTCCCTAAGTAGATTCTATTTGCGATTTTTCCTTTCCTGTCTTAATGAACACATGTATCAGTCAACAAAGCATAAATATTCTACAATGTTGAGGTCTCAAGATCATGCGTATGAATATTTGATGGCATAAGGCCACCAGCTGGTATATTTTATTCACTGTATACTATTTGCAGGCTACATTGCTCTGCCTTTGCTGTGTTAACCACATACAGAGCTTGGGGATGCAGCATGGTATTGCTTACCTTCTGGCAGGATAAGCTATTTCAGTCTTAACTATGCCACTTAATGAGTTCACCTCCCATGACAAGACTGGATGAATAGCCGTCTGACTCATAGATAAAAATAGCTCTCCATAATTCTTGATGAAACAAAATGTATGTCCCGGAGTTTGCACCCTGGGCTTTTGGACTATTTCAGAGTTTATGATGATGTTGACTTCATGCTTCAATAGGTAACCCAATATCACAATAACACCAACAGTGATATTTCCTCCCCAGTAATCATTATTGCCAGCTGCGCCTGATATAAGGATGCCCAATGGATTGCTTTTAACTCTAAGATGATTTATAGTGTGCATATGCAATATTTTATTTGAAATACATAATATCTTGGATTGCTTTAATGGTATTACAAATCTAACAGTTTTATCACATAAAAGCAGTCATGCTGTCAAGAAGAGAAAAATCTGTTCTCTAAATCAGAATTAGACATTTGTATCCCTTCCTCCGCTCTTCCTCCCAGCCCCCACTATAATATTTGTGCTGCAGAGTACTGTGGATGCTTGGCAACTGCACAGAGGGCGATGTCAGGAGGACTTGTATTATTTCTACAGGGGTATAAACAGTTGTTCCTGGATTTTGTCCACTGCTGCAGCTGTAGGGAAGTCATCAGTCTACCGGCATCTGTTGCCAGATTTTTTTTTAAGCATGTTAGTATTATGGACCCAAGGTACACGTACTGAGACTAATAAAACTACGGCATATAATAGAAACTGTTAGCACATTGTTGTTTTTCCAATACTATTTGAACATCAAGAGTCACAGAATTTATTTACTTGAGAAAATCGGTATGTTAGGGCACATAAAAACTGTAGTTGAAAGGGTTCGGAAAGTCTCTACCGTCTGGTATAGGAGGTGCACGAGGGTTGTGAACCAACCACACGGGTTCAAATAGTATCCAAAGCAATATAAAAGGTAATATTTATTTATTTTAGGTAAATATTTATTCCCGGTCCAGTGTTGCAAAAGCCAATGTGACATTTTGGACAGTTGAGAGTACTTTATCAAGCTGTAATAAAAAGACAAATTAAAAAGTTAAATGTCTGAAGGAAAAAGAAGCCCCAATTATAGGTGCAATAAGGGCAAAGTAAAAAAGATGTAATAAAACAAATGATAATATACTGCGAAATTGATAAACAATAATCAGTATTACAACAAATTAAGACACCATCAAAAACAAAGCATAAGGTACAGGGATATAGATAGTGTATGTTTCATAATTGATGCAATATAGTCTGTGACATCACAAGTTCATACACGATAATAAACTAAAGCAAAAACGGTGTAGAAGTAACAGGTATGTAAGATAAATAGGCATTTGTGGATATGGCATACTGATAGGGGGTACTAGTGCAAAATGTTTTCAGTATCGAAAAGGTGTTATTTTATTGGGAATACAAGTATTTAATAAGATGCAGATTTGTAAATTGTAAAATTTGTCATGCAAATGGGGATTGATATTCATCGTTGGTCACAGTTTATAGGCTACCGTCTTAGCGATCGCAGTGTTGGAATAAGGCAGATATGTATTGGATCGCATGGACTGAATCATTTTATCCACTTACATGTACCACTTATGAACATTCTGGATTTCTTAAAACATTAATGTATTTTTGAACACAATCTCAGTGTAGACACACCGGGAACTTTGCTTTACTTAAAGAAATCCAGCTGTTGTTATAGGCACCTAAGTATGGGTTTTTGCAATTTTTTCCTTCAGGTGTCCAGAGTTTACATTGCCAGCTCATTTAACTGAACACTTTCCGCTACCCACCCCTGACTTATTGACAGTCTTCTCACTTTATCAATCTTTCAGTAGTGGGCAGGGGAATATCTTAAGGCCAGCATCACACACGCAGTTTTTGTTCAGTTTATAAAGCCGTTTTTGGCTCCGTTTTTTTTTTTGGACAAATACAGGAGTGGACACATAAGAAAGGAGATGCATCAGTCTATTCTTTATATCTTTCCTCCTTTTTGGATCCACTTCTGGCTTTTGCTAAAAAAAACTGAGCCAAAATCTGCATCAAGTGTGTGTGTGTGTGTGTGTGTGTGTGTGTGTGTGTGTGTGTGTGTGACAATGGCCTAATGCAAGTATTTACAGCTCTAAATACACACTCCTACTGCATCATTTTACTATAAAAAAAAATATATATTATCCTACCCAAAATCGATTGCATATTACCTATGGTTCTGCTTTAACCATCCTTGGTGACCAGCTGATAGTAAGCTACTGAACTTCTTATAATAATCATTACATCTGAAACTATGAATGAAAAAAAGAACTTTTTGTACAAACACATGGTATATGTTACTGCCTATACACAGACGTCTACATATATACATTTTGGTGCATGCATTGTTGTCCCAAAAATTTACCTGAATTGGATCTGCACAGAAAACAAATTATTCTGAACTTATACCACCATGTACAGTATCCATTAGGCTATGCCTACAGAGACGCTGTTCCCAGGCTTACTGGTCACATGGGAATGAAAAAACGGTGCCAAAATAGTTTCACACTGCTGTATGTTACCAGACGTGGCTAAAATGCCAGGGATTAATATCATGAAAGATTTACAATCTAGATGCATAGTTTCTGGTCTACACAGCATGCATCCACATTCAGCTAAGCTCTATGGTTTGTATATATATTATTCCACTGCATACTGAACTAGACTAATAAAATAATAAACTATGTTTTTTTGCTACCATTTATTTTTTTTTTTTACTTTGGACAAATCATGTAGAATGTCTTTCTCTGTTAAAGGAGAGCAGTAGAAAGGTATTGAAAAAAAAAAATATCTTATTTAAGCGTAGAGAAGACATTCTCCTCAAATTTGGTTTTGAAGTTAATTGTTTTGTGAAACAGAAAAAGGCCATATTCACACAAGCTGTTCTTTTTAATGTAATTTTGTAGGACTTGTATTTGTCCTCTCCTTTGTATCCATTCCTAACAAAAAAAAACGGCTTTATAAACTGAATGTGTGAATTTGGCCTAAGGAGGCTATATAAGACAGCCCATGGGACAAAAAAAATATGTATTTTTTTAATCTCGTACAACCCCTTTAGATTCTCTTTCATGGAGCAAACAATGCCCAATGGGTTTGTATTCACCACTTCACACCTTACAGTCAACTTGAAATATGATGCGGTTTGGGGGACCTTTGGCCATTGACGTGTTCTATCCATTTTAATACATGAATTCAGACACCAATATCCAGCTATATATTTTCTTCTAGCTTTAGCTCCAAGCTCTCCTGATGGCCAGGGCACTATATGCTCATGTGATAATGCTGCTACCGTCATCTACAAAGATGCTTAGAAAAGTGGATCATATACAGATTTTAATTTTCCCTTTCTTATCAACATCTAATCTGCTGCATATCTATCAACTCTACTCCAGTATTGCATCCTCATGTGCATAAATTCAATGGCAATTCAACAAAGTGGAAATGATCTAGCCCTAACTGTCCTAAGGTGAACATGATCAAAACATGTAAATGTCAAGTTATCCATAAATTATTTATAACAGTATCTGCATAAGGAATGTTATCATGCTAAGCCCAGGGCAACGTAGGTCCATAGAGTGAAGACGTATGCTATTATTAGTAAAATCTGTATATTTATATTGTAAAAATTTGAGGAAAAACATGTTACCTATTATGTTACCTAACTACAACCACATTTAAATAATAGGTGGTGTTGAAACATATTAGGTCTTAAAACAAACTCCAAAACAAAAAATTAAACAGAAACCAATATTGAATTTATCCTATGTCTAAGCCCTCGTGGACCGTACTAACTGTAGTGCCATGCATCTGTTCAATAATCCTGACCCAGGATCCACGTGACAGTGATATGGTCCTCAGTCTAATGGGCAAACATAGGGGGTGATTTCCTAGTACTCAGAAGTCCCTTGTGTGCAGTTCAGGAGAAAACATTGAGTTAAATATATTTGTTAACCAATAAACAACCCTAGTCCTCTAGAGAAATTAGATATTAACCCATAACCAGTGGCATAACTACCGCCGTAGCAGCCATAGCGGCTGCTACGGGGCCTGCGGCATGAGGGGGCCCGTGTTGCCCGCCAGCACGGGCGCCCACCATGGCCGGAGGCTCCGCTAGCAGCCGCTATGGCTGCTACAGCGGGACGCCACTGAACACTATGGCAGAGCAGGGAGGTATCTCCCCGCTCTGCCATTAAACAAAAGACATGTATCCCCTATCCACAGGACAGGGGATATATGTGTGATCGCTGACAGCGATAGGGAGAATGGGGGACTGAAAGTCTCCTGAAGTTCCCCATCACAAACCTCGGACTTCCGGGGTCTATGTCAGCAGCTCCGTAGAAATGAATGGAGCGCCGGTCGCGCTTGTGCGCATGCGTGACCAGCGCTCCTTTCATTTTTAGTCAGAAGTTAGTCATGGAGAACTTCAGGGGACTTTCAGTCCCCTGTTCTCCCTATCGCTGCCAGCGATCACACATGTATCCCCTATCCTGTGGATAGGGGATACATGTATTTTGTAGGACACGCAGTAGGTCACATTTTTTTGGGAGGGGGGACGCTGTATGGCGTTCCCTACAGGGGGGGAGGCGCTGTATGGCGTTCCCTACAGGGGACGACGACTGTATGGCGTTCCATACAGGGGGGGGGGCTGTAAGGCGTTCCCTACAGGGGGGGGGGCTGTATGGTGTTCCCTACAGGGGGGGGCTGTATGGAGTTCCCTACAGGGGGGGCTGTATGGCGTTACAGCCCCCTCTGTAGATAACGCCATACAGCCCCCCCTGTAGAGAACGCCATACAGCCCACCTGTAGAGAACGCCATACAGCCCCCTCTTTAGAGAACGCCATACAGCCCCCTCTGTAGAGAACGCCATACAGCCCCCTCTGTAGAGAACGCCATACAGCCCCCTCTGTAGAGAACGCCATACAGCCCTCTCTGTAGAGAACGCCATACAGCCCCCTCTGTAGAGAACGCCATACAGCCCCCTCTGTAGAGAATGACATACAGCCCCCTCTGTAGAGAACGCCATACAGCCCCCTCTGTAGAGAACGCCATACAGCCCCCTCTGTAGAGAACGCCATACAGCCCCCTCTGTATAGAACGGCATACAGCCCCCTCTGTAGAGAACGCCATACAGCCCCCACTGTAGAGAACGCCATACAGAGTCCCCCCTGTAGATAACGCCATACAGCCCCCTTTGTAGATATCTACAGGGGGGCTGTATGGCATTATCTACAGGCGGATGTATGGCGTTATCTACAGAGGGGGGATGTATGGCGTTATCTACAGAGGGGGGCTGTATGGCGTTATTTACAGGGGGCTGTATGGCGTAATCTACAGGGGGGGCTGTAAAAAAGGCACTATCTACAAGGGGGGGTTGTGTGACACCCAGGGGAGGGGGGCCCCAGTCAAAAGTTTGCTATGGGGCCCAGTCTTTCCTAGTTACGCCCCTGCCCATAACCATGCTAGTCTATCATGGATAATGTATAGCAATATTAATCCCTTAGTCAACTTAGCCCATCGGAGCTACTAGCTAGGTATTACAAAAAGGACACCCTAGACCCCCAGGTCACTAACCCCTTCACCAACCCTTGTAACAATGTGTGCTACAGTATATGTAGGAAATTGGGAAAGTAAGTATAATTGGGGGGAGGAGGGGGATTTAGCCATCTCTGTTGTGGCAACAACACACTTGAAGACCCTCCTTTGAAAATCCTGCATTTACACTGGAATCTCATAATTCTTAGGCTAGGTTGACACGAGGGTGACAAATTAACGTGCGTAAAAAACGAGTGTATATCTGGTCCGTGTGCGTTGCGTTATTACATCAGTGTACTTTGCAAGTGGCATGTTTTTCACGCACTCGCAAAGCACTTTTTTGTTTTGTGCATCCGCGTGCTGTGCGTGTTTTCACGCACCTATTGACTTCAATGGGCGCATAGGTGCGTGAAAACGCACCAATATAGGGCATGCAGTGAGTTTCACGCAACAGAGTCTCGCTGCGTGAAAACTCATGCATATGTGAACAGCCCCATTGAAATCAATGGGTCCGTGTGATGTGAGTGATTTCCACGCACAGCACACGGATGATTTTTACATTGTCTGAATGTGCCCTTACTTTGGTACCAATCTTTGGTAACGCCATGCCATCACTGGTGTCCTCATTTGTGCACAATTGAATCTGTTGCTGCCACTAGCTAGGAAACCACATGCAGCGGCCCATGAGAGCCACATTTGGCTCCCAAGTAACAGGCGTTCTTTCATTGTTGTTCCATGTGATTCTAGTTCTTAAATATTAAGATGAGCACTGTTAAACTAGATAAAAATGCAGAATATTAAGATAATATTTCCCAGGTGTACATCGGTCACAGAACAAATGCTGAACCTTTTCATTACCTTTATATAACAATTCTGATTGAATGTAACTTTTGTTGGTTTAAGAAATATATAATAGGCACAAGGGGAAGCAAAATAATTGAAGTGACCTAAATGTGTTTATTCTGTTAATAAAGAATGATATAACCGCTGCTATAAGGGTTGCTAGGATCCGGCACGTCTCTGCGCGGCATTAAATATTAACATCTGCAGTTTAGGAGTACTTGTTCAAATTCAGGAGCATAGATACGGTTTGACCAATCATAATGGAGTCTTGTTTCCATGGCAGCGATATCACTGATTCATTCACAATGAAAGCCGCAAGGCTTTTTACAAAATGCTCTAAAAATAACCTTGTAACATAGAAGCTGTACACTCTGCCAGCCTTGGTTTGTACAGCTTCATATTAATTGGAATACTAAGATTGTTTATAGGGGAGAAAAAATAAAACCACAATTTGTAAAACAAAATCTTCTAACTAGAGATGAGTGAACCGGGAACTGCAAGTTCTAGTTGCACTGTAAATTTCCGCTATTCGCATGATAGGATAAATTGTGGAGCATTTGAAATCCTCATCAAACAAATTTCAAGTAATTAAAATATTATTTTAATTGTCTGAAAAGACACTAAGTGGCAGGGACGCAGCTATAACATGCTGGGCCGCGTGTCGTACCTTTGATCGAGCCTCCCAGAGCATGGACCCCACAGATCAGACCCCAGACCCCTAAATCAGACACCAGATTCGACATAAAAAATAACAAATACAGCTCCTGGCTTCTTTTGTCCACAATGCCATCTGCCACACCAATCCCTGGAACACAAAGTCTAAGCAGTGATGAAGATGTGATCTTGTATACACAACATTACAGACCTTGTGTTCTGGTGCCTGTGGGCATGGAAATAGGCATACGGAGGGCACATGTCAGATCCACATGACTTCATGTAATCAATAGATTTTAACTGGATTGGCGTCCCGAGGAGACAGATTCCAGTTGATAGTGGCTCTGCCTGGGGATATGCAGCGGGTTCCCTTTCCCCTTGGCCCTGTCACAACCCCAGCGACCGTAATTGTTATCCCACTGCTCCACCACTCATTTATTAGCCAATCCGGCTGAGCTGTGTAATATGACTCCTGGGCATAAAGCAGGACAGGAACCTCAATTGCTGTTTGCTGCTTGTACTCCTTCATAATAATCAGTGGGAAATTTAATACAGCAGTGTTTTTCACAGGCTCTGTTGCCTAACATATGATCCTTATTAGCTCTATGTTGGCATCTTAATGGGTTTTTACCATTAATATAAACTGTTATATATTGCTAGGATATGTCATACTTTACTGTATGGTGGAGATTCAACTGCTGGGACTCCTACTGGTCATTAGAAGGATTTAGTCACAGTGCCACTTCCGACCTGGCGCTGTACAGATTCCGCAGCTCAGCCTTATTCACTCGAAAAGGGTTAATGTAATGGCCGCCCACGATCTTCCTTCTACCCTGGATGCTCTTATCCTGTTGGCTGCCCGGGTCGACATGAGGGTCCAGCAACGTGCTCAGGAGGTACCGCGGGAGAGACGTTTCCACAGACTGGCACCCTTGTTCCAGAGACCACTATTGCCTCCTCCTGTTCTACGATTGTCCTGTTGAATTACTTCCTGACGCCTTGCCACCTTGAGGCAGAGTTTATCCTCTCTCCCTGCCAGAGACCCTAGCCATGTCTGCCTATGTTAAGGAGAACTTCGAGAGAGGGTTCATCCGGAAGTCATCCTCTCCGGCAGGAGCCGGATTCTTCTTTGTGAAGAAAAAGAACGGATCTCTTCATCCGTGTATCGACTACCGGGGTCTGAACCAAATTACGGTTAAGAATAAGTATCCCCTACCAGTTATCTCAGAACTTTTAGATAGAATTTGTGGGGCCAAGGTGTTCACAAAGCTGGATCTACGCAGAGCTTATAGCTTGATCCGTATCTGCAAAGGTGAAGAGTGGAAATCCGCATTTAACACTCGAGGCAGCCATTACGAATACCTTGTGATGCCCTTTGGACTATGTAACCCTCCAGCTGTGTCCCAGGAGTTTGTAAATTAAATTTTCCGAGACCTGCTGTATATCTGTATGGTGGTCTATCTGGACGACATCCTGATTTACTCACCTCATTTGATGACACATTGGAAGCATGTTTGCCAAGTTCTCTCACGGTTAAGGGGGAATTGCCTATTTGCTAAATTTGAGAAATGTGTGTTTGAGAGGAATGCTGTGCCCTTCCTGGGCTACATCGTATCTTAACGTGGTCTCAAGATGTATCCAGAGAAGGTGAGATCTGTCTTAGAATGGCCACGACTACAGGGTCTTTGTTCCATACAACTATTTCTGGCATTTGCAAACTTCTATCAATTCATCCCGAACTTCTCATCTCCGACTGCTCCAATCTCGGCCCTCACCAAAAAGTGGGTGAACGCTAAGGTTTGGTCTCCAGAAGCAGAATCAGCGTTTACTGATCTTGAGAGCTTTTACCTAAGCATCTGTTCTCCATCACCCTGATGCTTCTCGGAAGTTCTTTCTGGAGGTGGACGCCTCTTCCGTAGGTGCGGGAGCACAACTATGCCAAAAGAACTCTAAAGGCAAGATGGTGGCTTGTGGCTTCTTCTCAAAATTATTCTCCCCAGCAGAACGCAACTATTCCATCGGGGATCGGGAATTGCTGGCCGTCAAATTGGCCTTAGAGAAGTGGAGACATTTGCTGGAGGGTGCTATCCATCCTATTGTCATCTATACAGACCACAAGAACCTCACGTACCTACAGTCGGCTCAATGGTTAAATCCACGCCAAGCCAGATGGTGGTTGTTCTTCACCCGATTTCAGTTTTTGCTTCACTTACATCCTGCAGACAAGGAAGGCTGATGCCCTGTCTCACTGCTTCGAAACCAATGACTCCAAGGAGACTCCTCAATACATCATAGATCCTTCTAGGATTATTGCCGCTAGCCCTCTGCAAATTAGAGACATTCCTCCTGGAAAGACTTTTGTCTCTCTTGCTGACAGGAATAGAATTCTCTGCTGGGGACACAATTCTAAACTAGCTGGGCACTCTGGTGTCCGTAAGATACAGGACTTGATAGCTGGTCACTAGTGGCGGCCCACTTTGCCTGGAGATTTTGCGGAGTATGTCTCCTCATGTATGAACTGTGCCTCGAAAAATCTACCCACTCCAAACCTGCTGGCCTGCTACTACCCTTGCTTGTTCCTGATGCCCCTTGACAGCATATCGCTATGGACTTTATCACTGACCTACCTCCTTCAGCTGGATGTACTAGGATCTGGATAGTAGTGGATCGTTTCTCTAAAATGGCACATTTTAATCCACTGACTGGCCTCCCGTCTGCTCCTCGCTTGGCAAATCTGTTTATTTTGCACATCTTCAGGCTACATGGACTTCCTCTGCATATTGTTTCGGACCGGTGTGTACAGTTTACATCCAAGGTCTGGAGAGCCCTGTGCAACCTGTTAGATGTGAAACTGGACTTCTCTTCTACCTATCACCCACAGTCCAATGGTCAAGTGGAGAGGACCAATCAAATGTTGGAGAGCTATCGCCGTCATTTTGTTTCTAGCCAAAACACGACAATTGGGTGCAACTTCTGCCTTGGGCGGAATTCTTGTACAACAATCACACAAGTGAGTCTACTGCCTTGTCTCCTTTCTACACTGTGTACAGTCAGCGCCCTCGGGTTCCTCTTCCTGTGCCAGCCATGACTCAGGTACCAGCAGCAAATACTTCATTTGGGACTTTTATTCACATCTGGCAGCAAACTAAGTCTGCTATCCTCCAGGCAGTGAACCGCATGAAAAAGCATGGCAATAAAAGAAGAAATGTTCCTCCTCAGTTTTCTCCTGGAGTAAAGGTCTGGTTTTCCTCAAGGAACATTAGTTTGAAGCTGACCTTATACAATTTTGCTCCCAGGTTCCTCGGACCCTTTGAGATTCTACAACAGATAAACCCTGTCTCCTATAAGCTTTGGCTGCCTTTTGCCCTCAGAATCCCCAACTCCTTTCATGGGTCCCCAATGAAACCTGTGGTGCTGAACCGCTACAGTAAAACTCCTAGTCCTGCAGTTGCTTCCAGTGGTTCATCTGATGTGTTTGAGGTGAAGGAGATCCTGGAGATGTGGATCCACTCGGCCCTACACCGTAACGGAGCAGCTGCTGATCAACAGAGTCTGTGAGAGTCAGTAATGATAAAGTACCTGGAAGGTCAGAAGTAGGTATATGCCAGACAGTACAGGGGAAGCAGACCTGTGCAGGATTATGATGTTTGGCTAGGACACCCGACTAGAGTAGTGCAGTCGTCTCGGACACTGAATTTAGCTAGGACACCAGACTGGAGTAGTGCAGTCATCTCAGACACTGGACTGCTACAGCACCAATGGATGAAGTGTCAACCTCCAGCGAGAACTGCTGAGTCACAGATGGTGAAGAATGGAGGCTGAAGTGAAAGCGCTCTTGAGGTTGGTGAATGCCGACCCTGCCTCAGGGGTCCAAACCTTAGCGTTCACTTCCTTCTTGGTGAGGGTCAAGATTGGAGCAGTAATAGGTGAGCATTTTGAGTTGAATTGCCTGTAGAAATTTGGGAACCTAAAACATCCCTGTATGGCCTGGAGACTTTGTGGACGTGGCCACTCTAACACAGATTTCACCTTCTCTGGAGTCATCTTGAGTCCATGATCTGAGACATTATAGCCCAGGAAGGGCAAGGACTTCTTTTCGAAGACACACTTCTCGAGTTTGGCGTTAAGGCTATTCGCTCTTAACCGCGACAGGACTTGGTGAACATGCTTCCAATGCGTCGTCAGATCTGGTGAGTAAATCCGGATGTCATACAAATATACAACCACACAGACATACTGTAGATCCTGGAAGATGTCATTCACAAAGTCCTGAAACACAGCTGGAGCGTTACACAGTCCAAAGGGCATCAAGGGATATTCGTAGTGACCGTCTCGGGTGTTGAATGCGGTCTTCCATTCATCACCTTTACGGCTATAGATCAGGTTATAAGCCCCACGTAGATCCAGCTTTTTGAAAATCTTGGCCCCACCAATTCCATCGAAGAGCTCGGAGATTAGCGGCAAGAGGTACTTGTTTTTGACCGTGATTGGGTTTAAACCACGGTAATCGATACATGGTCGGAGTGATCCATCTTTCCTTTTCGTTTCAATAGTTTTTATTGGTATTTGTAAGAAAACAAAATAACAATATTGCATACAAACCTTGCAATGTCATCAGAACAGCAAAAACATCTCTACACAAAGAGTAAGTGTTAAGGTAGTAGCGGTTGAAGAGACGTCATGGTATCACAACAAAGAAAAGGAATAAACAAAAAGAAAACAAATATATCATCCTAGCAGACTGTCATTCCCCATATCGGGGAGTAATAGGGACATCAAGACCGTAGTGAGCAAGCGTGTCACATAGCATAATAAAGACTAAGGGACCATGGATTCCATACTAATGAGAATTTGTGAAACAAGGAGTTGCCCAAGGATATGATTTTTTCATATGCATAGGTCGTGTTAATTAGTGTAATCAGTTCTCCTAATAACGGAGCAGCGATCTCCTTCCAGTGGCGGGTCACCACCAGTTTAGCCATGACCAGGATTTTACAAATTAAACAACGTAGTGGTACAGGAAAAGAACCCATGTCTAGAAACAGCAGGGCCAGTTGAGGGGACTGGGGGATATGACATTTGGAGACGGTGGACACGAGATTAAAAACCTGAGGTCAGTATAGGATACGTTATGGACATGTCCCATACTTATGATAGAGAGTGCCAGTATGGCCACAACTCCTACAACATAATGGGGACGACTCAGGGAACATTTTGTGCAGTCTATCTGGAGTGTAGTACCAACACATAGAAGTTTTCACAACAGCTTCCATATGTTGAATGCAAGGTAAGGCTTTATAAATTAATTTAAATGCATCCACCCATGCTTCCTCTGAAAAGGAGCACCACAAGTCTCTCTCCCAGGACCGCATGGGATGTGTTTTAGAAAAAAGTGAGTTGGAATGAAGCATATTGTACACTAGTCTCAAGCCCCCGCTACGTTTAAAGAGATATCCAAACACTTTAAAAAGAAATACAGCATCAAAATTATTGTAAGGCTGGGTTCACACGACCTATTTTCAGACGTAAACGAGGCGTATTATGCCTTGTTTTACGCCTGAAAATAGGGCTGCAATACGTTGGCAAACATCTGCCCATTCATTTGAATGGGTTTGCCGACGTACTGTGCAGACAACCTGTAATTTACGCGTCGTCAATTGACAGCTGTAAAACGACGACGCGTAAATGGACTGCCTCGGCAAAGAAGTACAGGGCACTTCTTTGCCACGTAATTTGAGCTGTTCTTCATTGAACTCAATGAAGCACAGCTCAAGATTTACGAGCGTCTCAGAGCGTCTCAGACGCCTCGTAAATTACGAGGAGGAGCATTTACGTGTGAAACGAGGCAGCTGTTAACAGTCTGTCTTTTCACACGTAAATGCCTCTCATCGTGTGAACATACCCTAAGTCGTAATACAGTCTCTAATCTGGAGGTATTTGAAGAAATCTGAAACAGGTATAGAGTATTGAGATGTGAGAGGCTCTAAACTCACCAAGCGATTATCCTTAACCCCTTCCCGCTCCTTGACGTACTATTACGTCATGGCAGCTGTATCGTTCGCGCTTCATGACGTAATAGTACGTCTCGGGAGTAACGACCGTTTCGGCCGTCCTCCCGACACATACAGGAGCTGTGACGCTGCTGTCTTGTTCAGCAGCTGTCACAGCTCCTACAGCGGGGACCGATCGCTGTGTCCCCGCTGATTAACCCCTTAAAAGCCGCGTTCTATAGAGATTGCGGCTTTTTAGGGGTTAAGCTGCCATCGCCGACCTGCTACGCGATAGCGGCCGGCAATGGTGACTATGGCAACCGGACACCAAACAATGGCGTCCAGCTATGCCATAGACGGAAGCCTAGTGGGTCCTGACAACGTCAGGACCCACTATGCTTGCTGTCAGTGAGTAGCTGACAGTTCTAATACACTGCACTACGCATATAGTGCAGTGTATTAGAATAGCGATCAGGGCCTCCTGCCCTCATGTCCCCTAGTGGGACAAAGTAATAAAGTAAAAAAAAAGTTAAAAAAAGATGTGTAAAAATAAGAAAATAAAAGATTTAAAAGTAATAAAAGTAAAAATTCCCCCTTTTCCCTTATCAGTCCTTTATTATTAATAAAAATATATAAACAAACAAAAACTATACATAATTGGTATCGCCGCGTCCATAACGGCCTGAACTACAAAATTATTTCATTATTTATCCCGCACGGTAAACGCCGTAAAATAAAATAATGATAAACCGTACCAGAATTACAATTGTTTGGTCACTTCACCTCCCAAAAAATGGAATAAAAAGAGATCAAAAAGTCGCATGTACCTAAAAATGGTACTGATCGAAACTACAGTTCGTTACGCAAAAAATAAGTCCTCGCACGGCTTTATTGATTGAAAAATAAAAACGTTATGGCTCTTAGAATAAGGTAACACAAAAAGTGAATGATTGTTTACAAAACGTATTTTATTGTGCAAACGCCATAAGACATAAAAAAAAACTATAAACATCTGGTATCGCCGTAATCGTATCGCCCCGCAGAATAAAGTGAATATGTCATTTATAGCGCACGGTGAACGCTGTAAAAAAAAAACGAAAAAAAAAAAACAATAGTAGAATTGCTGTTTTTTAGTCGCCACGCCACCTAAAAATAGAATAAAAACTGATCAAAAAGCCGCATGCACCCCAAGAAAACTACAATGGATTCCTCAAGGGGTCTAGTTTCCAAATTGGGGTCACTTTTGGGGGGTTCTCAATGTTCTCAATGTTCAAACCGGACATGGTGCCTAATAAAAAAAAGGCCTCAAAATCCACTAGGTGCTCCTTTGCTTCGGAGGCCGGTGCTTCAGTCCATTACCGCACTAGGGCCACATGTGGGTTATTTCTAAAAACTGCAGAATCTGGGCAATACGTATTAATTTGCGTTTCACTGATAAATCCTTTTGTGTTATAAAAAAAAATGGTATAAAGAGGATTTTCTGACAAAAAAAATAATTTACATTTCACCTCTACTTTGCTCTAAATTTTTATGAAACACCTAAAGGGTTCATAAACTTTCTAAATGCTGTTGTGAATACTTTGAGGGGTCTAGTTTCTAAAATGGGGTATTTCATAGGGGTTTCTAATATATGGGCCCCTCAAAGCAACTTCAGAAGTGAATTGGAACCTAAAAAAATAAATATATGAGGCAATACTTCGCTTCTTACATTATACTGATAATGAGCCGTGCCCACCCCGAGATGACCCCAGTTTTGACCGTTTGTATAAACGGAGACTCCTATTAGACCGTTCCAGTGCCCGGTTTTCCCAAGCATACACCCCCGAGAAGTGTATTTCTATTGATGAGTCCCTGGTACATTTTAAAGGGAGGGTTCAATTCCGCGAGTACCTGCCGGGTAAGAGGGCAAGGTATGGCGTGAAGATGTATAAGCTGTGAGAGTGCATCAGGGTATACCTACAGGTTCAGGATATATGAAGGAAAGGCCACCCTCAAACCAGACTGCATCCTGGACTACAATAGGTACATGGGAGGAATGGACTTGTAAGATCAAGGCCTGAAGCCCTAAAGCGCTATGCGGTGTGGTATAAGAAGCTGGCCGTGCACATCATACAGATGGCTTTGTACAATGCGTACGTGCTACGTCGATGAGCAGGCCAGACGGGAACTTTCCTGGAATTTCAAGAGGTGATTATCAAGAACCTAATCTTTAGGGACCAAGAAGGGGGGGCACCCAGTACTTCTGGAAGCGAGGCCACACGCATCGTACCAGGGCAACACTTTCCAGGAGAAGTTCCCCAAACTGGCAAGAAGGGAAAAAGTCAAAAGAGGTGCAAAGTCTGCTATAAGAGGGCGATAATGGATGACACAATATATCAATGTGACACGTGTCCCGAATAACCAGGGCTCTGTATGAAAGAGTGTTTTAAAATTTATCATACATCCCTTGGTTTATAATTTACCCCAATTTTACTTACCCTGATGCACTCCACACAGCTTTTCCCCCCTCGTCTTTCCCCTCTGAGCCACGCTGTGTGTCCAGGCAGCTGATAACAGCCACATGTAGGGTATTGCCATACCCGGGAGAACCCACATTACAGTTTATGGGGTGTAGGTATCCGGTCAAAATGCTCACTACACCTCTAGATGAATGCCTTAAGGGTGTAGTTTTTAAAACGGGGTCACTTCTTGCGGGTTTCAACTGTACTGGTACCTCAGGGGCTTCTGCATACATGACTTCGCACTAGAAAATCCCCAGTAGGCCAAATGGTGGTCCTTTCCTTCTGAGCCCTCCCATGGGCCCAAACGGCAGTTTATCACAACAAATGGGGTATTGCGGCACTCAGAACAAATTGCGCAACAGAATGGGGTATTTTGTTTCTTGTGAAAATAAGAAATTTTCAGCCAAAACTACATAATATTTGAAAAAAATAATTTTGTTTTCATTCCCAGCCCAATTCAAATAAGTTCTGTGAAGAAACTATGGGGTCAAAATGGTCACAACACCCATAAATGAATTCCTTGAGGGGTGTAGTTTCCAAAATGGGGTCACTTCTGGTGGGTTTCCATTGCTTTGATACCTCTGGGGCTCTGCAAATGCGACATGGCACCCGAAAACCAAACCAGCAAAATCTGTACTCCAAAGAACACACAGCGCTCCTTCCCTTCTGAGGCCTCCCATGGGCCCAAACGGCAGTTTATTGCCACAAATGGGGTATTGCCACACTAAGGACAAATTGGGCAACAAAATTGAGTATTTTGTTCCCTGTGAAAATAAGAAATTTTGGTAAAAAATTACATCTTATTGGAAAAAATGTCATTTTTTTAATGTCACAGCCCAATTGAAATAGGTGCTGTGAAAAAACTGTGTGGTCAAAATGCTAACAACAACCATAAATGAATTCCTTGAGGGGTGTAGTTTCCAAAATGGGGTCACTTTTGGTGGGTTTCCATTGCTTTGATACCTCTGAGGCTCTGCAAATGCGACATGGCACCAGAAAACCAATCCAACAAAATCTGGACTCCAACAAACATATAGCGCTCCTTTCCTTCTGAGCCCTCCCATGGGCCCAAACGGCAGTTTATCACCACAAATGGGGTATTGCCACACTAAGGACAAATTGGGCAACAAAATGGGGTATTTTGTTCCCTGTGAAAATAAGAAATTTTGATCACAAATGACATTTTATTGGAAAAAATGACATTTTTTTCATTTCACAGCCCAATTCAAATACGTGCTGTGAAAAAACTGTGCCGTCAAAATGGTAACAACAAATTTGCAAATTTCACCTCCACTTTGCTTTAAGTCCTGTGAAATGCCTGAAGGGTTAAAAAACTTTCTAAATGCTGTTTTGAATACTTTGAGGGGTCTAGTTTTTAAAATGGGGTGTTTTATGGGGGTTTCTAATATGTAGGCCCCTAAAAGCCACTTCAGAACTGAACAGGTACCTTAAAAAAAAAGCTTTTGAAATTTTCTTAAAAATATGAGAAATTGCTGTTTATGTTCTAAGCCTTGTAACGTCCAAGAAAAATAAAAGAATGTTCAAAAAACGATGCCAATCTAAAGTAGACATATGGGAAATGTGAACTAGTAACTATTTTGGGTGGTATAACCGTCTGTTTTACAAGCAGATGCATTGAAATTCTGAAAAATGCAATTTTTTCAAAATTTTCTCTAAATTTTGCAATTTTTCACCAATAAACACTGAATATATCGACCAAATTTTACCACGAACATGAAGCCCAATGTGTCACGAGAAAACAGTCTCAGAATCGCTTGGGTAGGTTTAAGCATTCCGACGTTATTACCACATAAAGTGAAATATGTCCGATTTGAAAAATGGGCTCTGAGCCTTAAGGCCAAAACTAGGCTGCGTCCTTAAGGGGTTAAACAAATGTGAGGCATTAGTAATGCCTTTCAGAGACCACAAAGATAACGAAAAATTGGGGACAATCATCGAAAAGATATCAATGGGAACGTATGACTTTAATAGTGGGCTATGTTCAGTAGATGTGCGTTGCAAGAAAGATCAACACTGCAAAGTCGCCTGAGTTAATGGGGATAATGAGTGTAGAGACGGAAGGTCCCAAAAGGTCAAAAACAAGGCGGTTTTTAGGCTTATCGGAGATATGTATGAGGATTTTATTTGAAGCCAGTGGATATTTTGATCATCATGCCAACAATCTATAATTTGCGCCAAAAGGGTGGCAGTATAGTAACTGTGTATGTTTGGGACACTCAGTCCACCCAATTTTTTGTCACGAGTAAGTATGTGACAGGAGATTCTGGGCTTGCATCCAGTCCAAACAAAGCGGGAAAGTTTTTTTCGGGCTGCCACGAAAAATTTGGAGGGCAATTTAATTGGGAGCAGTGGCGTAACTACCGCAGTAGCAGCCGTAGCGGCTGCTACGGGGCCCGCAGAATGAGGGGGCCTGCTTCGCCCACTGGCACGGGCCCTCCCTCCCATGGGCGGAGGCTCCGCTAACAACCGCTATGGCTGCTACAGCGCGACCCGACTGAAGGGGTTGTTCCTACAAAAGACATGCATCCCCTTTCCACAGGATAGGGGATACATGTGTGATCGCTGGCAGCGATAAGAACGGGGGACCGAAAGTGCCCCGAAGTTGTCCATGACAAACCTCAGACTTCCGGGGTCTGTCTGCAGCTCCATAGAAATGACTTGCGCGCCGGTCGCGCTTGTGCGCATGCGTGACCAGCGCACCTTTCATTTTTATTGAACTGCGCAGATGCCGGAAGTCCAAGGTTTGTCATGGAGAACTTCGGGGGACTTTCCGTTCTCCTTATCGCTGCCAGCAATCACACATGTATACCCTATCCTGTGGATAGGGGATGCATGTCTTTTGTAGGACAAACTATAGGCCGTTTTTTGTTGGGGGCTGCATGGCGTTACCTACAGGTGGGGGGGTTTAGGGCTGTCTGGCGTTATCTACAGGGGTATGTCTGGCATTATCTACAGGGGGGGCTGTCTGGCGTTATCTACAGGGGGGGGCTGACTGGCGTTATCTACAGGGGGGCTGTCTGGCGTAATCTACAGGGGGGCTGTCTGGCGTTATCTACAGGGGGGTGTATGGCGTTATCTACAGGGGGGTGTATGGCGTTATCTACAGGAGCTGTATGATGTTATCTACAGGGGGGCTGTATGATGTTATCTACAGGGGGCTGTATGGTGCTATCTATAGGGGGCGTTGTGTGGCGGAATCTATAGGGAGGCACTATCTACAAGGTGGGGGTTGAGTGATACCCAGGGGAGGGGGGGCCCCAATCAAAAGATTGCTATGGGGCCCAGTCTTTCCTAGTTACGCCCCTGATTGGGAGGGTGCGAAATAAGTACAATAACCTTGGTAAAAGAAGCATTTTATATGCAGCTATTCGTCCTACCCATGACGTATCATATTGGAGGAGTCTATCAGATTCTGCATGAATGGATTGAAGGAGAGGTTCATAATTTGCTTTGTATAGGTCACGGAAGGAAGATGAAATGGTGATACCTAAGTATTGAATACCATCCAATCTCCAGTCAAAGGGGTATTTTGTTTTTAGGAAGTATAATGTATCAGAGTCCAAATGTAGAGGTAACATCTGGGATTTCTGAGTGTTCAGCTTGTAATAAGAAAGTTTACCAAAGGAGTTAATAACATCCATAACTGAGGAAAGCGAAATGAGAGGCTGGGAGAGGGAAAGAATAATATTATCCGCATACAATGAGATGGTATGTGTTCTGTGTCCAATTTTTATGCCATGAATTAAGCGATGTAGTTTTTTATGTTGGGCCAGAGGTTCCATAAAGAGGATAAATATTATTGGGGACAAGGGATAGCCCTGACGAGTACCATTGAATATATTAAAGTCCTGAGAGAGGACACCATTGGTGTACACTCTAGCCAAAGGGGCAGAGTAAAGAGCCTGAATGGCGGTTAGGATGTTACCATAAAACCACATTGTTTGAAGGGTCGAAAAAGCATATGACCAATTAATGCGGTCAAATGGCTTTTCTGCGTCCAGTGCTAGCAGTGTCGCCGGCTCTTTAGATGTTTCGATATGGCATAGTAAATTCAAGACACGTCGGGTATTGTCAGACGCTTGTCGGCCCTTAATGAACCCTACTTGATCACTGCTTATTAAAGTGGATAATATAGGAGTAAGTCTATTGACTATCAACTTTGCGTAGAGTTTGAGATCGGAGTTGAGCAGCGAAATGGGCCGAAAATTTTGAGGGGCGTCAGTGGGTTTCCCCGGTTTTGGTAGCGTAACAATCAATGCCGATTTGATTTTCCCCGAGGGAAAGAGCCAAGGGACATAGCTTGTTGGAAAAATCTACCCAAATAAGGAACCAGTTGGGAAGTAAAGGTTTTATAATATAAGTTAGTAAGGCCGTCGGGACCAGGAGCCTTTCCCTGCGGAAGGGTTTGTATAATTTTCAAAATTTCTGGTTCCGTGATAGCGGCATTCAGTGTCTGTTGTATCACTGCCTGAATGAACGATTAAAATACGATTTTTATTGTAGAAAACCTTACTAAAATAAGGGCTAAATAGCCAATTGTACTGTAAAGGCGTAAGCACAGTAGACCATACAGAGGAGGAGCGGTTATAGTACTATTGTTAGCACAATTGCTGCCAAACAACGATTCCCCCTATCTGTATTATAATATAACACCGGGTCAATCCGTGCCACTAACACGTGTCCCTACGCGTTTCCGCACCGTTATCAGGGGATCGAGCATATAAGGCCATCTGCCAGGGGCGGTAATTGGGATAAGAGGATCCTACAAAAAGAGGCCCAATGGATTTTCCGCATGCATACCATGAAACTGGCGGGTCTCAATGAACAAATATCGTTCAATTGTTTCCTCTGAATGAATTGCTGTGACCCTGATTGGTTGAATCCCTGTGTGCACACCGTATCTATTATCCCTATCCGCAATTGTGGTTCTCTACAATTCTGCCCTCTTTGTGCGACCAATCGTGGTGACCTATACCGCTAGACTATATGGTGAATGGGTAGTGCCCTCCCCCCCCCTCACCCTGGCTTCCTCCGAGACACCTATTGTTATCGTGGGTGCGGTCATCGGTTCCAGGACTGCTGTGTCTCCCGTTCCTCGGATGTCACACGCGGCGATCGAGTATGCCAGTGTTGTGGCTCGCGATCGCTGTATCCCTGTCCTGGGTCCTCTCCCCAGCCACTTATCGTATCCAGTGATACATGGCCGCCTTGTGATCCCTGGTTACTAGGGACGCTTCTGTCCTTCCCCCCTGTGGTGACAGCGAACGCCGGGGGGCCGGCCTTGTTCGGGCCGCGTCATGTACGTGGCTCGCCATGGGTTGGCTGCCCTGCCGCCGCGTCACTCCGGGGAGGGAGGGGCTAGTACTATTTATGTCCGGCATTTCACTCGGCTCGTGTTCGACCAGCTGACTAGTGTCGTGCACGAGCCGGGTGAATGTTATGAGACACGCAATAGGTGTCTCCCGGCCATACAAATTTAATTAGATGTGTTGAAATCACATCAGTGTACCCCTGATGAAGCACTGTGACCAATAACGGTGCGGAAACGCGTAGGGACACGTGTTAGTGGCACGGATTGACCAGGTGTTATATTATAATACAGATAGGGGGAATCGTTGTTTGGCAGCAATTGTGCTAACAATAGTACTATAACCGCTCCTCCTCTGTATGGTCTACTGTGCTTACGCCTTTACAGTACAATTGGCTATTTAGCCCTTATTTTAGTAAGGTTTTCTACAATAAAAATCGTATTTTAATCGTTCATTCAGGCAGTGATACAATTTAATCCATTAAGTGAACGGAGACCTGTTATATATTAATGCAACAATCGTTGCTTAACGTCAAATTCATTCAGTGTCTGTAGTTGTTCTGGGGAGAGACTGGGTAAAGAGGCAGACTGGTGGAAGTCATGTATGTCAGAAGGGATTGGCCGCTCTACAAAAGGGTCATCTTTAACACCTAATGACCGCCGATTAGCCTTTTCACGGCGGTCATTACTGAGCTTTATTCTGATGCAATAGCCATTTCACGGCGCTGCATCAGGATAAATAAACAGAGCAGGGAGCCGTTAAATCTCCCTGCTCTCAGCTGCCAGAGGTAGCTGAGGGCTGGGGGCGTCCCTGCTCAACCCGGTGAGATCGATATTAGTATCGATCTCCCCCGTTTAACCCCTCAGATGCAGCGCTAAATAGCGTGCGCCGCATCTGAGTTGTTTTGGGGAGAGGGAGGGAACTCCCTCTCACCCCACTGACAATCGGTGATAAGATCACTTTTATGAATTCTTGTATGTAAGGAGTTAAATCCTTGGTAGCGACTTCTTCAGTAAATACCTCTGAATTTGACGTTGTTCCGACGAGACCTATGTTCCAAGACAGCAACTTTTGCTTGTATATGAGAAAGATCTGTTTCAAGATCATAGTGAGCATCAATCAAAGCTCGTTATGGGATGCAGTAAGCTCCCCCATCTTGGATTCCACATGTTGGACCCTATCCTCTACTGCATGTAGCGATTCAGACAGAGGCTTAAGCAGCTGGGCAAATCCAGAATGGATGGATTGTTGTAAAGCTTGTAGCATGTTTTTAAGTGTAAGCTCAGTAATCGGTTCAGTGGAGGAGGGTAAAGAAGCAAAAATGTCCCCTTGTGAAGGAGGGTCAGATGCCATGGCACCAATGTGTCCTACGTGGTCCTCGGCGAGGAGGGGTGAGGACCGGCTTTGAGTCCATGTTGCAGGGTGTCTGGAGTTACGAGGAGTAGACGGCTGTGTGGAGGCGCCACATGTAGCTTCTCCAAGATGGCGGCCCCGGAGGACCGGAGGGGAGACGGCCTCCTGCTCTTGCCGTTCTTGTCTCTGCGGGCTTACCGCTGATAGTGTCGGCGGCAGAGCAGGAACAGAGCTGTTCCTACGAGGTGGTGCGGAGTTGAGGGAAGGCGGCGAGCCCAGGTCGGACGCCAGGGATCCTGCACGTGAGCTCCCCACAGCACCATCTTGGTCAGACGGGCGGCTGTGGGGAAAGTAAAAGTCCAGGATTTTAGCCGGCCTGGCTACTGATTTTCGCCTCCTTGGCATCCTGGATGATGAGGACTACTACCGAGACAGGTGAAAGTGAGGTACTTGCGAGGTGTCAGTCCCTGTGAGCCGCTGATGCAGAGAGGAGCCCAGCTCTCAAGCAGCCATTCACTCCGGCAGCCAAGCCACACCCCCTCCATCTTTCCTTTTAACGAAGAAGAAACCGGCCCCGGCTGGTGAGGTAGACTTCCTGATGAACCCCCTCTTGAGGTTTTCGTTAACAGACCGACATGGCCTGGGTTTCGGGTAAGCAGAGAGGATAAACCCGTCCACAAGGAGGTGAAGCTTCAGAGAGCAATTCTATAGGACAATCATAGAGACGATGAGGAGGAAGGGCTCTCTCCTTCTTGCTTAAAATATCCGTGAAAGAGGCTTACTGTGGAGGCAGTCCAGAGAGTGTCTGAGGCAGTGGGGACAGAACAGGATGAACCTGAGGCAGACAGCAGTGAAGACATCGCGGTCCCCATTGGAGGACCTCTCCAAAATTCAAGTTGAGGACTGGAGCGTGTTGGTGAAGCCATGGCAGTCCCAGCAGGATGGGGTTAATAGCTTTTTGGCAGGACATACAAAGCGATTTGTTTCCAGTGAAGATCTCCTACTTGTAGCCTTGGAAGTTTGGGGGTGGAGAGAATAGGGTCTGGCAGATCTTAACAACTTACAGAAGTGACCGACAGAGGTTTCTCCAGAGGAGCTGTAGCGAAGTGGAGACAGTCTACTAAGGCCTGTTGAATGAAATTTGCAGCCGCTCCAAAATCCAGATACCCAGTAGAACCCGCTTAACAGTTTACAAGATGTTTGTCTGCAGTGGCACAAACTGGGCCCCAAAATGACATATCAGTGGAAAATTGCAATTTACACTTTGCACCATCCGCTGTGCGTTAATTTCCATTAAATGAAATAAAACCCTGTGGGGTCAAAATACCCACTACACCCCTTAAATGCCTTGAGAGGTGTATTTTCCAAAATAGAGGTCACTACTTGTGGGTTTGTTTTACTGTTTGACCTCGAGCCCTGCAATTGTAGGCCAATGCTGCGAAAATCATCAAAATAGGCCTCAAATACACATTGTGCTCTTTCACTCATAAGCTCTGTCATAAGTCCAGGCAAATGATAAATGCCTTGAGGGGTATAGTTTCCAAATGGGGTCACTTCTCTGGGGTTTCTACTGTACTCTGGTACCTCAGGGGCTCTGCAAACACGACATGGGGCTCGTACAACAATCCAGCAAAATCTGTGCTCTAAAAGCCAAATGGCGCTCTTTCTATTTTGAGCTCTGCCATGTGCCCATACAGCAATTAAGGGCCACGCATGGGGTATTGTCGAACTCTGGAGAAATTGAGTAACAAATTGTGGGGTGTTTATTCTCCTATTACCCCTCGTGAAAATAAGAAACTGGGAGCTAAATCAACATATTTTTGAAAAAAAAAATATTTTTCATTTTCCCTGCCTAATTCTAATAAAATTTATGAAACACCTGTGTGGTCAAAATGCTCACTACACCCCTAGATGAGTGCCCTGAGATGTGTAGTTTCCAAAATGGAGTCAATTTTCAAGGGTTTCTACTGTACTGATACGTCAGGGGCTCTGCAAATGTGACATGGCGCCTAAAAACCAATCAAGCAAAGTCTGCATGCCAAGTAGCGCTCCTGCCATTCTAAGCACTGCCGTGTCCAAACAGAAGTTTGTTACCACATATGAGGTATTGCCGTACTCGGGAGAAATTGCTTTATAAATGTTGGGGTGCTTTTTCTCCTTTATTCCTTGTAAAAATGTGAAAATTCTATGTTTTTTCAGAGAAAAAGTAGATTTTCATCATCACAGACTAATTCCAACAAATTCAACAAAAAACCTTTGAGGTCAAAATGCTAACTATACACTTAGAAAAAATCCTTGAGGGGTGTAGTTTCCACAATGGCATCACTTTTGAGAGGTTTCCACTGTTTTGGTCCCATCAGTGCGTTGCAATCGTGACATGGCACCAAAAACCATTCCAGCAAAATCTGCTCTCCAAAATCCAAATGGTGCTCCTTCCCTTCTGAGCCCTGCTGTGGGTCTAAACAGCAGTTTATGACCACATATGGGGTATTGCCGTAATCAGGAGAAATTGTTTTACAAATATTGGGGTGGTTTTTCTCCTTTATTCCTTGTAAAAATTAGAAAATTCTATGTTTTTTCAGAATTTATTTTTTTCATTTTTACAGACTAATTCAAATAAATTTAGCAAAAAAAACGGTGGGGTCAAAATGCTAACTATAGTCCTAGATAAATTCCTTGAGGGGTGTCGTTTCCAAAATGACACCCCTGACATGGTGCCTGAAATATATTGTAATAAAAAGGAGGCCCCAAAATCCACTAGGTTCTCCTTTGCTTCTGAGGCCAGTGTTTCAGTCCATTAGCACACATGGGCCACATGTGGGATATTTCTAAAAACTGCAGAATCTGGGCAATAAATATTGAGTTGCATTTCTCTAGTAAAACTTTCTGTGTTACAGAAAAAAATGTATTACAAATGAATTTCAGCCAAAAAAAAATGAAATTTGTAAATTTCACCTCTGCATTGCTTTAATTCCTGTGAAACACGTCGAGGGTTAAAACACTTTCTGAATGCTGTTTTGAATACTTTGAGGGGTGTAGTTTTTACAATGGGATGTTTTTAAGGTTTTGAAATCTATGGGCCCCTTTAAAGCCTCTTCAGAACTGAACTGGTCCCTTAAAAAAAAAGCCCTTTGATGATTTTCTTGAAAATGTGAGAAATTGCTGCTAGAGTTCTAAGCTTTGTAACGTCCTAGAAAAATAAATGGACGTTCAAAAAATGATGCAAACATAAAGTAGACATATGGGAAATGTTAACTAGTACCTATTTTGTGTGGTATTACTATCAGTTTTACAAGCAGATACATTTAAATTTTGAAAAAAATCATAATTTTTAACATTTTCTCTCAATTTTGGCATTTTTCACAAATAAATGCTGAATTTATTGACCAATATATTTCACTACCATAAAGTCCAATACGTCACGAGGAGTATTCCAAAGTTATAACCACGTAAAGTGACACATGTCAGATTTGAAAAATCCGGAAGGGGTTAAATTAACTTCTTAGAAACTGACAACAAACAGTAATTTAATCTGCATGTTCAATAAATTATTATTTTTTTTAAAATGGCTGCCACAAGTGAAAAGAAAAATGCCAATATCTTTGTAGTTAGGTAACAGAAACATAATCCCCAAAATTTGGCTTCTGCTCTGACTTCTGAGTTACTAATATATGATGATTTGTGTGAAAATATGTATATGTATATACATTTATAAAAAAAACCTCCACTGATCTAACATTTTTAAATTAGGGAAAAGGTTCATGTTCAAAATAATAACAAATCATTTTTGAATGATTTGTACATACCTGTGCTGTACATACCCGTGGTATGGTTCACTTGAATGTGCTGATTGCCAGTGTTGCCAACCATCTGTAAATTTACGCACAGTCCGCCAAAAAATTGTGCTTTTTTTTCTGCCGTCCGTAGTGTTCAGTTGAAAAAAACACAGTCTGGGATTTATTTTCCATCCCCCCGAAACGTTGCACTGTGCACGCGCCAAAATGTACATGTGCAATGAAGACAAGGGAAGAGTAGGCCGCGGCCCACGGCAAATGCATTTAGGAGCAGGAGGAGGGCGGACGGAGTCAAGTGAATGACGGTCTGAGTGAGGTCGGTGCTGGTAGTGGACCAATCCAGTAGCCTTACCTGAGTTAACTGACCTCACGTCCACTACCGGTCCGACATCAACTTCATTTAGACCGCTGCCGGGTCATTCACTTGGCTCCATCCGCCCTTCTTCTGCTCCTAAATGTGAGTGATGTCAGGCAGAGCGGAGAGTGCATAGTTGCCAACAGTCCCAAATTTGCCTGGACTGTCCCGAATTTACTCAGACAGTCCAGGCAAATGATTGTCTTGGACTAGTCCCGGCAACTGCCATATTAATTTGTATCTGCGTCCTCAGGATGCAGATGCAGTTGAATACTATAGCAGAGCAGGAAACTATGCGCTCCCTTCACTGCCATTTACTCCTCCTGGAGCGGAATCTTCGGCCAGAGCATTGCAGAAACTCTGGTCGGGGATTCCGCTCCTAGTGGGACGTCAGGGGCTCCACCTGGAGCGGAATCCTCGGCCAGAGCGTTGCCGACCCTCTGGCCGGGGACTCCGCTCCTGGAAGAGCCCCTGGCATCACTATCCATATATGGACAGTGATATCAGGGACTCCTTCAGGAGCGGATCCCCGGCCAGAGAGTTGACAATGCTCCGGCCAAGTATTCCACACCTAGAGGGAGCCCCTGATGTCCCTGTCCATATATGGACAGGGACGTCAGGGTCTCCTGCTGGAGCGGAATCACCGGCCAGAGCTTTGCCAACCATCTTGCCGGGATTCCGCTCCTGGAGGAGCCCCTGGCGTCACTATCTGTATATGGACAGTGACGTCAGGGGATCCTCCAAGAGCTGAATCCCCGGCCAGAGAGTTGACGAGTCTCTGGCCAGGTATTCCGCACTTAAAGGGAGCCCCTGACGTTCTTGTCCATATATGGACAGTGACGTTAGGGGCTTTTCCTGGAGCGGAACCCCTGCCAGAGTGTCGGCAATGCTCTAAACAGGGATTTTTCTCCTTGAGGAAGCCCCTGATGTCACTGTCCATATATGAACAGTGACGTCATGGGGGTCCCCCTGGAGCAGAATCCTTGGGCCAGAGTGTCGCCGATGCTATGGCCGGGTATTCCACACCTGAAGAAGCCCCTGACCGGGGTTGTGAGTGGTGAGCGAGTCGGACTCTCCAATCACAGCCCTGCTTGCAGATTAGCGTGAGAAAGCTACAAACGGGGCTGTGATTGGCAAGTCACCCCTAGCACATTGCACAGTGCACAGGCAATGATTTTGTAATGTGTCCGTAAAAATTATTTCTATGATTTTTAGCTCAGTTGTCCAGAAATTACTGAAGTGGAGGTTGGCAACTGTGATGGTTGCATAATGTGCGACATTGATACAGAACATTTGTTCAGTTCATTTTCATAAACGATTATGAAAATATTGGTGCCGCTGTCTTCCATTTCTAATATTTTGCTCAGTTGTGTGGTATTTATTTTAATTCATGTTTGCAAAATGTTCAAATATTCATTTTGTTTCCTAATGCTAAATGTCATTAAAATATATCTGGGGTGCAGCTAATTATTCAGCTACGGGTGGAAATTGGAACAGATGTTTGTGTGCTACAGGGAATGACTCTGATAAACTGCCAAGCAAAATGTTTTTAGAATCTTTCTAGTAAGTGAATTTTAGTTTCTTAATAATCTAAGTCTTAAAACTGAAATAAAATTCACAATGAGGCTGAGTCTAAAGATAAAAAACAGCTTATATGTATGTGTAGCGCTCTGTTCACGTCTGAGTTGTGTTTTCCGTTATTCTGTTCCATCAAATGACAGACACCAACATCAAGGTTTCCGTAATTTTGCTGGACTAAATATCGCTGCATGCTGCGCTATTTTGTCTGGCAAACACAGATATAATTACATTCACATTAATTTCATAACTTTTCCCAGCTCCACTTTTCGCTCCACTTTTCGCACATCTTCGTTAACAATAAGGCCTCATACGCACTGTATAACCCCCGAGTATGGATCCATAATACGGCCCATAGAAGTCTGTGGGTCTCTATTGTATACTTCCTATTTCATTAAAATATATACAGTGGTTTTTTTTCTATTGGATTACTTATGAATTATTGAGCTATACCGAAAAAAATGCTGTAATACAGCATCGTACGACAGCAAGTGGAGTGCCTATAGCTCCGTAGTACAGTGCCATAGGGACATAGGTATGCATCACCCACGTCCTGATTTACCTATCATGTTCATGCTCACTACTGGACGGTCTCTTTAATCTTTAAATGCTAAATTTCACAATTTGCCCTGTTGTTGGTTGCACTAAAAATCAGCCCTGTGTTGTTCCGCACTTGAGCTTTTATTTTACAACACATATTACACAGGCCTCCATCCGCAATTAGACTGGCAGCTGACAGGCACTGTTTAAGATAACATTTGGCAGACACTGTATATGAGGGCATCTGGCAGGGACTGTTTATGTGGCAGCATGGCTATCACTTGACGACAATAATGTGCCTGTTATAAGACTCTACATTTTAAAAAGTCACTGTGGTATCACCAGTTGCGTGTGTGCATGCTCTTTAGAGTACAGGTTTGCAATGACAGAGAATAGGGAAATGGCTGCCAGAGATTATTCAAAGATATCCTTGTGACAATCTCTAACGTAATTGGAAAAAGTCCTTATAATGGTTTGGGCTAAATGGAGAGGAAAGGGAAAGCACGATTACAATCAGAGAAGGTACAATAACAGTATGTGGGCCATCCTGTTCTCGAACCGTTCACCATAAAGCACTCCCCACATGTCTCTCTAGCAAATCCAACATAAATAAGACAAGTCCTGTGATTGTCAGCCATGGAATGTGTTAGCTCAGTGTTTTACATGTAGTACAGACAGTAGGAAACACTACTATTTTCCACTTAATTTCCTAAGGTTGAACAGTTTATACATATGGTTTGCATTGTAATGATTCTCTGCAGTTAGCCTGTATGCTGTTGTTATATGACCATTCGTGATATTATTCAGTCACTGTACTACAATATTATTTCATAACTGTGTGGCTTTAGCATTCATACATTGTATGATGGTGTTATTCATTCACTGTATGGCAGTATTATTTTAACAATAATTGTATAAGTGTTTGTGAAAAGAGAAAAATATTTGGGGTGTGGATTTAGAATGTTTCTAACTACCACCTTAGGGTACACCAAGAAAAACTGAGTCTCCAGTAACATCCTGCCATTTAGAAACTAGGTAAAGTGGACGGATAGAAATGGCATACAGTTGCAAGCAAAAATAAGTGAACCCTTTGAAATTACCTGAATTTCTGCGATAAATTAATAATAAAATCTGGTCTAAGTCACAATTATTAACAAACACAATCTAACTAAAGTAGTAATATACAAAATGTAGTGCTGGTCATGTCTTTTATTGACTACAGTGAATAAAGATCCACAGTGCAGGGAGAAAAAGTAAGCGAACCTCTGCCTTAATAACTAAACTAAATGGCAAAAGGTGTTTTATTTAATGTGTAACTGAACTATCAACAAACTTCTGACATGTCATAGTGACATGTCAGAAGTTTTGATTGGTGGGGGTCTGAGTATTGAGGCCCCCATCAATCGCTAAAATGAAGCGGCAGAAGCGCTTGTGTGAGCGCTCAGCCGCTTCGTTTCTGTTCGGCTTTTTCCGGAAAGCCGATGTAGCGGAGTACGGGCTCATAGACTTTCTATTGAGCCTGTACTCCGATACATTGATAATCCAGGTAATTCCAAAGAGTCCACTTACCTTTCTTGCAACTGTATGCTACTAAAGAGTAGAATAAGCAGCCCTGTGTTAAATATCAGTAATAGAACAGAGAGATTATAAACTTTCTTCCATTAAATTAAAGCTCTACCTTTGAAGCCATTTTAATTGCCAAGAATATTGGCCTTTGGTACTGCACATTGCAATAATCCATCTGCTCTACCAAATGTGTAGAAGGTGCTTGTATTGTGCTGATGGCACCAAAGAACAGATGTTAGGAGTTTCTTGACTTTGCAGTTCTCTGTAACCTGAATTCTTCCTACTTTTAAAGGGATTCAGGTAATACATGCATCAGTGGCGTCGCTAGCACTGGGTGATCGCCAAATTCAACTGTATCTGTGGATTTATTTCAATAATATTGCGGAGCATGAAGCCGTCAGTACCCTGCCCCATCATTCACTCTAGTAGGCCACAGGACACTTAAGCCTGCAGCCTTTTGCACACCGGGGCCATGTACAGGTCAATACATGTGGCGCAGTGCAGTGTCATGGTCCGTGCACGTGGGATATTAGCTGCTCTGCTCGATGATGGAATTGGATTAGGTGAGTGTTATGTTTTGTTATTTTAAGAGGCACAAATGGGGTGTTAGAACTTTCGGGGGTCATAGAGGGCGCTATTACTTTGTGAGGAGCATAAAGGGGTATTATTAGTTTGTGAGGGGCACAAAGGGCACTATTGTTTTGTGGTGGCATATATTGCGATTATTACTTTAGGGGGCACATATTAACTTTGGAAAACTAAAGGGGGAAAGTATTACATTATGAAGGGCACAACAGGTTCATTATTACTTTGTGGAGGACACAAAGTGGAAATTTTTAGTGTGTTGGCACAAAGGAGGGCATTATTACTATGGGACAAAAAGGGCCAACTATTACTATGTAGAGGGTACAAAAGTGGTATTTTTACTGTGTGTGTGTGTGTGTGTGTGTGTGGGGGGGGGTCTTAGACAGAGGTGTAGCTAGGTTCTCCTGCACCCGGGGCAAAGATTCAGATTGGCGCCCCCCCACTTATTTCCTGATATCTCCTTCCCCCTCGCCATGTTTTCTTTCCCTACCAATCAATGAGATGTAATTTTTTTTCACAATTTTTTTAATGTAACTCGAGTATAAAAGCATTTCTACATTTTACAAGCAATATAGTTCTATAATGTAATTAACATAAAAATAAATTAAAAGAAAATAAATTAAAGAGGCCACACACAGCCCCCTTGTACATAGTGCCACACACAGCCCCCCCTTGTACATAGTTCCGCACAAAGCCCGCCTCCCCCCTAGTAGATAGCGGAACACTCCCCCCCCTTGTAGATAGTGCCACACACAGCCGGCTTCCCGCCTTGTAGATAGCAGCACACTCCCCCTCCTTGTAGATAGTGCCACACACAGCCCCCCTTGTAGATAGTGCCACACACAGCCCGCTGCCCCTTTGTAAATAGCGCCACACTCCCCCCTTTGTAAATAGTGCCACATTCCCCCCCTTTTAAATAGCGCCACACTCCTCCCCTTGTACTTAGAGCCACACTATGAACAGAGCAGTGAGCGGTAGCCTACCGCTACCACTCTCCGCTCTGCCTGGTGTGACTTACCGGAGGAGCCGAGGAGGTCATGCGGCACAGGCAGCGGCAGAGTTTCTTCTGACTAGGGTCGGTGACAGCCAGGGCCGGCCTTAGGTTGGATGTCGCCCTGTGCGGGACTCTCTATTGCCGCCCCCTACACAAACCAAAAATTAACCACATATATGGACACGTTGGAACATATATACTGTACATACATAAAGACAGATATTTAGACATACAGGCAAACATACATACACACATTCTGGAATATATACATACAGGTAAATATATAGACGTACAGATACATATACGCACACACACCGGCAGATAAATACACAGACAGGAACATATACAAATACATAAAAGACACAAATATACAAGCACAAAGACACATTCACAAACAGACCCATATATACATACACACAGGCACATATGTACACAGCACAGATAATGTAGTAGATGTTACCTGCAGTCCTATGTAACACCACAGATAACACACAGTGATAACTCTCTGAGTACAGATAATGTAGATGTCACCTGCAGTCCTATGTAACACCACAGATAACACACAGTGATAACTCTCTGAGTACAGATAATGTAGATGTCACCTGCAGTCCTATGTAACACCACAGATAACACACAGTGATAACTCTGAGTACAGATAATGTAGTAGCTGTTGCCTGCAGTCCTATGTAACATCACAGATAACACAGTGATAACTCTCTGAGTACAGATAATGTATTAGATGTTACCTGCAGTCCTATGTAACACCACAGATAACACAGTGATAACTCTCTGAGTACAGATAATGTAGTAGATATTACCTGCAGTCCTATGTAACACCACAGATAACACACAGTGATAACTCTCTGAGTACAGATAATGTAGATGTCACCTGCAGTCCTATGTAACACCACAGATAACACACAGTGATAACTCTCTGAGTACAGATAATGTAGTAGATGTTACCTGCAGTCCTATGTAACACCACAGATAACACAGAGATAACTCTCTAAATACAGATAGTAGTGTTACCTGCAGTCCTATGTAACACCACAGATAACACAGTGATAACTCTCTGAGTACAGATAATGTAGTAGCTGTTGCCTGCAGTCCTATGTAACACCACAGATAACACATTGTAGCAGAGCTGAGATTGTAATTTAGCACAATGTGTTATCTGTGGTGTTACATAGGACTGCAGGCAACAGCTACTACATTATCTGTACTCAGAGAGTTATCACTGTGTTATCTGTGGTGTTACATAGGACTGCAGGTAACATCTACTACATTATCTGTACTGTGTAGCAGGGCTGAGATTGTAATTTAGCACACAGTACAGATAATGTAGTAGATGTTACCTGCAGTCCTATGTAACACCACAGATAACACAGTGATAACTCTCTGAGTACAGATAATGTAGTAGATGTAAGAGACAAACACATGCAGAGACACAGACACACACAGACACACACAGACACACACAGACACACACAGACACACACAGACACACACAGACACACACAGACACACACACACACACACACACACACACACACACACACACACACACACACACACACACACACACACACACACACAGAGACACACACTGTATACACACTACACACACATACACACACAGACACTCAAAGACACTCACCATGTCTCCTTGCTGACAGGTCAGGATCGGCTTTGTGTGGGCGGAGCTTCCTCCTCTGCTTCTCGGCAAAGCACAGAGCACAGAGTAGAGGCAGATTCAGGGAGGCTACAGCACGGGAGTGGACCTGTCCCCTGACCTGAGTCATCTGACCTCATGTCACTGACGTGAGGTCAGGTGACTGGACTGGTCCACTCCCTGGCCGTCACAGACCCCAGTCAGAACGCTGTAATGTCCTGGCTCTTCCTAAGCTGCTGCAGGTGTCCGACATACGGAGCGCCTGTCAGCAGAGATCAGCTGCTCTTCGGCGCCCCCCCTTCCCTATCCTCCGGGTTGCGCCCGGGGCACATGCCCCGCCTGCCCCCCTAGCTACGCCCCTGGCTTAGAGCAGCATTGGGGTAGCAGCAGGGTGGAGAGTTTGTGTACAGGTATAATTTGAGTATGACAAAAATCTTTGTGGTTGTCTGGTCCCGAATACAGAAGAAAAATGAAAGCGAACGACTACAAATTGAGAAAAAGTCACCTGTGAGTTATTGGAGTTAACTATTCTATATTATTCTATATTTCACTGTGCAGAACTGATATCTGACCTTTATTTGGTGACTGCATTATTTAGAGGTATACTATAAAACATAGCGTTGAGTCGCTGTATCTAAGCCTGCCATATTATAAAATTTGTCTTGTAAATATGCTGTCTCCGATATACGTTATTTCATTTTTATCTTATTTTTTTTTTTTCATTTTATCCAATATACACCCCTAAAATGTATATTGAAAACTGAAGATGATGCAATTCCCTAATGACTTTTAGAGATGTTTCCATGTCCCAAAATCATTCCAACACAAGGCAAAGATAGAAGAGGATCTGACCGAAGAGGCTTGGTTTGTTCATCTAAAACATGGACAGTCATTCATTCTTCTGCTGCACGGGAAATGTCTGGCTGGCCATGGCGATAACCGCTGATCACCAAGGGGCAGGTTTATTTGTAAAAACTGGTTTTCTGCATCTCTTCCTCTTCGCATCAAGGCGTAGGCATACACTCAGCCAGCAGACAACCTATTGCCAGGCTTTGTATATGCAGATCCCAACAATTCCAGACATTTGTATTCATATGCAGTATCTCAGTGGTCTTACGAGGAATATGTAAATTGAAGAAGCGAAATTCACATATCTCTTTGCTTTATATTGAAAAAGGATGTAGGGTTGCGGGGGCATATTCAGGAGTTTCTCATAGGTGGGGTTGTTCAATAAAAACCTTTTTTGAATATAATTTTGCAACTTTAGCCATACATCAGCCAGTCCAGACCCGTAGTATGAAGCTCAGCTGGCTGCCTGGCTCTCCTTCTCTCCCTAGCTCCAGCTCTTGTCACTGGCTGCTCACCCTCCCCATCCCGGAGCTCGCCTTTCTCCTGCTCCTCAGTCTTTCCAGTGCTCAATTACTTCACAGCTCAACCCTTGTTTTAGGTTTCTTTCAGCAATTTTACACAGACTTCCCCCTCTCCAATGTTCCAATGTTCAAGCAGGGGGAAGTTTGTTTAAAGTAGCTGAAAGAAAGCTAAAACAAGTGACTAGGCTGTGGCCAGCGCTCAGGTGGAGGGGGTGGCTGGTTAAAGTCTCCCCTCCTCCCCAAACACCGGCTGCGGCCCAGCTTCTTGGCTTCTGTTTTTTTCCAGCAAGTTTACACACACACACTACCCTCTTTCTGTAAGTGCTCGGAGTCTGTGTACAAGTGGCTGTGCAGCTCAATGATTAGGCACCAATCGACAAAGGGGCAGTTTAACCCTATAACCGTGCATGCTCTTGTAGGATTTATCCCTTGCAAAAACATGGGGCTGAATCAATTAACAACCAATGTCTGCAGTCCCGAGCCTAAAACACCAGTCACAAAATAATAAAATAATCTAAATTACTGTCCTGTAATAGTAGACCAAACCTCACAGTTTCACCATCATCACATAATCAACCTTTTTATTAAAATTGTCGGAATGATTAAAAATATTGCTGAGAATAGGATAACAGAATATAACATTATCACTAATGCAAATAATAAGATTACATTTATTGCTTTGTAGCACAGTGAACTACTTTTGCGGAGAATGAATAACTACTGTATATACAAAAATGCTTTAAATTACCACATTTATTCCAATTAAGACTATATCTCATGAAACCTTTTAGGATTTAAGGGTTTATTTTCTCTGAAATCACTATTGTTGATGTTGTTCCATAAATTGCGTATAATAATAGAATTGTTTTCCTATTTCTTTACAGCATTTCCAACAATTCTACCGCTGGTTTTGTAAAATTGCCTATTTTGATGATGGATAGTAGAATGGTGTCTTCTGTGCAATGCATTACAAATCATGTTGCTAATTTCATCACGAATAGAAGAATGTTACAAAAGACAGCAGGCATTTGATAGCAGATGATCAACAACTACAGGTAGGGCCTGTGTGCAAGTAATGGAATGGTAGCATGGGATAAAAGAGACAGTGGAATAAAAATTCTGAAAGCTTTTCCAGAGAGAGGTCTTATGTTTCATAAATTAACTTTTCTTTAGAATCACTGCTTCTTAAAACCATCTTCTGTTGTGTGTAGGGCTCATGAACACTGCATGCTGTGTGTTATTTGTTCAGTGTGCGTCTGTGTAATACAAGATGACAGGATATTAAGGTTATTTCAGGTTCTACTGTCTCCAAGGGTCATAAACCTTCTGCTATGAATGGTAATCTTTTCTAGCAGTCCTAAGTGTAACTGTATAAGTAGGCCAATCGCTTTAGTATTGCCTTTACATTTACAACTGAGGAAAATGAATCAAACTAATTTATTGCTGATACTAGACCATAACGATCCAGATAGTGTTATCATTTAATAATTTTTAAAAAATGGTACCAGAGAAAGTATCAAGTTATTTCTTTGGTGTCGTTGGTTAAATCTATGAAATAATACCTGCTCAGAACCTCTGTAGGATAAATACATGGTATGGAAAATTGACCAATTGATATTTTTACATCTTGTCCATCATACTTAGCTGATGTGAAAAAGTTCAACCATTTCCCTTATGGTCTCACTCTCAAAAATGTCTGCTGCTCCCCTGATGAACACCAGCGAGTATCTGTTGGCTGTCTCCGCTGTCATGGCTAAAACCTTTCCAAAGCACAGCTGCTTCTGTTTCCTCTCCTCCAACTTGTCTAATCCTGATGTTTCCATATCTGTGTTTGCAAGGTCCCCTGTCATGGAATTTACATTGTTTATTTCTGCTACACTTTCTAAAGCGTGTTACTGTCATCTGAATGTCCTTCTCTTGCAATCCATCCTTATTTTACTGTTTATACTGTTAATACCTCATGCGAACTACCTTTAAAAATCAATACCATGAGACATGCACAGGACTGCACAATCTGCACTTGTGAAGGTCCGTATAGTGTCTTATTTTTGACTGATATGTTGCCATATGGTGTTTCATGAGTTCCGATATATTTTCTTCTTCAAACTTGCCAGCAGTTTGGTGAAGAAAATCTGTACTTGTACATTACTTTTATGGAGGATTTACACAGCTCCGAATGCATGGATGTGATTTTTCAGTATCCATTGACTACTCTGGAAAAATCGGCACTCATACAGCATCCAATGGAACATGCCAAGATTCCTTTTGATACTGTGGCGCATGTCTATGCAAACATATGGCAGAACATAAAGGTACATAAACATCCAAAGGATAACATTACTGCCCTATTATGGCTCCGTAGATGTCAGAAGTTGTATGGAGCACTAATACAGACATGTGCATGAACTCTAGGGATATATTTATGCCAAGTTTTTGGGCTACATCGAAAGGATAAGTTTGGTTAGTAAAAAAAGTTGTACAAATGCATCCTGTGACATACCCATGGGTTTCTAAGATAATCCTTTTGGCTTACGTTTGACAGCTTAACATCTGGATATTGTCTCTGGGCGGTATTGAAAAGTACAGTCTACCATGCAATTCAGTACAGCAGACAAAAAAGTTATACGTTAAGGTATATGTCTTTATTACAGTGATAGTCAATGGCAGACTACTGACATACAGTTGAATATATTTTTTCCATACAATTGAGTGTACATTTTTTCATAAGAAAGACAAATATGTATCCCTCAACTGCATGTCTCAAGTGTGGAAAATTGAGCCTATTTCATGGCCTTATCATTCCTCAGCTAGACCATTGTCCAACATTTCTACTTATTATTCAAATAATTAAATTGGATCTGTTTCAGTCCCGAATACAGCATCACGCACCCTCATTATAACTTCAAGACTTCTCCTGTGCTGCCACCTACACTCTGGTCTGTCTCAGACGATCAGACCAACTCCTTTTAAAGTTCATCTTCTTAGGGATTCTAATCAATATCTCATAATTGTATTTCAGTTACGACAGCAGCTTGTGGGCCATAAAGAAACTTACAAACCTATCTCTTCACCAAAATCTGCTGTCATTTTAACTTTACTACACTTTTTTACTCAGCAGTAAATTTTCTCTTATTATTGCACATATACTGTCTGAGTGACTGATATATATACCATTCTTTATACTGTATTTCCCAATTACACTTACAATGGGCTGGTCATGTGGACAAAGTGAGTACTATGGACCTATAGAAAAGGGAGAGAACCTCCAGCTCACCGGTGTGCGTCTCCTGGCAGCGTCAGTCGGATCCCCGCGACGGCCCGCGGTGTAAGACAGCAATTGTAGAGAAGAATTGATCCAGCGCTGGTAATGATTTAAAAGGGAAAACGAAGTCCCATGTTTATTGGAAAAAAGTAAAACAGAAGGGAGACGCAGTCCCAAGGTGTAAGTAGTCAGGGCTTGAGCCTGAGCCTACGCGTTTCGAACACAGTCTGCGTTCTTAGTCATGGCAAATGAGTTGATAACCGTGTGTCTGAGATATCCCTATATGCTAAGCAATCAGCTGGTGAGGCCAATATGCAAATTATGGTAATTGGTAGATACCGTGAATTGAGGAGTGGCTAATGAATATGGTATGAATAGATGTAAATTAAACCATTGCCATCATATATATATTATATATACATTGTTGGTGCAGTTTGATATAAAAGATAAAGAGTATAAATATAACAATAGCGTTGATGGTAGTGGGTAATGAGCCCGTTTGTCATAAATGAATGCATACGGAAAAAACTGAGACACACGGCCTTGTTGGTACTTATGCATACATGAAAAGCAAACATAACATGTTGACAAATCGAAACATTAAAAGTGTGAGAAGGTATAAACGGATTAAAAAAGAAATGAAGAAAAGATCGATAGTGCTGTATTTATAATGTAGTATAATGGACTACTCATAGTCTGTGGTTATTCAAAAAACCTATCTTAATAGTTGTTCAAGAAATCTATCATTATGAGACCGATGCGCATTATATTGGGTAATTTAGTTGTGATAAATAATAAGAGTATCAAGAATTGCGTGTGGCTCAAAAATATAAGCCCAAATGTACGTCAGGAAGCCTGTTGATATCACAGAGGAGCACCTCTGTAGTTGAACAGACCGCAGATGATAAAGAGCTATTGAGAAAATGCACATTAACGCAACAAAATGGGTGTGAATATGGTCTAATAATGTATGCAAATAAATGAACTGCATTTGCTAATGAAGGGAGCATCAAATTAAATCAGATAAAAACAGCTGATAGTTAATGGTGGTAATGTTATGAAGGAAAATAACAGAATATCAGAATAAAAGAATGAGAAATGTAAATTAAACCTTCACGAAAAGACATTCAGTGAGTTCGATGACATGACTCAATATACTAAGGTGCGTTTTGTAGCCAGTCGATGTATGTCACATTGTCACAAATTAATGTAATAATAAATATTGCTAATTGCATACCAAAAGAGCCCCTATAAATGAGTAAACGATAATTGTATATATAACTATAAAAGAACATGTGCAAATAACATTGTTATATTGTCGTAAATTCATATAATGAAGTAAGAGGCTGTTGACAAAAAAGGAATTAAACATTAACGTAACTCAGTGAGTGTGAGTATGTTCTGATAATATATATGAATAAATGGAATGCATAGACTGATATAGGAAACATTAATTCAAATAAGATGAAACCGGCTATTAGTTGATGATAATAATGTTATTATAAGGGAAAGTAACCTAATGTCAAGAATAGAGACTGTAAGTTTAGAATCACAAGAAGTATGCCATAAATTCATTGTCAAAATTGAGTGTGCGGTCTTATGTTGCCATTGGATGCGTATCAAACTATGCTGTTCAGAAAGGTGAGCATTAACATGTCATAGTAAGTGTGATTGTAATTCAATAATAATATATATAAATGAAATGCGTTTTCTGGTGAGGAAGACACAAAATAAAGATAAATGAAGCCAATTAACGATGGATAATAATATCAATATGAGAATAAATGACACGATGTAAAAATAAAAGTGAAGAGTATATATATGATCTTGATCCTCATAGAAAAACATATAATCAATATAATGGCGTGGGTGCGTATTAATGATGACCAAATATGGCCAGTAAATATATGGCAGATTTAAATTGACCTTAGTACATATGGCAAATTGTAAGTATGTGGTCTCTTTATATATAATAAAATTGATGTGAAATGGCACGATACAATCAAGACTACAGTGAATGCCATGTAGGAAAAAATCCAACTCAAAACGAGGCCGAAAACACATGCAGACCAAGCCGCACAGAGATGCACCCCACGACCAGAGCCAGGAAACCCAACCACGACAAGTAAGTAACAAATGTGTTTGGATGATGGTATGAAAAGTCAAACAGAAGTTTTATGAATATATAAGGCTAATGGTAGCAATGTAATGATATAAACATGAAAATGTTGCCCTTAGTTGGTAAATGAAAATGTTAAAATTATCCACAATAGAGCCAGCATAGATAATGACAGTCAACACTGCTTGACTGAAAGGAAAATATCCATGCAGAGATTAAAATCGTATATTGTTAGAAGAAAAACAAATAATGGAACCCAATTACTGTCTATGCAAACCCTATTGGTAATGTGATTATGGGTACCCGATTAAGACAGAGTTATACGAGGGAAGACAAAGTCATGTATTAGTGAGCAAAAAATAATAATGATTAATTGGGTCTAATTGATGTTGTTGTATATATGTTTGTATATATGCTTGTTATCGTCAACAATAAGTATTAGATTCTATAATCTGGTTCATGTATATTTCAATATTTCAATAATGAAACATGAGATCCTTCCTGAGGTTGAGTCCTTTTGGGAAGCGAGTCTCCAAACTATAAATCCAAAAAGCCTCCCTTGTGAGTAAACGCTGTTTCAAATCTCCCCCTCTTTTTGTACCCCTTATTTTTTCAATAGCATATGTGGAAAAAGAGCTAACATTTCTATTATGGCAAGTCACAAAATGTCTGGCTGCATTGGAAATGTTGACAATAGATGGATTTCGTATATAACTGAGATGTTCCAATATGCGAATTTTGAGTTTCCTGGTAGTGCAGCCTACATATTTGAGTTTGCATATTGTACATTCGATGATATACACTACATGGTCACTGTTGCAGTTCATGTATGATTTAATTGTGAAAGTAGTGGTTTCTGAAGAGTTAGAGTATTGTTTGTTAGTTTTAGCAAAAGTGCAGACTTTGCAGGGATTAACCCCACATTTGTAAAATCCCTTATATGTTAGCCATGTAGGTTTTGGGTTATTAGTTGGTAGTAATGATGGAGACAGTATGTTGCCCAGGGTTTGTGCTCTGCGGGATACTATTCTACATCCATCTTTTAAGAGGTTCTCTAATTTTGGATCTTCGTACAGTAAGGGGATGTATTTCAACACCATATTTTTGATGGTATTGAACTGCTTGCTATATCGTAGTACGAGAGTTGGAGTGTTTTGACTTTGAATTGGAATAGTTTGGGTTTTATCCGTTAATATAAGAGAATCTCTATTTTTGGTTGCGACTATGTTTTTAGCCCTTGATAGGGTCCAGTCCTTATAGCCTCTTGCTTTTAACCTTTTACAGATGATAGACTCTTCTTTGGTATAACTCATATGGGAACTGCAATTGCGTTTGGCGCGTGTTAGTTCACCTATGGGAATGGCAGAAACAGTGTGCATGGGATGGCAGCTTAGTGCATGCAATATAGTGTTTCCTGATATTGGTTTGCAGTAGATGCAGTAGACTGGATGGTGTCACCAATTTTACATGTAAAACTCAGGTCTAGAAAATTAATGCACGTGGAGTGGAAATGAGAAGTGAATTTGAGATTGGATTTGTTGTTGTTCATAAATGATATGAACAACGGTATGGCAGATACATCTCCCTCCCATATGAGTAGGAGGTCATCAATGTATCTGCCATACCAATGAATGGAGTCAAGAAATGGGTTGGTTGGAGAATAGATGTAATGTTCCTCCCACCATGCCATGTTGAGATTGGCAATGGAGGGGGAGAATTTGGCCCCCATGGAAACTCCACATTTCTGTAGATAAAAATGATTTGTAAAACTAAAATAATTGTGCGTCATAAGATACTGAGTTATTTGTATCAGGAATGATTGCATGTTTGGGTCGTATCCACTGTATTTGTGGAGGTGATGCCTGAGGGCCTCTAGGGCAACATCTCGAGGGATGCTAGTATAAAGGGCAACGACGTCACAGGTAAGCCAGGTGAAATCACGATGCCAAGTTTTCTTATGGAATGCCTGTAGGACATCCTTGGTGTCCTTGAGATATCCCGGAGTTCTGATAACCAAAGGCTGGAGAAAAGTATCCAACCATTCAGATATCTTTTCTGTAAGAGAGCCTATACCCGAGACAATGGGTCGCATGGGAGGGGGATTCAAACCCTTGTGTGTTTTGGGAAGTGCATGAAGGATGGGAACTATCGGGTGTTCTACTAACAGATATTTAAGTTCTTTAGTTGTAAAAATGCCCAGATTTAAACCTTTATCTAATATCTGTTTTAGAGTGTTATGAAACATGTCAGTTGGATTTTGTTGTAGCTTGGTGTACGTATCTGTGTCATTTAACAATATCATGATTTGGTTGATGTACATATCCTTGTCTAACACCGTGACACTACCTCCCTTATCAGCCATGCGAATGACTATATCCTGGTTGTCATGTAAGGATTTAATTGCCTGTTTATCAAGTAATGTAAGGTTGTGTGAGGAGATGTCATTTTTGACTGTTTCTTGAATTTTGTGCAGCTCGCGTTCTACAATTTGCTGGAATGTGTCCATAGATTCTGTGCGAGAATGGATGGGGTAGAATCCTGGGTTCTTGGTTTCGAATTTAGATGCAGAAAGAGGAGATGAATTGGTATATTGTCCAGCTAAATCTTCCAGATGTAAAAGTGTGGTTTGTTCTTGAAACGATAATTTCCTATATACATTGACAGGTGAGGCTGTTGACAGTGTTTCTAGTGGGGAGATGGTTGAAGACTCTTGAGAGGTTGAGAAGTGTCTCTTAACGGTAAGATTGCGTACAAACTTGTTGATATCAAGCAAAGTGTGGAATAGATCAAAATTTGAGTTGGGTACGAAATTTAATCCCAGTGAGAGAACATGAATCTGAGCTTGAGTTAATGACACTGATGAGAGATTGACAACATCAAGAGTTCTTAGTATCTCTGGTTCCTCAGTCTGCGGGGCAATATGATGTCGGCTGGAATGATGCTTTCGGCCCCCCCTCCTCCCCCGTTTTTTGAAACATCTCGAGTGCGTTTATAGTTGGATCTTGATCGTTGGTTATATCTGGACGTGTCCGTGTCTGATTCTCCTTCTGCCCCATCTGTAGTTTCAGGTTCAGTGGAGCTGAAAATGACTCTGTGGGAGTTGAAGGAATGGTTGTGTGGAGAACGTCTGTTACTCAAAATGGATTTGGTCTTAAATCTGTTGTAATTGGCATGATGCCACGTATAGACTTCATTGTTGCTATAATCCTGGGTATCTCTATGAAACTTTGATTTTTTAGTTTCAGCAATTGATTTCTCCAATTGCTCCAGGTGATCTTCAGTGCGTTTCTGCAGCATAGCGAAGTCTGGTGAGCTGGAAAATGAATTGATCTCGTCCCTTACTTTACTGATGTCCTTTTGTAATTCCACTAGTTTGATATTCTCTTGCTTTGTAATGAGCCGCATGAGATTGAGTGAACAATCCGTCAAGATGTTATTCCATTCCTTTGAAAATTCATCCGAATAGTTGTGTGTAGGCATTTTTCTTAATCTCAGACCCCGAGGGATCATGACTACTGACTACTTACACCTTGGGACTGCGTCTCCCTTCTGTTTTACTTTTTTCCAATAAACATGGGACTTCGTTTTCCCTTTTAAATCATTACCAGCGCTGGATCAATTCTTCTCTACAATTACTATGGACCTACTGTGTCACCCCACTCATCTTTTATTTTATAGTCATTAAATATTGATTTGTTTTTAGTATTTGTCATTGTAAAGAGCTGCGGGATATGTTGGCAATATATGAATAAAGCTTGTTTATTATATTCCCCAGTATGACTATTTGCCATAGGGAAAACCATGACCAATTGTTCCTTCCCCATGAACAATTGTTGGTGTAAGGGCTTGTAAAGCATTCTATAATTGTTTCCTAGCACTATGTTATGGCTAAGATGTGTTCATGGTTTTGCCAAGCATCTATGAACAAGGGAACCCTGGTTAGGAAACACTGCCTTATTATATTGTATTCTACTGCATGACCTTTAACATTCTGAGAACCGAATTTACAAAATGGCCGAGTCACTGCCAGTATCAACTAATATGGCCAAAACCATTATAGTGTGTCCAGTCACAATATCTACAATAAAATTCACTAGTATAATTTTACCTGTTTCCATATCATCTGTAAAACTCTAATGGAGAGTGAAAGTATTTTCCTGGCTACTTCTTTGTGTAGAACAGGATTCCCTTCCTAAAAAAAACCCATAAAAAAAAGATAACTAAACACTTTACAATTAACTTTAGATATGCAAGCACCTTACTTCACATGTGGAAAGAATACATTCCAGCACAGACTTTGTTCTTTTAAGCTTCCTACTCCGTAACTCTATCTGTAGGATCATCATACTACTAGCAAACTACAAGTTCTTGGTTAGTTGATGATCTCATGTAGGTTGCGAGTCAATCTTATAGACTATCAAACCAAGTTTGACTTATGTGTTTTAGCTTGACAGGTCACAGATCATGTTGCTAGAAGGTTTCCATCAAGATTTGTATATCAAGTCAGGAATACATTCTAGATTAGTATTTGATTTTCCTCTTCTAGATGACCTAAAGTTAATAATAAGGACTGGAAAATTAAATATAAAGTCAAGGCTTGTATTTAGACGGCATTCCCAAAATATCTAGTGCTTGAGTGAAGAGACATATTCTGAGAAGATAAAAGAGAAGGCTTGAGATAAAATAACCTGCAATGGCCCTGTCTCTAAGCTTTAAAATATACTTTTTATGTTATTGATTTTCATTCAAGTCCCTGGAGAGTCCAAGCACAGTAGGCCATATAACAAGAAGACAAAATTCTACTTTGTGAACAGAATTTTATCTTACGGTATGTTCTCAAAGGAAACTGTATCAAGATTACTTGGTAAGGATTAAATATTTTTTTTAAACTAAATTGGACCATGAGAACATCTTACAAAGGGAGTTGTGTGGTCATTAGTGATGCAATACCCATCACATTTAGAAGCTGATGTGAATTAATGGAGGAAAACATTCAGGCTTATCATGACCATCACAATTGAATTCTTTTCACAACTGCTAAGGATTAAATAGAAATTGTAATGTTTTCTCTGAATCAATATATAGAGAAAGACTTTGTGGAAATTCAACAGCATATTACAGAGTGTTAAATGTTTTTCATGAAATGGTATACTATACTCAAAAGTGCAGACAAAAAAAAACACTTAAAAAAACTGTACAGCCAATGTATCATGATAGTAAACACAGCTGTAAATGTTGTTTAACCCCTCAAAGACCGCCGTATAGCCTTTTTACGGCGGCCGTTCGGAGTAGTTCTTCTGAAGTAGCTTTTCACGGCGGCACTTCAGAAGAACTTTTCCCGCATCGGGCGGGGAGCTCCTGAAACCCGGGCTGTTACGAACAGCCTCAGGCTTCAGGGCAACGATCGGAGACCAGTATCGGTGGTTTCCGATCATATTTAAACCCTCATGTGGCGCTCAATAGTGATTGCCTGTTAGGCCATGCCAGAGGCCATGACAGATGGCTGTCAGTTTTACACTGACAGGCAATAATACAATGCAATTCAGGAGTATTGCAGTGTATTATAAAAGCGATCAAAAGATCGCAGAGTAGAGTTACACTGCGTATCCGCCCTGTTGGCCACAGGGAATTCTGAATTCTGCGGTGGTTTTTCGCCTAGAATGTCCGCTGTGGAAAATTGCAGCATTTAGCCGGCCTGCTAGCAGGCTGGCCTCTTGAGATGACGTTTCATCCCAGGAGACCTCTGCAGCCTGTGATTGGCTGCAGTGGCGGTCACATGGTATGAAACGTCATCCTAGGAAGCTGGCCCTCTCATGTTATCCAGGCTGGCCTCCTGGGATTACGGTTCATCCCATGTGACCGCTGCTACAGCCTGTGATTGGCTGCAGCATTCACAAGGGATGAAACGTCATCCCAAGAGGCCGGCGTGGAGGAAGAAACACAGACTTCTGGGTAAGTATAACATTTTTTTATTCTGAGTTGTGTTTTTTGTGGTGGATTCACTGCGATTCTGCCACAATAAATGCAACAACTTCTATTTGTTGCGGGTTTTACCTCCCATTGAATTCAATGGGGAAAACCTGCAACAAATAAGCAGCATCTATGCAAATACAACAGACGTGCTGTGGAATGCAAGACAATAAAAATTGTCTTGCATGAAACTGGTCAGGAGGCCTGTGGGAGAGGCACGTGAGGCTGTGTGAAATAACATAGTATAAGTGTGGTCTCTGGGAGATAAGTAAAAACCTGTAAAGGAGTTACCCCTGGTTGGTTAAGTCCTTCCACTTGTTAAACATTTTGTAACAATTAAGGTATTCTGCCCCGTTATGTGTTGTAACCACCGAGATTGTGTGCCTCTTCTGAGAGTTGTAACCGTTAAGTTTATTGTTCCTCAAAAATAGACATAACCATAATAACTATGTGCCACTGTACTTGCAGCTGTGTTCAGTAAAGTTAAACGGTGCAAACTTGACTTGGTCTTCTGGAACCAATCCAAGAACCCCACATTACTTGCTGGATCCTTGTCACTTTAGAGTATGGAAAATGCATACAAGTAGTTAGTTGTCCATTTCTGTGCAATCGTTTCCAGAAAGCCGACATCTATTTTAGTTGTTTACTTTTATACACTTTTTATGTCATGTTTATGTAATTTTTACACAAAAACACAGAAGAAAACTCCAATCTTACTGTATTGTACCTTCTTTGAGCTGTATATACCGTTCAGGCATAACTTTAAAATAACATGCCTAATATAGTATAGGCCCCCCTTGTGCAATCAAAACAGCTCTGACCTGTGTCTAGACTTCTGAACGTGTCATGTGGTATCTGGCACTAAGACTTTAGCAGCAGATCCTTTGAGATCTAGGGAATTTTGAGGCCAAGTCAACACCTTGATTTCTTTGTCATGATTCTCACGTTTTTCCTGAATAATTTTTGCAGATTGGCATGGCGCATCATCCTGCCGAAAATGGCCGTTGCCATAAAAAGGTGTACTTGGTTTGCAACAACGTGCTAAGTGTCACAGTAACCTCCACATGAATGCCAGCACCCAAGGTTTCCGTGCAGAACATTGCTCAGAGCATCACACTGCCTCCCCTGGCTTACTGTCACGGACACTGGGTTTGTGGACCCACTAGGCCCTCCGCCGTAGCGGGGAGGCAGCTGACCAGGTCACAGTCTATGTGAAAGTATGATAGCAAACAGTAATGCTTAGGTACCTGAAATAGTCCGGACGGTGACTGTGGCTTCAGCACGGATGGAGGCAGGTGCGGAAAGTGGCGCCAGACGTGGCGGGCAGTATCCGATGAGCAGATGGCACTTGACGTGGCAGATGACACCTGACGTGGCAGATGGCACTTGACGTGGCAGATGGCACTTGGCGTGGCAGATGGCACTTGACGTGGCAGATGACACTTGAACACGGGTAGGCACAGGAACAATGCGGAATACAGGAACGGTAACAGGGCACGGGTAACAGCTGGAACGGGAGACACTAAGGGACCATTTGCGAGACAGACAGGGAAAGACTAACAACGCTCATGCAAGGATCAGAAGGGCTGGGGCATTCTTATAGAGCAGGGAATCACGTGGGTTAATGATCATTGTTTTCATGTGCGCGCTGGCCCTTTAAGAGCGGGCGCGAGCGTGCGCGCGCACCCTACGGGACCCGGCCGGACGGAGCGGAAGTGAGCGCTGGCATCTCCTAGGAGGGAGACGGAGGCCAGCGCTCACAGATCCATGGCTGCGGGCATCGGGAGGTGAGTGAACCCGACGGCCCGCGGCCATGGGCGCTACAGTATCCCCCCTCTTACACCCCCTCTTCTTGGGGCCAGAGTGAGAGAGGAACTTTTTAATAAGAGCAGGAGCACTGAGGTTCTCTTCTGGCTCCCAGGACCTCTCCTCAGGACCAAACCCTCTCCAGTCCACCAGATAGAAAGTCCTTCCTCCTACCCTCTTGCGGTCCAGGATCTCCTTTACCTCGAATACATCAGAAGGACCGCTGGAAGCAACTGTGGAACTAGAGGTCTTGCTGTAGCGGTTCAGGACCACTGGTTTCAGGAGGGACACATGGAAGGAGTTAGGGATTCTGAGGGTAGGGGGCAGCCGCAGCTTATAGGAAACAGGGTTAATTTGTTGCAGGATCTCGAAGGGACCAAGGAACCTGGGAGCAAACTTGTATGAAGGCACCCTCAAGCGAATGTTTCGAGAGGACAGCCAGACTTTAGTCCCAGGAAGATACTGAGGCGGCTCTCTTCTTTTGGTATCTGCCTTACGCTTCATGCGATCTACCGCCTGCAAAATAGAGAACCGGATCTGTTGCCAGATTTGCAGGAAGTCCCCATATGCAGAGTCAGCAGCGGGTACCTGAGATGAAGTCGACACTGGAAGAGGAACTCTGGGATGTTGACTGTACACGATGTGAAACGGAGTGGAGGTGGTGGACTCACTTGTGTGGTTATTATATGAAAACTCCACCCATGGTAGAAGCTGTACCCAGTTATCGTGCTGTGAAGAGATGAAGTGGCGGAGGTAATTTTCCATGATCTGGTTGATCCTCTCAACTTGCCCATTGGACTGGGGGCGATAGGCAGAGGAAAAGTCCAAACTCACATCCAGGAGTTTACAGAGGGCTCTCCAGAACTTGGAGGTAAACTGAACCCCCCGGTCGGACACAATGTGAAGAGGCAAGCCATGCAAGCGGAAGATGTGCTGAATGAAGAAGCTTGCCAGTCGAGGAGCAGAGGGTAGGCCGGTTAGCTGGATAAAATGTGCCATCTTAGAGAACCGGTCCACCACCACCCAGATGGTGTTGCATCCTGCTGAGAGAGGAAGGTCCGTGATGAAGTCCATAGCGATGTGCTGCCAGGGGGCACTGGGTACAGGCAGGGGTTGAAGCAGGCCGGCAGGCTTGCTGTGAGCCACCTTGTTAGAGGCACACCCCGTGCAAGCAGAGACAAAGTCCAGAACATCTTTAGGTAGCGTGGGCCACCAGAAGTGACGAGCGACCAGGTCTTGGGTTTTACGGACACCAGCGTGCCCAGCCAGTTTAGAACTGTGTCCCCAGCGGAGAATTCTTTTTCTGTCAGCCAACCGAACAAAAGTTCTCCCTGGAGGGATATTTCTAAGCTGCAGAGGATTGGCGGTGACAACGCAGGATGGGTCTATGATCGTCTGAAGGGACTCCACCGTGTCTTCCGTTTCGAATGATCTGGACAGGGCATCGGCCCTCACGTTCTTGTCCGCAGGACGGTAGTGGAGCAGAAATTGGAAACGGGTGAAGAACAGTGACCACCTGGCTTGACAAGGATTCAGTCTTTGAGCGGACTGAAGGTAAGTGAGATTCTTGTGGTCGGTGAAGATCAGGATGGGGTGAGCAGCGCCCTCCAGAAGATGTCTCCACTCCTCCAGGGCCAATTTGATAGCCAGTAGCTCCCGATCTCCAATGGAATAATTGCGCTCAGCAGAGGAAAACAGTCTTGAGTAGTAGCCACACACTACTGCCTTTCCTTTGGAGCTCCTCTGGAACAGAAGTGCGCCTGCACCAACAGAGGAAGCGTCCACTTCCAGTGAGAACTGCCGAGATATGTCAGGGTGATGGAGGATCGAAGCTGAAGTGAAGGCTTTCTTGAGGCTAATGAATGCGGACTCTGCCTCCGGAGTCCACACCTTGGCGTTCACACCCTTCTTGGTAAGGGTAGAGATGGGGGCCGTCAGAGAAGAAAAGTTCGGAATAAACTGCCGGTAGAAATTGGCGAAACCCAGGAACCGCTGTATGGCCCTTAGGCCTTGAGGACGTGGCCATTCCAGGACAGACTTTAACTTCTCAGGGTCCATCTTAAGGCCTTGATCCGAGATGACATAGCCCAGGAAGGGCAGAGACCTCTTTTCAAATGTGCATTTCTCTAACTTGGCATACAAGCGATTCTCTCTTAGTCGCAGAAGAACTTGACGAACGTGCCTCCGATGGGTCAACAGATCTGGGGAGAAGATTAGAATATCATCGACATAAACTACAACACACGTATAGAGGAGATCTCGGAAGATGTCATTAACGAACTCCTGAAATACTGCGGGAGCGTTACACAGTCCGAAGGGCATCACTTGGTATTCGTAGTGCCCATCGCGGGTGTTAAATGCCGTCTTCCATTCGTCACCCCGGCGAATCCGGATTAGATTATAGGCCCCCCGCAGATCTAGCTTGGAAAAATTTTTGGCTCCTCGTATGCGATCAAACAGCTCAGAAATGAGTGGCAACGGGTACTTGTTCTTGACCGTGATCTGATTGAGACGACGGTAGTCAATGCAGGGTCGGAGAGATCCATCTTTCTTTTTAACGAAGAAGAATCCTGCCCCGGCCGGGGAGGAAGATTTTCGAATAAAACCCCTCTCCAAGTTCTCCTTGATATAGGCTGACATTGATAACGTCTCTGGCAAGGAGAGAGGATATACTCATCCACGGGGAAGAGAAGCATTAGGAACCAGTTCAATGGGACAGTCATAACTCCGAAATGGAGGCATCGTCTCAGCCTCTCGTTTGCAGAAGACATCCGCAAAACTGGCATACTGAGAAGGTAGATCGGAGAGTGACTGAGGCAGAGGGGGCACAACAGGACGGACTTGTGACAGGCAATGGCTATGGCATCTGGAACCCCATTGAAGAACTTCTCCAGAACTCCAGTCGAGTGTCGGGGCGTGTAGACGGAGCCATGGCAGACCCAGCAGGATAGGATTGATAGCCTTGGGTAGTACCAGGAAGGAGATCTGTTCTGAGTGAAGAGCTCCGACCCGTAATGTCACCGGCTCAGTGATGAGCATGATTGGATCAGGCAGCGGTAGACCATTCACAGAGGCAACTGCCAGGGGTCTCTCCAGACGGACTGTGGGTAGTTGAAACCGATCCACTAGATCTTGGTTGATAAAATTAGCAGCCGCTCCAGAGTCAAGATAGGCGGAGGAAGGATGTGATGCCTGTCCGGTGACGATGGCCACAGGTATCGATAATTTGGAAGAGGTTTTAACGTTTGGAGACGTTCCACCTAGAGTTGCCTCTCCAACCAACCCTAGGTACTGGAGTTTCCCGGTTTCTGTGGGCATTGACGCACAAAATGACCCTTGAGGCCGCAATACATGCAAAGTCCAGAGGAGCGTCTGCGTTGCTTCTCCTGTTCAGATAACCGGACTCTGTCTACCTGCATGGGTTCCTCAGGTAGCGCACTAGGAGTGGACAATTGTGGTCTCTGGGCAGGGGGTGCTGGTCTGTGGACCCGGCTCTCCTGACAAACCTCTTGAGAGCGCTCCCGGATTCTCATATCAACCCGGGTGGCTAACAGGATGAGGGCATCCAAGGTAGAAGGAAGGTCGCGGGCTGCCAGTTCGTCCTTGATGTGAGAGGACAGTCCCTGCCAGAAGGTCGCCACCAGTGCCTCATTGTTCCATGCCAGCTCGGCTGCTAGGGTACGGAAGGAGATCGCATACTCCCCTACTGTGGAGCCTTCTTGCTTGAGGGTCAACAGAGTGGCTGCGGCAGAGGATGTTCGACCCGGCTCCTCGAACACGGCACGAAAGGACTGCAGGAACAAGGCTAGGTCCGCGGATACAGGTCCTTGTTGCTCCAAGATTGGGTTTGCCCATGCGAGGGCCTTGCCAGCGAGGAGGGAGATAATGAACGCTACTTTAGCCTCCTCGGAGGGGAAGAGATGAGGCCGTAGCCTAAAATGCACCGTGCATTGATTAAGAAATCCTCTGCATGCTCTGGGATCACGTCATAGCGAGGAGGAAGAGGCAGAGGAACTGAGGATCCGGAACAAACAGGGGGAGCAACAGGCAGTGGCACGGCAACAGCTTCTGGAGGAAGAACCGGGGGTGGAACAGCGAGTAGATCCAGGCGGACCAGAATAGAATTCACCGCCTCAAGGAGTTGATCCTGACGAGTGCGTAGGTCATGCATCTCTGTCTGAATCTTCTGTACTGGGGTCTTGGGCTGGCCAGTGGGTTCCATGGCCTGAGCGTACTGTCACGGACACTGGGTTTGTGGACCCACTAGGCCGCTCCGCCGTAGCGGGGAGGCAGCTGACCAGGTCACAGTCTATGTGAAAGTAAGATAGCAGACAGTAATGCTTAGGTACCTGAAATAGTCCGGACGGTGACTGTGGCTTCAGCACGGATGGAGGCAGGTGCAGGTGCGGCAAGAGCGGGCGCGAGCGTGCGCGCGCACCCTACAGGACCCGGCCGGGCGGAGCGGAAGTGAGCGCTGGCATCTCCTAGGAGGGAGACGGAGGCCAGCGCTCACAGATCCATGGCTGCGGGCGTCGGGAGGTGAGTGAACCCGACGGACCGTGGCCATGGGCACTACACTTACCATCTTCCCATAGTACATCTTGGAGTCACCTCTTCCCCAGGTAATCAACACCGTACCTGGCCGCCCACATGATGTAATAGAAAACATGATTTATCAGACCAGGTTACCTTCTTCAATTGTTCCATGTTCCAGTTCAGATGCTCATTGTAAGCGATTTCGTCGGTGGAGAGGAGTCAGCATGGGCACTATAACCAGCCTGCAGCTACACAGCCCAAATTCACCAAGCTGCAATGCCCTATGTGTTCTGACAACTTTCTATCATAGTCAGCATTAACCTCTTCAGCAATTTGTGATACAGTAGCTCTTATAGGTGATCAGACCAGACAGGCTAGCACCGGGCCGCACCGTCCATGAAGCGAGATGACTTTCTCGCCTCGTCCGGTGGCCTGCTACCTCTCTGAGGGGTCGGCGGCGCCACTGAAACCAGCCACTACCCCCTCCTGCAGTATAATTATACCTGCGTCTATGGAACGCAGATACAATTACATGTATAAGCGCTGAATGGGAGGGCACATTCCGTGCCCTGCTATTCATTGCCTTTTAACGATGCAAGCGGCGTGATGACATCACGCTGCTTGCATCGTTTAGCCCCAGCAGACCTGCTCAGAAGAGAGCAGGCCTGCATTGCAAAAGGATGGCGCAGGAACAGTATTTTGTGGGTATGCAACGTTTTTGTTTTTCTCTTAAAAGTGTGAGTGGCATTATCTACAGGGCTTCCAAACTACAGGGGGCACTGGGGGGCTATGTGGAGCACTATAGGGGGAGATATATGTAGGGCACTATCTACAGGGGTGGGTTACATGTTGGACACTATATACAGGGGTGACTATATGTGGGGCACAATCTAAATGGGGGCTATATGTGGGGCACTATATACATGTGGGGCACTATCTACAGGGGGTACTATATGTGGGGCACTATCTACAGAGGGGCTATATTTGGGGCACTATCTACAGGGGGCTATATGTGGGACACTACAGGTAGGGCTATCTGTGGGGAACTATCTACAGAGGGCTATATGTGGGGCACTATCTACAGGTAGGGCTATCTGTAGGGCACTATCTACAGGGGGGCTATATGTGGGGCACTATCTACAGGTAGGGCTATCTGTAGGGAACTATCTACAGGGGGGCTATATGTGGGGCACTATCTACAGGTAGGGCTATCTGTGAGGCACTATCTACAGGTGGCTATATATGGGGCACTATCTACAGGTAGGGCTATCTGTAGGGCACTATCTACAGGGGGTTTATATGTGGGGCTCTATCTACAGGGGGCTATATGTAGGGCACAATCTACAGGGGGATCTACAGGTGCAACTATCTACAGGAGGATCTATGTAGGGCACTATCTACAGAGGGCTCTTTAGGGAGGCACTATCTACAGGGGGCTCTATGGGGGGTACTATCTACAGGGGGCTCTATGGGGAGCACTATCTACATGGGGCTCTATGGGGGCACTATCTACAGGGGCACTCTATGTGTGTGTTTGGGACACAGTGTTTGCTGCTATTATAATCAGGGACACAGTGTATGGTGCTATTATAATCAGGTATGCAGTGTATGGAATTATTAGAATTAGAGGTGCATTGTATGGCATTATTATATTTGGGGGCGTAGTTTGTGGCACCATGAGAATTTTATCTTTGTTTATAGGTGCAGAAATGTTTGAAAAGTGAGGAGCTGAAGACATCTGAGCGGCAAACTGCAGAAATGGGCTGTGGCCAGGAGAAGTCATCATAGAGGACTGGACCAGATGGAGAGGAAAAGAGAAAAAGAACAACTAGAATCTGAGAAGACATCACCGGTGAGTCACTTAATGTATATATTTATTCTGCCTCTAATCAGCACCGTAGTCACTGTATGATCTGCAGCGAGATGAAGGGTGGTATGATTTTTCTTTTTTGGTGAAACAGCCACTCCCAGCATATCCAGCCATGTTAGGAGCTGTAGTTTTATGCTGTACAAACCTATATGGCAGGGGTTTCACTAAATTGAGCTGTATTTGTGCTAGTGCTGTATTTATCTACTGAGATTTGTTCTGTTGCTGTATTTATGTACTGAGCTTTGTTCTGGTGTTGTATATATGTACTGGGCTTGGTTCTGGCACTGTATTTATGTACTAAACTTTGTTCTGGTGCTGTATATATGTACTGAGCTTGGTTTTGGTGTTGTATACAGTGAAGGAAATAAGTATTTGATCCTGTAATGACAGGGATAAGGAAACAGACAAGTGAGCCCTAATCTACCCGCCACTCAGTCCCTGCCTACTTGCAACGACCCGCCCTAGGCGACGGGGTACAACTGGGCGACGGTCCCTACACTCAATAAGTGCACGACAAACAACCAGACAAGGAAACACAGAACAAAGGGAAACGGGGCAGTTGCCCAAGGCAACACCGTGAGCAACAAGAGTAGTAAACGAGCCGAGTCAAACCAGGAGAGTACGAGGTGCCAAACGCAGAGCAGAAGAGTAGTGAACAAGCCGAGTCAAACCAGGAGTGTACGAAGTACCATTGCAGAAGAGTAGTCAGTAAGCCAGGGTCAATACGAAGCAGGGACAAGTAGTTCAAGAAGCTGCAGCAGGGCCAGGAAACCAACAGAGAAGAATCACAAGCAAGGAGGAACAGGAAAGGCAGGTATAAATAGACAGAGGGCAGGAGCTAGCTCCGTCTGGCCAGACTGTGATAGGCTCTCCCACTCCTAAGCCTGCCATCCTGAGTGGTGGAAGATGGAGTCAGTCTCACAGACATAAAAGCAGGTGCAGACTGATTACCTATGGGCATGGATACAGAAGCTGTGCCTGGCAGATCCTTAACAGTACCCCTCCCTTTTATGAGGGGCCACCGGACCCTTTCTAGATTGACCTGGTTTATTGGGGAAACGAAGGTGGAACCTCCTGACGAATACCCCAGCGTGAACATCCCGGGCGGGTACCCAAGTCCTCTCCTCAGGCCCGTATCCTCTCCAATGGACCAGGTACTGGAGGGAGCCTTGGACCATCTTGCTGTCCACAATCTTGGCCACCTCGAATTCTACCCCCTCAGGGGTGAGAACGGGGACAGGAGGTTTCCTCGAGGGAGCCAAGGACGGGGAGCAGCGTTTAAGGAGGGAGGCATGAAACACGTCGTGTACTCGAAAAGATGGGGTCAACTCCAATCGGAAGGAGACAGGATTGAGGACTTCAATGACCTTGTACGGCCCTATAAACCGGGGAGCAACCTTCTTGGACGGGACTTTAAGGCGCAAATTCTTAGACGATAGCCACACCAGATCCCCGACCATAAACAAGGGGTTAGCAGAACGTCTTCTATCTGCCTGAGTTTTTTGTATGCTCTGGGACGCCTCTAGGTTCTAATGAAAATGGGCCCAGACTGTGCACAGTTCCCGATGAACGACCTCTACCTCGGGATTGTTGGAACTACCAGGTGAAACGGAGGAGAACCGTGGATTAAACCCAAAATTACAGAAAAAGGGGGAGACCCCTGACGAGTTACTGACCCGGTTATTAAGGGAAAATTTGGCGAGGGGAATGAATGAGACCCAATCATATTGACAGTCAGAGATAAAACACCTTAAATATTGTTAAGTCCTCTCGGTTTGGCCATTAGTTTCAGGATGGAAGGCAGAGGAGAAGGACAGGTCAATCTCCAACTTTTTACAGAAGGCTCTCCAAAACAAAGAAACAAATTGTACCCCTCTGTCAGAAACAATATTGACAGGGACCCCATGGAGACGCAGGATGTGTTTGACAAACAAGGTAGCTAACGTCTTAGCATTGGGTCGTTTTTTGAGGGGCACAAAGTGGCACATCTTACTGAAGCGTTCTACTACAACCCACACCACCGACTTGCCTTGAGATGGAGGCAAATCGGTGATAAAATCCATGGAGATATGGGTCCAAGGTCTCTGGGGAATGGGCAAAGAACGTAGTAAGCCCGCTGGTCGGGACCTGGGAGTCTTGGACCTAGCACAAACCTCACAAGCGGCGACGTAGGCCTTAACGTCTTTAGGCAACCCAGGCCACCAATAATTTCTGGTAATGAGGTGTTTGGTACCCAGGATGCCTGGATGGCCAGATAGTGCGGAGTCATGATTTTCCCTAAGTACCCTTAGCCGGAATTGCAGGGGAACAAACAGCTTGTTCCCAGGAAGGTTCCCGGGAGCTGAACCTTGATCAGCAGCAATTTCAGAGACTAAATCAGAATCAATAGAGGAAATGATTATACCTGGAGGCAAAATACAAGCAGGATCTTCCTCCGAAGGAGGGCTGGCCATGAAGCTACGCAAAAGTGCATCAGCCTTAATATTTTTAGACCCAGCCCTATAGGTAACCAAAAAATTTAACCTGGTAAAAAATAACGCCCATCGAGCTTGTCTCGGGTTTAGCCTCCGGGCCGATTCTAGGAAAACCAGATTCTTGTGGTCGGTAAGGACCGTTACCTGGTGCCTAGCCCCCTCCAGTAAGTGGCGCCACTCTTCAAATGCCCATTTAATGGCTAAGAGTTCGCGGTTGCCAATATCATAGTTACTCTCAGTGGGCGAAAACTTCCTGGAGAAGTAGGCACAGGGACGGAGATGGGTGAGGGACCTGGTACCCTGGGACAAGACAGCCCCCACTCCCACCTCGGACGCGTCAACCTCCACGATAAATGGCTCCATTTGGTTGGGCTGGACCAACACCGGGGCCGAAATAAAGCACTTCTTAAGGGCCTCAAAAGCCTGGACAGCCTCAGGAGGCCAGTGGAGGAGATCAGCACCCTTGCGAGTGAGGTCCGTAAGAGGCTTAGCGATGACCGAGAAGTTAGCAATAAATCTCCTGTAATAATTAGCGAACCCCAAGAAGCACTGTAACGCTTTTAGGGAGGCAGGTTGGACCCATTCCGCCACAGCCTGGACCTTGGCGGGGTCCATGCGGAATTCATGAGGAGTGAGGATTTGACCCAAAAATGGTATCTCCTGCACCCCAAACACACATTTTTCGGTCTTCGCAAACAGTTTGTTTTCCCGAAGGACCTGGAGCACCTTCCTGACATGCTCAACGTGGGAGGACCAGTCCTTGGAAAACACAAGTATGTCATCAAGGTACACTACAAGAAATACCCCCAGGTAATCTCTTAAAATCTCATTTATGAAATTCTGGAAGACCGCGGGAGCATTACACAACCCAAAGGGCATGACAAGGTATTCGAAATGACCTTTGGGCGTGTTAAACGCAGTCTTCCACTCATCCCCCTCTTTGATGCGGATAAGGTTATACGCCCCCCGTAGATCAAACTTAGAGAACCATTGGGCCCCCTGAACCTGATTAAAGAGATCAGGAATCAAAGGAAGGGGATACTGGTTCCTTACAGTGACCTTATTCAAGTTACGGTAGTCAATGCATGGCCTAAGACCACCATCCTTCTTCCCTACGAAGAAGAAGCCAGCACCTACCGGAGAAGTAAAGGGGTGAATGTAACCCTTGGCCAGGCATTCCTGGATATACTCTCTCATGGCTTCACGTTCGGGACAAGAGAGATTAAATATCCTACCCTTAGGGAGCTTAGCTCCTGGTACCAAATTGATAGCGCAATCGTATTCTCTATGAGGAGGTAACACTTCGGAGGCCTTCTTAGAGAAAACATCAGCGAAGTCCTGAACAAACTCAGGTAGCGTGTTCACTTCCTCAGGGGGAGAAATAGAATTAACAGAAAAACATGACGTCAAGCATTCATTACCCCATTTGGTAAGATCCCCAGTATTCCAGTCAAACGTGGGATTATGCAACTGCAACCAGGGAAGGCCTAAAACCAAATCGGATGATAATCCCTGCATCAACAGTACAGAGCACTGCTCAAAATGCATGGAGCCAACAAGGAGTTCAAAAACAGGGGTATGCTGTGTAAAAATAACCATTAGCAAGAGGAGTGGAGTCGATACTTACTACCGGGACAGGTTTAGGCAAATCAATCAAAGGCATAGCTAGAGACATAGCAAATTCCACAGACATGATATTAGCAGACGACTCTGAATCCACGAAGGCACTGCCAGTAGCAGACCTACCACCAAAAGAGACCTGAAAGGAAAGCAAGATTTTATTAAGTTTCATATTTACGGGAAATACCTGTGCGCCCAAGTGACCTCCCCGATGATCACTTAGACGCGGAGGTTTTCCGGCTGCTTATTCTTACGCCTAGGACAGGTGTTCACTTGATGCTTGTCATCCCCACAATAGAAGCAGAGACCATTCTTCCTGCGGAACTCTCTACGTTGTTGGGGGGACACGGAGGCCCCGAGTTGCATGGGTACCTCTGAGTCTTCCGTGGAAGAACGAAGCAACGGAACCTCGGGAGGCATCATGGGGGAGTCAGAGGAGAAAACACATAAACGTTCATGTTGTCGTTCCCTGAGACGTCGGTCAAGTCGTACCGCTAAAGCCATAACCTGGTCTAGGGAGTCAGAAGAGGGATAGCTAACTAGCAGGTCTTTCAGGGCGTTCGACAGACCCAACCTAAACTGGCACCTTAAGGCAGGGTCATTCCACCGAGAAGCTACGCACCACTTCCTAAAGTCAGAGCAATACTCCTCAACAGGTCTCTTACCCTGACTTAAGGTCACCAGCTGACTCTCGGCAAAGGCAGTCCTGTCAGTATCGTCATAAATGAGTCCGAGAGCAGAAAAGAAAACATCAACGGAGGAAAGTTCAGGGGTGTCAGGAGCCAAGGAGAAGGCCCATTCTTGGGGCCCTTCCTGGAGCCGGGACATAATTATACCCAGCCGCCGGCTCTCAGAACCTGAGGAGTGGGGCTTTAATCGAAAATAGAGCCTACAACTCTCCCGAAAGGAGAGAAAAGTCTTCCGGTCCCCTGAGAACCGGTCAGGCAACTTGAGGTGGGGTTCAAGAGGTGAGGTGAGGGGCACTACCATGGTAGCATCAGGCTGGTTGACCCTCTGAGCCAGGACCTGGACCTGTAGGGAGAGACCCTGCATTTGCTGAACCAGGGTCTCAAGGGGGTCCATAGTGGTGTGAGGGACCAGGGTAGAGTAGGTATATGGGCTTGTGATTATGTAATGACAGGGATAGGGAAACAGACAAGTGAGCCCTAATCTACCCGCCACTCAGTCCCTGCCTACTTGCAACGACCCGCCCTAGGCGACGGGGTACAACTGGGTGACGGTCCCTACACTCAGTAAGTGCATGACAGACAACCAGACAAGGAAACACAGAACAAAGGGAAACGGGGCAGTTGCCCACGGCAACACCGTGAGCAACAAGAGAAGTAAACGAGCCGAGTAAAACCAGGAGAGTACGAGGTGCCAAACACAGAGCAGGAGAGTAGTGAACAAGCCGAGTCAAACCAGGAGTGTACGAGGTACCAAACGCAGAACAGGAGAGTAGTCAGTAAGCTAGGGTCATATGAAGCAGGGTCAAATAGTACAGAAGCTGCAGCAGGGCCAGGAAACCAACAGAGAAGAATCACAAGCAAGGAGGAACAGGAAAGGCAGGGAGCTAGCTCCGTCTGGCCAGACTGTGATAGGCTCTCCCACTCCTAAGCCTGCCATCCTGAGTGGTGGAAGATGGAGTCAGTCTCACAAACATAAAAGCAGGTGCAGATCCTTAACACATATGTTCCACAGAACGTTTAAATCGGTACTTTCCAAACGCTATGCCTAAATGTGATTCTTATTGTTTGTTAAACCAACTGTGCCCTTCTCCCAATATGTGTAATTGGCACCACCGAATATGATAATAAATAATTGTTAACAAAATTTGGAGTGTTCTTTAAATTAAACTATTTACTAACTTATATAAATTTACTGCCTTCAGTTCTGCGATGTTAGCTCAGCAATGTTGAATTTCCCTGCTTGGTTTCCTTCATAACCAACAAATTGTCATTAGAAACAGCTTCATATCAGTTCCCACTCCCCACTCTCTTAGATCTTTTCTTTCAGTTGAATGTAAAGATCTTTTATACACTCCTTAAGGACATAGAACAATTCAGTTGCAGATCTTCTAAAGTTTTTATTTATGATCCTTAGTAGCATCCCTAGTGCCTATGTGTATACCATCTCCCTTTAATCTTTTTTCAAATGTCACTTCAAGAAAGAAATGTATCTAGAGAGAGGCAGATGTATTAAAATCTATAAGAGCACAGTACAAAGCATGAAGCACCTCCCAGCATTTATAAATCTATATTAGAAAGACATATCTCACAAAATAGTTTAAGATCCTGATCTGTTTAGCCTTCTTCATTACTGAAATAAATCTTACCGATGAGCTGGTTTATTTTTATCACTTGTTTATGTTTATTATCTTTGGTTGAGTTTGCACAAGAAATGCCTTTCTCTCATAATTCAACTTTATGTGCATACTGAGTACCACTAGGGTCAGGACTCCATGGCAATTCGCTGGCAAAGTTGCTTTGCCACAGAGCCCTAGCTTAAGGCTATATTCACAAGAAGGGAAATCCACAACGGAAGTACATTGCAATTCATGTGAATGGGGTTTAACAAAATCTTCACAGATTTGAGGGCATGCTTCACCCTGCAAAAATTGTTCAGGAATGGTTTGAGGAACATGACAAAGAGTTCAAGGTATTTGTAGCGCCGGGAGTCGCAGGTCTCCCTCACCCCAGCGGCCGCCAGTTTACCTGTCCCCAGCGCCAGCATCTCTCTGCTCAGGGACACCAGCGCTCTCTACTCTCTCCTCCTTCCCCGGCCTTTGCCCTTAGGGTAAGCTCTCTCTCGGCCCAATTTTTAAAGGGCCCAGGAATATTGCTCCCAGCCTATCCCAGCACACCCTGGACTTTTTTAGGAAATTTGCCCGCTTCCTCAGTGCCTGAGCAATGTTAGTGTTAATCCAGTGTTAGTATGCAAATATTCAGTTTCCAGTTCCCTGAAACCTATGTCTTTGACTATCCAGTATCCTTGTCCAGTTCTGTATCTTGTGTATGTGTCAAATTCTGTATCCGTGTCCAGTGTCTGTGATGACTCCAGTGTCTGTGACAATTCCAGTGTCGGTGACGACTCCAGTGTCTGTCACGAGTCCAGAGTCCGTGACCAGTTCAGTTTCCAATAATCCGTCACAACCAGCATCCGATAATCCAGTACAAAACAGCTTCCGATAATCCAGCACAAACTAGCTTTTGATAATCCAGCACAAGGCAGCTTCCGTTAATCCAGTACAAACCAGCTTCCAATAATCCGGCACCAGCCTGCCATCAAGGTACCATTGACCAGTCACTGTTATATACTTGTCTGTCAAGCAGTTACTTCATTACGCGGAGTAGCCCAGTGGGTCAATATTCCCCGTGGACGTGACAGTATTAACTTGGCCTCCAAATTCCCCAGATGTCAATCTGGCCCATCAGTGGGATGTGCTAGAAAAACCAAATCTAATCTATGTAAGCCTATCACACAACGAGGATCTGATGCTAACGTCTTGGTGCTAGATACTACAGGACATCTTCAGAGGTCTTGTGAAGTCCATTTCTTGATGGGTCAGTGCTGTTTTTTTGGCACGTGGGGGACCTACACAATATTAGGCAGGTGGTTTTAATGTTATGGCTGATTGGTGTTTATAGTAACATCTTAGAGATATCATACCCTAAATGGCATATCACAAACCGAATAATGCCCCGAATGATACTAGTGGTCCTAGTGACTAATTAAAACTAAACCAGAACAAGAAACAAGTCACGACCAGGTGTTTGAAAAAATACAAATAATCTTTATTAAAGTCAATTAGACACATGGAGACAACATATAACACTTAGACATAATAAAATGCCATGGACCCTCGAACACAAACGGAATCCGAACGTAAAAGCAGAGTAGCCCCCCAGATGTAAAAATGGTCTGACACAACCTATATATGGCTAAAGTGCATAAGTACATATTGATAAGCAGGTACTAGGCATGGTACGCTTTGCACAGATGAACACATAAATAAGTATAGAGAATATATATAAGGTACAATCTAAGTAAAAACGACATGTAAAGTAGTATACCTACACCTGCGTATAAGAAGATAAATAGGAGATCAAGACCAGGAGGGGGACCTCTGCTTAACCCAACGCGCGTTTCGCTGGTGCTTCGTCAGGGGTAAATGGCATATCCCCTATTAATCGTTCTATCCCCTCTGCTACATATGAACACTAAAATAAAAAAATACAGTATATGACATAAATTTTCAAGCCATTTTACTGTTAATACAACTATACCACATTGTGGATAATCGTGTAATAAAACAAATAAAATTTAAGCTGCATTGGGGCATTTACAGTAAAGTCACCAGTGACATACAGTTCCATGTGGCTTTAACTAAGCCCCAGTGTAGCTATTCTCCACCTCCTCTACCAGTAGAACTCACAAGAAGGAGGCAGTCCGTTTGAATTGTTATCATTAACACTGTTAACAAGTATCACATGACCCATTGTGCCCTGCTTTACTGTATGTTTTTGGCATTTGCAAGGCATGGGGACATTAGTAATCACTTAAGTCAATGATCATTCTCTTCTCATTCGTCCAACCAGAAGAAATTTGATTCATCTATTGAGACACCCATTTTTTATACCAGGCCTTAGTTTCATAATAGAAAAAGAGACTGACAGCAGAAAAATGAAGTAGTGTAGTGACAATATACAGGCTTCTGTTTTATGTCGGGGCATCTGAAGGGCAGTGGTGGGAAACTTAGGTTCCCTGTAGTAGAAATAACATATTCCTTCTTAAAGGGCATCTGTCACTAGATAGGCCCTGATGTCAGGCGTCTCTCAGATGCCCAACAAATTACTCTTTTGGTGTTCTGGCACCCATCAATGGCCTGCTGGTTTGTTGACCCTTAGGGAGCCCTCTATCAAATGTCACCAAAGGGCTTGCTTGGTAGTAAATTCCATCCTGCATAGACTTCTTCAGAAATAATGTGTTTATGCAGGCAGAAATTATTGCCAGGTGTATTGGATTGGCAGAGAGGGCTCAGAGTTATTAGCATGCCATGTGAGAAAACAAAGAGAACCTCAATTGTAGGATCGGTTTAGTGAGCAAGAATACTCATGGGCTTGTATTGTAGAGAATTTCAAAGATGCCTTAACATCAGGGGCCCTGTCTGGTGAGTAAATACGATTTATTGAATATTCTACATTAGGAGTAGCCACTAAACATTTGCTGCGTGGAATAAAACGCATGCACACCATTCAGAATATTGAATTACAGATAAAGATTTTAACTGTAACATATGCTGAGATGACGAGTGTGAGTGTAGAATAAATGATCTGCTATGCACATGGCAACCACATGATTTCCACTACAGATGTAAAGCAAATTTTTCCTGTAAACAAATTACAAACATCTGAACACAGAACATTTGGCAGAACTGCAGCAAAAATGTAATATGCCATGATATTATTATCGAGAGACTCACGTGTCCAAGCTACAGAGAGCTGATGCAGAATCTCGAGGAAGGGTATAGGGACAAATATGGCCTTGATTACTCATTTCACAATAATTATTGCCATAACTGTGCTGCTATTCTTACGGTAATGAAACAGTCGTATTTTATGTAACTTCGTTTCATGAGCATTTGTTTTAGTTAGAGAACGATTTTAGCCGCATCTGTTTATGAACATAGTTTAATTATAAAAGTACAGTGTTATGTAAATCCGTAAGAAATGAGTCATCTGCAAACAACACTGAAATTATACATTGAAAAAATATTGTATACGATGTGGTTTAAAAATATTGAAAAACACAAAATGAACGTAGTGGTCCACAATTGCCAAGACTGACGTAGCTAAAAAATACACAGTTAAAGTAATTTGGGCCAAATCTATTAAAAGGTGTACGTACGCCTTCAGAAAATTTGTACCATTTCCATCTAGTCTACATAAACTAATAAATCTGGCCTAAACTATGTCTACTTGAAAAACCATGCCCACTTTTTTCACCACTTTCCAAATTTGGCGACCAACAAGAAAAGTTACAAATTTTACCAATAAAATGCTGCATGTCATCATTTGTAATATTTTAGTGGTGTAGTTTACATCAAAAACTGACGAACTTATTACTAAATATGGGCCATTGTCCTTCAACTTATATTGACCCATCTCTAAAAAAAAACATAAAACGATATACGTTATCATGCATCATGTCAGTAGGGTACATAGAAGAGAGGGGGCCATTAACCCCACCCCACATATGACGTATACATACGTCATAGCTGGGTAGGGGGAAATATGGCTGAGCCTACTCTATACAACGCACAGTGTCGGCTGTATGTTGCAGCCGACACTTCACTGTAATGGGCTCGAGCGTGATCCCGCTTGTTAATAGCAACCGTGGCATCTAAAGCGTTAGACAGAGGGGGCGACCCCCTCTGACAGACCTGTGCAACGCGATTGCGGGGGGGGGGGGGGGCGATGTTTGACATGGCAGCATGGAGGCCCCCAGGTCTGCCATCTTTGTACTCCTATTAAGCCCTCCCTCCAGCAGAGCTTAATAGGTGCCTGTCAGAAACACGATATGCTGTGTATGTAGTGAATATGACCCAACGATCGCTGGTTCAAGTCCCCTATAGGGACTTATAAAAAAAAAAAGTAAAAATATGCAAAATAAAGTTTATTTTATGTACAAAAAAAATTAAATGTTAAAAAAAAAACACTTTTCCCCCTAAAGTATTGTAAAAATAAAAAATAATAAACATAATTGGTATTCAGGCATCTGTAAAAGTCTGAACTATTACAATATAACATTATTTAACACGCATGGTGAACACGTAAAACACCATGATCACTGTTTTTTTATTACCTCATCTTACATAAAAAAATTGAATAAAAATTCATCAAAAACTTGCATGTACCCCAAAATGGTAGCATTAAAAACTACAGCACTTCCCACAAGAAAATAAGCCCTCATACCATTTAATCAACAGAAAGATAAAAATGTTATGGCTCTCAGAATTTGGTTACACAAAATAAATATAATTTTATACAATTCGTTTTTTCCTGTAAAAAAACAATATAAATTTGGTATCACCATAATTGTATTGACCCACAGAATAAAGTTAATATGTTGTTTTAATTGCACGGTGAACGGCATAAAAACAAAGCGCAAAAAACTATGATGGAATCACAGTCGTCCCCCCCCCCACAATTTTTTTTCCTAGTACATTATATGGTACAGTAAATGGTGCCATGAAAAACTCGTCCCGCAAAAATCAAGCCCTCATAGGTCTATATCGACAGAAAAATAAAAAAAATTTTGCTTTTGGAAGGTGGGGAGGAACAAAATTATAATCCAAAAAATGGCTGCGGCGGGAAGGGGTTAATTATAGTCTTGAGTACAGCAAGAGCAAAAGGGCCTGGTTTTTATTTCTTGCATTACACCCTTGAGCCGCTTCAGCACCCCCAGTAGCAAAGGTTATGGTGCCAACCAGGGCTGGGCCCCCTCTCTTTACAAGGGCCCCTTACGAGCTGCATTGTTTGCCTCCATAGTATATATGCCCTGACATCATCATAATAATAATAATATAGAAGTTTCAGTTGAGATATAGCGGTCTTACCTCTGCAGCTAATTTTTTTAACATTGACAAAAACTATTACTAGTCTTTTAACTAAAAACTAGAGTTTTTTCTGCAAGTCAATGTAATTAAAAAAAAAAAAAACTAAAGAAAAAAAAGAAATCCCGGACATATCCAGCACACACTAGGATAAAAGAATTATATAACAAGTTTATTTAAATAATGTAATAGCTTAAAAATATTTTTTTTTCTGGTCAATGACCGTAAGTAAAAGGCCCTATTAAAAAATGGAGCCCACTAAAGGAACCTGGCCAGGTATAAAAAGGGACGATAATAGTGCAGCATGCAAATTACAAAATATTCCATTTAAATATACATTCACAAGGGCATGAAAGAAACTCAATGCCGGTACATATAGGAAACAAGATCGTAATTGGGGAAAGGTTATATTAGCCTAGGCTAGTGGGTTAAGTTCACCCCAAATACAATATTCATATTTCACTTGGAGATTGAATTTTCACCAAACAAATAGTAAGATGACAACCCATCTAATTCTTTAAAGATCCCAATAAAGTTCCAATATACGAGCCATTAATCACAGCCACTTGACGCAAAGTCAGTGTACAGAGCCAATCTCCATTTTCATAGCCTCATGAGCAGTTTTAGCCAAATAATGAAAGAACGGAGTATTCTCCGACAGATCTAGAGATGTTTTGAGCGGTAACTTAGGTATTATATATTTTTTTTCCACCTTATTTTTTCACTTCATTATGCATGCCCCACAGAGCAAATCTAGCCTATTCATACAAATTAAATATATGTGGATATCCTCCATTCTCATAGCCTTATAAGCGGATCCAACCACACAATGGAATATCGGAACAGTGTCCGGTAGGCATAGGAGTATTGCACTTTATTTCGCCTTTGGGAAAAGGCTATGATCCACAAAGATTAGCTGGCTTAGGTTACTGTTAAAGGGCTGGTATAATAACGGTGTTCACTCACTCGTGTCACTCACTATTACTACCTAGTTTATAATCAGGGTCACTAGGGTTATGCCTAGTTCCCCTACTTTTTTCTTATACTAACGTCGATCTAATTGCTTTGCTGCTAGTCAAGGGAATAAGACCGTATAGTAAATACAATTGTATAGTGAATAAAGGGTAATATTTATTACTAACAATAATCACACTTACATATAAAATACACCAAACACAGAACACAGTAACTGATCACAGTATAGTATCAGTATACCCCAATACATATAACACATTAATATATATTGAGTATACTCGCACTATACGTAGTACAGTATAAACACGGTATCACAATCCTACCTTATCCCACCACCCACTTACCTAAACATACATATGAATACAGTTACAACACAATACACGCTCACTATTTCTGTCCCACTCTCTCCTAATATAACTGTCCCTATACACTAAGGGTTAATCAGATAAAAGGGTTAACAACGTGTACCAGGGGATATGCAGGTAAGCAAGGGTTGACTCAGGGACAGCAAGGGTTACTGCAAGGGTTACTTAGGGCAGCAAGGGTTAACTGGGACCAGGGGATGTATGCAGGCAAAGGGTTGAAGTAAGGAGGGGAGGAGGGTTACGTGTAGCTGCCGCTACACGTGGATACTTAGCCGTTCATGTGGTCCAAGGTTGGTGAGTTGGTCTCTGAGGAGGGAGGCAGGAAGAAGCGAGTTAGTGTGGGACAGTTGACCCTCTTATACCTTGTCCTTGCACCTCTGTGTGACATCACATGCTCATGCACGTGCAAGTAGGAGGGGGGGGGGCATTTTCTCATTCTTACGGCTTTCACCCCCCCCAGGATGTCTCATTACCTGGTGAGAGGGGGGAAGGGCTGGTAGTGTGAATGCATTGGATGTGTCCAATGTCTTCTCCCCCCCCCTCCCCCAGAGGGAAGAGATACACACCTAACTAATATCTGACATAGAAAACACTTCACTTTACAGTTACTTTACGTAAAAAAATGTTTTTACTTTTTAGCTTTTGATTCTGTGGTAATGTTGTACCTATCATTTTAACAAACGTTTGACATGTTAAATCGGGTTCACATGTTTTCTTGGTACGCTGATTCCAATGCTTTTTCAGTGTTGGAATCAGCGTGGAAAACGTCTAGCTTTTGTAGTTCACACAGCGCTGACTTTTCAGCTCGCTGAAACTCATTTAGCAGCAATGAAAAGAAGTCAGCTGCCCTATCTTGGTGTGGATTCTTTCTTTACATAATACAAATCAATACATCAGTTTAATTGACCGGTATAGATCTACTTCCTCACCACCCATGCACCACAATAAGTGGAGGTTCATGTCTACTAAGGCTCTGTTCACATCTGCGTCGTGCCTTCTGGAAGCCACTCCGCTCCTCCAGGTCCATTAAAGAAACATAATAACACAGTACTTACTATTTAGTATTTATTCACATTTTATGCCCCTCGGTAAAATATTGAAATGAAGCTCCCCATTCAACTTTGAAATGCTTGGTCATGATAAAGCATAATATACTGTAAACTATTACTACTATTGGAAGTCATTTGAGGATGAAAACAGGTGTACGCTGCAAATGCTTGCTATGGGAGTAGTAGATATTGTAGGTCAAATACTAGCAGACCTCCTTCATTGTTGTGATATAGGGGAAAGATCAGAAAATGGTTTTGGATAACTGTGTCTGGAAAGTATCTGTGGCCAGGGTGGTTTTTTTTCCGCAGATCTTTTCACGTCCTCATTTATCTCTCCCCATCAAGGTCTGTCTTGTTTGTTTACTGAGGGAATAAAACCATGACCTTGACTCTGGGTTAACTCTCTATCAAACTGTATAGTAAGCAGACTAGAGAAAAATAAATCAATATGAGTATATTACAAAACATATGAGCAATGCAGAAATGCTGGGAAGTCATGCTGACAGTGGAAATAATTGGGATAATTCTTAAAGCAGCAGCTGGGCACAACTGACTAATGGCCTTAGTTTAGTGATGAATGAGAGTCAGTTCGTACGGCTTTATGGACTAGAAAGCAAATGTATATTTGTTCATCATAAGAAACTTCACAAGGAAACTGAAGACCAGTGGCACAAGATACTTCTGTATACAATGTCTTTTTGTTTTTTTACTAAACTTTTGGCAGCTTAGTGTATTGTATTTCAGGGCATCCTGGAGACTTGTGAAGTTACCAGTCTTTCAGCAGGTCTGGCTCCCGACACCCCCAGGAAACAGCGATTTGGCCAGGGGGAAGCCGCAGCCAGCTACACATTTCCCCTGCAGCTGCCACTGCAGGGTAAATGTAGTGTTAGATGGCAGCCAATCAGATAAATGGCCGTCCATGTAATAAATGGACGTCTTATGTCCGCCAAAGCGACTCTCTGTTCTGACTCATAGAGGAGGGTCCTGAGCGGGGACTCCACTTTATGGCGTTCATATCCTCTTTAAGGAATATCTCAAATTTTAATCAGTTATTTTATAACATGTTTCCTTAAGAGTGTTCAATTAACGATGTTTATTAAAGTTTTTTTAGTGTCCCATTGCGTTATTCAAGTTTTAGTGGTTTGTCAATCCCTGAACAAGTAAATGGGTGAAGCATATTCAGAGAGGCTTTCATCAATCGAAGAGGTGTTGAGGTGCCAAAACAGTAGGAATCCCCCAAAAGTGACCCCATTTTGGAAACTACACCCCTCAAGGAATTAATTTACGGTTGTTACCATTTTGACCCCACAGTTTTTACACAGTACGTATTTTAAATGGAATGTGAATTAAAAAATAATAATTTTTGCCAATAACATGTAGTTTTGGCTCAAAATTTCTTATTTTCACAAGAAATAAAATACCCCATTTTGTTGCCCAATTTGTCTTGAGTGTGGCAATACCCTAATTGTGGCGATAAACTGCCGTTTGGGCCCATGGGAGGGCTCAGAAGGAAAGGACCACCATTTGACCTACTGGGGATTTTCTAGTGCGAAGTCATGTATGCAGAAGCCCCTGAGATACCAGTAGAGTTGAAACTCCTGAGAAGTGGCCCTGTTTTAAAAACTACACCACTTAAGGCATTCATCTAGAGGTGTAGTGAACATTTTGACCGGAGACATATACCCCATAAACTGTAATGTGGTTTCTCCCGGGTATGACAATACCTTACATGTAGAGAATTGAGAAAGAAAAGCACGGCGCCACATAGTGTGAGTAAGCCCAAGAAATAACAAACTTTGTTTGACAGATGGAGGCTTACCACAGGTGAAAATCTCAGGAGCGTGTAGTAGGTAGATAAGTAATGGATGAGTGCTGCTGCCGAGATCCCAGCCGGTCAATCTTGAAGGACCACCGCGATGTAAATGTATAATTTATTTGAAAAAACGGGACCCCATACGGCGCTGCTACTCAGGAACGGATACAGTAGTAGTTTAGAATTGAAACTTTATTGTAGGCTACGCGTTTCAATGCCGCACCGGCATCTTCCTCAGGCCACAAAAGGAAGATGCCGGTGCGGCATTGAAACGCGTAGCCTACAATAAAGTTTCAATTCTAAACTACTACTGTATCCGTTCCTGAGTAGCAGCGCCGTATGGGGTCCAATACCTTACATGTGGCTGTTAACAGCTGCCTGGGCACACAGCAGGGCTCAGAGGGGAAAGACGAGGGGGATAAGCTGTGCGGAGTGCATCATGGTAATTAAAACTGGGGTAGATTAAAAATCAAGGGATGTATGATAAATTTTAAAACACTCTTTCATACAGAGCCCTGGCTTTTCGGGACACGTGTCACATTGATATATTGTGTCCTTCCTTATCCCCCTCTTATAGCAGACTTTGCACCTCTTGACTTTTTCCCTTCTTGCCAGTTTGGGGAACTTCTCCTGGAAAGTGTTGCCCTGGTACGATGCGTGTGGCCTCGCTTCCAGAAATACTGGGCGCCCCCCTTCTTTGTCCCTAAAGATTAGGTTCTTGATAACCACCTCTTGAAATTCCAGGAAAGTTCCCGTCTGGCCTGTACATCGACGAAGCACATACGCATTGTACAATGCCATCTGTATGATGTGCACGGCCAGCTTCTTATACCACACTGCATGGCGCTGTAGGGCTTCAGGACTTGATCTGATATGTCCAGCCTCCCCCCGTGTACTTATTGTAGTCCAGGATGCAGTCTGGTTTGGGGGTTTCTGTACTGGTATCTCATTCTGGTACATGGGTTGGGTACTGGTGTGGCCATGTATTGTTGTCAATACAAGGACATCTCTCTTGTCCTTGTACTTGACGCACAATATGTAGCTGCTAGAATGTGCCCTGCTCTCACCCCTTCTTAGTGTTTGCCCAAGCATTGTCTTAGGGAGGCCTATCAGATTTCTTCTAGCAGTGCCGCATGCCGCAGTACTTCTGGAAGCGAGGCACTTGAAGAGTGGGACACTGGTATAAAAATTATCCAGGTAGAGGTGGTAACCCTGGTCCAGCAGTGGGTGCACCAAATCCCCTACAATTTTGCATGAACTCCAAGTAAGGGGGGGGGCATTCTTGGGGCTGAATACTGGTGTCCTTCCCTTCATATATCCTAAATTTGTAGGTATACCCTGATGCACTCTTGCACAGCTTATACATCTTCACGCCATACTTTGCCCTCTTACTCGGCAGGTACTGGCAGAATTGAAGCCTCCCTTTAAAATGTACCAAGGACTCATCAATAGAAATACACTTCTCGGGGGTGTATGCTTGGGAAAACCGGGCACTGAAACGGTCTAATAGGGGTCTCCATTTATACAAACGGTCAAAACTGGGGTCATCTCGGGGTGGGCACTGCTCATTATCAGTATAATGTAAGAAGCAAAGTATTGCCTCATTTTTGTTATTTCTTAGGTTCCAGTTCAGTTCTGAAGTTGCTTTGAGGGGCCTATATATTAGAAACCCCTATCAAACACCCCATTTTAGAAACTGGACCCCTCAAAGTATTCACAACAGCATATAGAAAGTTTATTAACCCTTTAGGTGTTTCACAGGAATTTAAAGCAAAGTAGAGGTTGATTAACTTTTATTAACTTTTTTTGGGGGCGAATATAAAAAAACCTGCAATTTTGCCACAGTTTTTTGAGTCCTAAAAATACGCCGTTTACCGTGTGATATAAATAACACAATAACTTTATTCAGCGAGTTGCTGCGATTGCAACGATACCAAATTTATATAGATTTTGTATGTTTTACTACTTTTACTCAGTAAAAACACTTTTTTTTCAAAATTATTTGTTTTTGTGTCTCAATATTTGAAGAGCCATAACTTTTTTATTTTTCCGCCGATGCAGCTGTATGAGGGCTTTTGTTTTGTTGGATGATTTGTAGTTTTTATTGGTACCATTTTGGAGTGGATGCGACATTTTGATCACTTTTTATCAAATATTTTTAAGGCAAGATTCAGAGAAAACATCAATTTTTGCATTGTATTTTTATTTTATTTTTGACGACGTTCACTGTGCGGGTTAAATAATGTAATAACTTTATAGTTGGGGTCGTTACAGGCGCGGCGATTTCAAACATTTGTAACGTTTTTTTACTTTATTTTGTTTTTTTTATAATAATAAAGCAGTTTGTAAGGGGAAAAAGTGGGTTTTTCAAATTTTTTTTCCCTTTTTTTTTTTCCCCTTTTTTGCTGGTCCCTCTAGGGGACTTCACTATGCGATTATCCAATCGCATTTATAATACATTGCAATACTTCGGTATTGCAGTGTATTATGCCTGTCTGTGTAAAATGGACAGACATCTGCTAGGCCATGCGTCTGGCATGACCTAGCAGGCACACACTACAGGCAGACCTGGGGGCCTATATTAGGCCCCCCGGCTGCCATAGAAGACACCAAAACTCAGCGATCTTATTGCCGGGTGCCAGCGGGATGAAAGGGAGCTCCCTCTCTCCAAAACCACTCAGATGCGGCACTCGCTATTGAGCGCCGCATCTGAGGGGTTAAACGGGTGAGATCGATACTAATATCGATCTCACCCGTTAGAGCAGGGATGCCCCCAGCCCTCAGCTACCTCTGGTAGCTGAGAGCAGGGAGATTTAACGGCTCCCTGCTCTGTTTATTTTTTCCGATGCAGCGCTGCAAAAAGGCCAGGGCCGCCATTAGGACAGTACTAGTAGTACTCCCGTCAGGGGCCCTGCCACTTGAATGAAGAAAAGGGGTCTGCCGGGCTGTCGTCACCCCCCACTCGGACTGTCGGCCCCCCTCACAACGCTCAAGGGCGCCCCCTCACAACGGTCGTGCCCCCCCTAGCAACGGTTGCGGCCCCCCGTGAATACCTGTTGCAGCTAACCAGCTAACCAGCAACCACGAACTGGATGGGAGAAGCAGCATGTACAGATGCTCCGTGTGGAGATCCCGCCCCCCAGCCAGCTCCTCTACACAGCCGACCGGACCTGCAGGCTGGTGAGTGTTTCCCCCTCTGCATCCTGCTTCCCATTCCTCCTTACCCCATTTGTACAATTTATAAAGTATGTTGAAATGTTTTTTGTTTTTTTTTCGTTTTCCTAGCGGTTTTTTTGCCGCCATTTTCGCAATAGCGGCAAAAATGGCACAGTTTTTCTGCGATTATATAAAAATCGCGGAAAAACTGCATGATTTGCGCCGCGATTGCGAAAATTGCATTAAAAAGACAGGATACAAAACATGAAAAAATAGTGCTGTTAGGCTATATTCTCACAGTGCAGTCAAATCACGTTTTTGCCGCGATTTCGCAAAAATTGGGGCAAAAAAAATCGGATTTGACCGCACTGAGTAACTAGACTAAGGCCTTTTTCAGACAGCCGTGTTTGGTCCATGATATACGGAGCGTAAATTTGGCGTATTTCCAAGGCCGTCCACAATTCATGGAGCCGGACTCCTAACATCACAGTTATCAATGCTGGTGGGAGTCCCTGCCTCTCCGCGGGAATACTGCCCCATACTATAATGATGCTTTCAGTGCGGGATCAGGGACAGTATTCCCGCGGGAAGGGAGGTACTCCTATGATTATAGATAACTGTGATGCTAGAAACCCAGCTCCCTGAACTGTGGTCGGTCTGGGAAATATGGCCGATACACAGTCCATATATCACAGAGCGAACATGGACGTCTGAATAAGGCCACTTACTTGTCTCCTGTTTTTGGTGCGGATTGCGAACTGAAAATACACTACAAATTACAATATAAGGCGATATTCAGACCAACGTGTTGCAAATCAGACGTGAAGAACAGACGTTTTTCACGGCCGATTTGCACCCGTACGGGACCCGTTTTCACAGATCCCTTATAGACTCGAGTCTATTGAGGGATCTGTCAAAACGCACAAAAATAGGACATGTCCTATTTTTTTACAGGCCCTTCACACGGTCCGTTAAAACGACCATGTGAATAACCCCATAGAAATACATGCAGCCATGTGACGGCCGTTAAAAAAAAGTCCTTCACACGGACGATTAACACGTTAGTCTTATAAGCCCAAATAAGCCCTAACTCATGTGAATAGGGTTTGTCAAAACCCCATGCACGTGCAGCAGAAAAAAAATCTGCATGGAATTTAGGACGTGCTGCTGATTTATAACCGTAACTGTACTTGATAAGGGTCAGGTATGTATGGGAAGTATAGATCGAGCTCACGGACTGAGCGCGCTCCATACGCTGGGGGTGACGACAGTGTTACACAGCCGACACCTCACTGCAACGGGCGGAGTCAAAGATCACTTTGATTCCGCCCTTTTAACACCTTAAATGCTGTGGTCAATCGTGACCGCGGCTTTTAAAGTGTAAGGCCGGATTCACACGAGCGTGTGTCAGCCCCGTATAATGCGAGGCTGCGTGATTTTCTGTTTACATTCATAGTTTGACAGCTGTTGCGAGAATCACGCTCGTCCCACGGAAGTGCTTCCGTGTGGTGCGCGTGATTTTCACGCACCCCTTGACTTCAATGGGTGCGTGATGCGCGAAATACGCACAAAGAGCGGACATGTCGTGACATTTTCACAGCGGAATCACGCAACTGTCTGCACTGCCCCAGACTAATAATAGGTCTGTGCGACACGCGTGAAAATCACGCTCGTTGCACGGATGTATATCCCGTTCGTCTGAATAAGCCCTTAGAATCAGGGGGCGCACCCTGAATCAAGCCATTGTATCAAAAAATGGCGTATTCGCAGTTTTTTGCCCATTTCACCCCACAAATATTTTTTTTTCAGCTTCCCAGTACATTATGTGGTACGATAAATGGTGCCATGAAAAACTACAACTTGTCCCGCAAAAAAACAAGCCGTCATATGGCGATATAGACAGAAAAATAACAAAAATAAAGCTTTTGGAAGGTGGAGAGGAAAAAACAAAAGTGAAAATCCGAAAAATGGGAGGGAAGGGGTTAAATCAGCTGCATGCCTATTAGGCTCTGTTCACGCTTCGCAAAAACCGTCTGAAAATAGAGAGCTTTAAGGGAAGTTTTTTTTTCGCTGCGTTTTTCACGGCCGTTTTTGGAGCTGTTTTTCTATGAAAAACGGCTCCAGAAACGTCTGAAGAAGTGACATACACTTTTTCACGGCCGTTTTTTTACGTCGTCGTTTTTCAAAACGGCCGCGTAAAAAAACGGCCCGTCTGCTTCTGATGTTTCCGAAGTTTTTCGGCCATTTATGGCCTGAAAAACGGGCGAAAATAAGCAGTGTCAACATACTCTAATGTTGCAGAACTGTAACGTATTTCATCCTTTACAATGTAAAGGGTTAATTTGCTGTAAATCCCGAGCAAATTCTGTAATGCACACATTGAGGTATCTGGTGCACAAAATCCGCATCAAAACCGCAAGTAAAATCTGTACCTAATAGTGCGTTATTTGATACGTTTTTAGGTGCGATTTTTACATTTTGATGCGGAAAAAGGTGCAGGTTTTCTGCTGCAGGTTTTTTTTATTTTTTTTAAACTAGTCAGAAGAAATTCGCAAGTGGAAATGCAAGATAAAGTGAGATGTAACATATTTTCCAATACGCACTGCAGCTAAATTTTTGTGCAGAAAATGCGACATGTAGATGAGATTTCTTGATTTCATTTACTTTGCTGGGTCTTTATTACACTGCGGAAATACCTGTGACAAATTTATATGTAATAAGTAACATGTGCATTTGGCCTAACAGTTTTGTTTTAACTCCCCCTAAGGCCCCGTTCACACATGTTGGATTTGATGCGGATTCCGATGACATGCCGATGATTCTGCATCCCATGCATATGAGGTTTCCCCAACCCAGTTCACATGCTGCGAAAAAAAATTCACATGTATTTTTGTCCACACCATTAAAAGAAATCCACCACCGCAATAAGTATCATGCGACTTATATTACATGGAAAAGTCAAGGATGAGCAGCTCTGAATGACAATGGGACTTAGGCCTCGTTCGCACAGTTTATTGCAGGCAGAAAAATCTGCCTTGAAATTCCTTCAGGCTTTCTCTGCCTCCCATTGATGTCAATGGTAGGTCAGAGACGGAAATGCCCAAAGAAAGGGCATGTCGCTTCTCTTTCTCGTGAGCGTTTCTTCCCGCTCCTGGACGTACTATTAGGTCATGGCAGCTGTATCGTTCGCGCTCCATGACCTAATAGTACGTCTCGGGAGTAACGGCCGTTTCGGCCGTCCTCCCGACACATACAGGATCTGTGACAGCTGCTGTCTCGTACAGCAGCTGTCACAGCTCCTACAGCGGGGACCGATCGCTGTGACCCCGCTGATTAACCCCTTAAAATCCGCGTTCTATAGAGATTGCGGCTTTTTAGGGGTTAAGCTGCCATCGCCGGCCTGCTACACGATAGCGGCCGGAGATGGTGACTATGGCAACCGGACACCAAACAATGGCGTCCGGCTATGCCATAGACGGAAGCCTAGTGGGTCCTGACAACATCAGGACCCACTATGCTTGCTGTCAGTGAGTAGCTGACAGTTCTAATACACTGCACTACGCATGTAGTGCAGTGTATTAGAATAGCAATCAGGGCCTCCTGCCCTCAAGTCCCCTAGTGGGACAAAGTAATAAAGTAAAAAAAAAAAGTTGAAAAAAGATGTGTAAAAATAAGAAAATAAAAGTTTTAAAAGTATTAAAAGTAAAAATCCCCCCTTTTCCCTTATCAGTCATTTATTATTAATAAAAATATATAAACAAACAAATAAACTATACATAATTGGTATCGCCGTGTCCTTAATGGCCTGAACTACAGAATTATTTCGTGATTTATCCCGCACGGTGAACGCCGTAAAAGAAAATAATAATAAACCGTACCACAATCACAATTGTTTGGTCACTTCACCTCCCAAAAAATGGAATAAAAAGAGATCAAAAAGTCGCATGTACCTAAATAGGGTACTGATTGAAACTACAGTTCGTTACGCAAACAATAAGTCCTCGCACGGCTTTATTGATTGAAAAATAAAAAACTTCTGGCTCTTAGAATAAGGTAACACAAAAAGTGAATGATTTTTTACAAAACGTATTTTATTGTGCAAACGCCATAAGACATAAAAAAAAAACTTTAAACATCTGGTATCGCCATAATCGTATCGCCCCGCAGAATAAAGTGAATATGTCATTTATAGCGCACGGTGAACACTGTAAAAAAAATAGAATAGAAAAACAATAGTAGAATTGCTGTTTTTTAGTCACCACGCAACCTAAAAATAGAATAAAAACTGATCAAAAAGCTGCATGCACCCCATGAAAACTACAATGGATTCCTCAAGGGGTCTAGTTTCCAAATTGGGGTCACTTTTGGGGGGTTTCCAATGTTTTGGCACCACAAGGCCTCTTCAAACCGGACATGGTGCCTAATAAAAAAGAGGCCTCAAAATCCACTAGGTCCTCCTTTGCTTCGGAGTCCGGTGCTTCAGTCCATTACCACACTAGGGCCACATATGGGATATTTCTCAAAACTGCAGAATCTGGGCAATACGTATTAAGTTGTGTTTCTCTCATAAATCCTTTTGTGTTATAAAAAAAATGGTATAAAGAGGATTTTCTGAGAAAAAAAATATTTAAATTTCACCTCTACTTTGCTCTAAATTTCTGTGAAACACCTAAAGGGCTCATAAACTTTCTAAATGCTGTTGTGAATACTTTGAGGGGTCTAGTTTCTAAAATGGGGTGTTTTATAGGGGTTTCTAATATATAGGCTCCTCAAAGCAACTTCAGAACTGAACTGTAACCTAAAAAAATAAATAAATTAGGCAATACTTTGCTTCTTACATTATACTGATAATGAGCAGTGCCCACCCCGAGATAACCCCAGTTTTGACCGTTTGTATAAACGGAGACCCCTATTAGACCGTTTCAGTGCCCGGTTTTCCCAAGCATACACCCCCGAGAAGTGTATTTCTATTGATGAGTCCTTGGTACATTTTAAAGGGAGGGTTCAATTCCGCGAGTACCTGCTGGGTAAGAGGGCAAGGTATGGCGTGAAGATGTATAAGCTGTGCGAGAGTGCATCAGGGTATACCTACAGATTTAGGATATATGAAGGAAAAGCCACCCCCAAACCAGACTGCATCCTGGACTACAATAGGTACATGGGAGGGATGGACTTGTAAGATCAAGTCCTGAAGCCCTACAGCGCCATGCGGTCAGAAAACTGTGTGGTCAAAATGGTAACAACAACCATAAATGAATTCCTTGAGGGGTGTAGTTTCCAAAATGGGGTCACTATTGGGGGATTCCTACTGTTTTGGCACCTCAACACCTTTTCAAACCTGGCATGCTGCCTAAAATATATTCCAATAAAAAAGAGGCCTCAAAATGCACTAGGTGCTTCTTTGCTTCTAGGGCTTGTGTTTTATTCCACGAGCGCAGTAGAGCCACATGTGGGACATTTCTAAAAACTGCAGAATCTGGACAATACATATTTAGTAGTGTTTCTCTGGTAAAACCTTCTGTGTTGCAGAAAAAAAATTGAATAAAATTGAAATTCAGCAAGAAAAATGAAATTTGCAAATTTCACCTCCACTTTGCTTTAATTCCTGTGAAATGCCTGAAGGGTTAAAAAACGTTCAAAATGCTGTTTTGAATACTTTGAGGGGTCTAGTTTTTAAAATGGGGTGTTTTATCAGGGTTTCTAATACATAGGCCCCTCAAAGCCACTTCAGAACTCAAGAGGTACCTTAAAAAAAAGGCTTTTGAAATTTTCTTAAAAATATGAGAAATTGCTGTTTATGTTCTAAACCTTGTAACGTCCAAGAAAAATAAAAGAATGTTCAAAAAACGATGCCAATCTAAAGTAGACATATGGGAAATGTGAACTAGTAACTATTTTGGGTGGTATAACCGTCTGTTTTACAAGCAGATGCATTTAAATTCTGAAAAATTCTATTTTTCACGCTAGTAGAAGGATCCAGCCCTGTTCATAGACATTCCCCGGGCGACGTATCCCACTTTATGCTATAAAGTACGTTTTGGCTAAATAGATAAAAATCCAGAGCATTAACCGGTCACTGCCTGCTTCATTGTTTCCTTTACTGTAATTGACATCACCACCAAAATCAGTTAATGCGAATAACGTACAAACGTGATTGCCACAATTTTCGTTGCCCACCCCCGGTAATGGAGGTGGGGGGGGGGGGCACAGACATCTTGGCTGTATGGGGCCCAGAAATTCCTGATAGCTGCCCTGAAAAAGGCTATTGCATCGGAATAAAATCCGTTAGTGGCCGCCGTAAAAACACTATGGGGCGTTCACTAACTGGTTAATAAATTAGCTGATTCCATTTTATTCATAATAGAGGCGGACACAAACAGTAGAGGCTCCTATGCAAGAACAGTATATACACAACCCTTGCTCTTGAATAGCTAGTCATAAAATATCCTCTTTATATCCCTTTAACAATCTACTAGTATTTGTGAGCTATAAAATGTATTAGCTCAGTATTACATGCAATCTAATAGAGTAGTAGGAAGCTGCTTTGGAAGAAGACAGTGGCCCCTAATATACTGGGCCCCTGTGCAGCTGCACAGATTGCACATATTGTATATCCGCCCCTAATATATACTACAGAAATAAATGCTGTAGAAGAATAATTATAAATTAACTTTGTTTGTTCTGTTAGCATTTCCATTCCTTTGGATCTCTAATATTATAAAGAGCTCATGTGTTTGGATACTAGGCTGCTTGATATGGTATGTTTAAGGCCTCGTTTACACGAACGTATTATACGCGCGTGCGACGCGCGTGCTTTGCACGCATGTCTTACGCACCTATATTAGTCAATGGGGCTGTTTAGACGATGCGTGAATTGCGCTCATTGCGTGTGCGCAGAAAAAAACTCACGACATGTTCTATAATCGTGCGTTTTTCGCGCACTCACGCACCCATTGAAGTCAATGGGTGCGTGAAAACCATGCATGCCGCACGGAAGCACTTCCGTGCGAACTGCGTGATTCGCGCAAGAGCTGTCAAACTCCTGAATGTAAACAGAAAAGCACCACGTGCTTTTCTGTTTACAAACATCCAAACGGAGTGTCAAATTCGAGATGAGCGCCCCGAACTTCACCGGGTTCGGCCAAACTCGTTTTGACCGAAACCGGTAAAAAATGTTCGGGTACGCGACGTCAGGAGACAGTCACTGTCCACGGTGCTGAAAGCGTTAAACTGGTTCAGCACCATGGACAGTGACTTCCGCTCCGAAAATCCATGAACCTGTAAAAAAAAAAAGACGTTCTGACTTACCGATAACTCCGGTCCGACCTCCCGGGATGACAGTTCAGTCCAAATGACAGCTGCAGCCAATCACAGGCCAAGCACAGGCTGCAGCCAATCACAGGCTGCAGCGGTCTCATGGACTGCGGCGTCATCCTGGGAGGTGGGGCCGGATGGCAAGAGAGGGACGCGTCACCAAGGCAACGGCCGGGAGCCCGGACTGGGGGAAGCAGGAAGTTCTTGGTAAGTATGAATGTCTTTTTTTATTCACAGGTTGGTGTATATTGTGATCGGCATTCACTGTCGAGGGTGCTGAAAGAGTTACTGCCGATCAGTTAGCTCTTTCAGCACCTTGGACAGTGACGGGCCTCGACTACCTCATCTCTATGATGGCGGCTGCGTGAAAATCACGCAGCCGCGCATCATGACACACGGAGCTGTCAAATGCCTTTTGCGCGTTTAAAACGCAACAAGGCTGCGTTTACGCAGTGCATACGCCATGCATACGCGCGCAAAACGCAGCGTTTTTTGCGCGCGCAAAACGCATACGCTCGTGTAAATGAGGCCTAAAAGTTATGTACAGTAAAATGATTTTTTGTTGTTTATTTGGATGGATGAATATAATTGATGTAATCAATTTTACTTTTTTTTTTTTTAAGAATGTGCTATGTACGGTTTCGGAGCTTCAATAATAACTTCCACTGGCAATAATAATGTTCAGTTGTGATTATGACAAACGTAAATAATAAACATAATAATATAATCAATATGGAAACACAATCATAATAAAATAGGCCATAAAAGTATAATATAATAAAACGTGTATAACCATCTCACAGAAAATGTAATTAATATAAAAGATGCCCCCTAAGCCAAAACAGATAAAGCTACAGCTAAGATATATGGTTTAAAATTTGTGTCCACATTCAATAGAAAAATAAAAAGCAGAAGAAGCTGATGAAGAGTTCAATCATACCTAGAAACCTGAATCTGTCTTTCACTGGTACGATTAAACTTTTTTCCAGATGTTTGCTATATATGCCTTATACTTCAATATTAAAATGCTATATTTTTTACAAAAAAATGTAATAACTTACTATATTTGTATTTCTATGTTTACATTCTCAGAGCCATTTATTTAAATTCTAGTAAAATTAGGACTTTTGAATCACATGATCGAAACTGTCAGTTATGGAAACAGGAGAGAAACAAAAAGAGAGCAAGACACAACTAGGCTTCACCAAAGTTGCTCAGGCACCAGGTGGACTGCTGAGGAGGTGCCTTATATAGTCCAGGAGCAACAGAAATTGGATTTAGGAATTTTAAAATCCCCTTATGCACCCGCCCTAAGGTGGGCAAGCAGGAGAAGAGGCAGTACAGAGACGCCGTTGGCCACGCAGAGCAGGGGAACCAGGTCGCTGGTCAAGAAAGTAGGGGAGCCAGCAGCGGGGATTGGTAGCAGGAACGGCCCCTGCCACCAGTATGACATCCTACAACATACGTAAAATTTTGACTAACATTCAGAATGCCATTTTTTTCTGAATGGGGCTTTACTATCATTAAACACGAGTAAGGCATTCTACGTTGAATAGAAGTTCCTGTGGGAATTGCTCTCCAGATTTAGCTTTGTTGACACGTTCATTTCATGGATTAAAATTCTTTACCATCAGCCTAGGGCCCAGATAGGCTTCAAGGGTGCCAAATTAACAATTTTTCAGTTGTGTAGAGGAACACTGCAGGGATGCCCCCCCCCCTTTTTGATTACACTATTGATTTAGCTCTTAAAATCAGGGCTGATCCTCTGATAAGGGGCTTTAAATTTGAGGGGGGAGGGGGATCTTCCTATACTCAGACGACATGCTTCTGTATCTCAGCAAAGTCGGAGATGTGGAGCATGTCTTCGTAGTATATTCTAAATTTGGGGGGTATTCTGGTATTGAAATTATTTGGACTAAGTCAACCCTCCTTCCATTAGACAATGAGGATGGTGGTCACGGTTGTGCAGGTCTTCTAAAGGTGGAAATTTTTCAATATCTGGGTATTTAATTTTCTAGAAACATGCAGTTTTCTTAATATATTCTGGTTCTTGATCTGTATTATTCCTCAAAAAATTTATTTTATATAGGTTATTTCTCCTCTTCATCCTAGATGTGGTGCAGCAGATGCGTATCTTGTACTCCTGGCGTGGCGCTGCCCCAAACTACATATTTGTTGGGATAGGGTTTTTCAACACTTGAATTCTGTTTTTTGGTATTGTGTTGGAAAAGAGTTTGTCCCTAGCATTGCTGGGAGAATACTCTGCAGTCCCACAACTTCAAAATAAATCTTATTTACATCTACTAATGCAACTGGTTTTATGGCACGACTGCAAATCCTTAGGGTTTGGATTTGCAAGTCGATCCCAAATTTGTTGGCTTGAAAACGTTTCAGAAAGTGTTATTGGAATAGATTATATTTAAAATGGCTGCTGTGGATAGACCATCTGGATCCCAGAGATAGAGAAGGGTGAGGTCAGATATCTAGACTATTGGAGATGGGCTTTTTTTTTTATTATTTTTTTTTTCTTCCGGTGCGTGTTTTGAGCTGGAAAGGAGAGGGTGAAGAAATGGCTCTGCGCTTGCACTGTTGAATTGTATTGTACTTATTTTTTTTATCCCTTATTGTATCTGCATTATACTGTGTACCAGATTTTTTTTTTTAAAAAAGGAACGCATGGCGATCTAAAAATGTGATCAATGTTTTATTTTGATAAATAAGTTCATTTAGCTACAGTTGCCTAGTACTTTTCAAATGTCTTATTTTTCTTCTTCTTCCTTAGATCGACATATAAAGACCTTGCATCTGAATACATATATATATAAGAATGAATTTACATTGCTCTCATGCTTATTTTGAAAGAAATTTAAGTATTTTTTCAATCATCCACCACCAACATAATGATTAAACTTTATTACAGGAATTGCTATATGAATTAGACATCCCAAATATACATATATGCTGAGCTCAGATAATGTGTAATACTTGTGTCAAAAAGGATCAGGGTGGATAGCCTATTGTTCTCTCCTTTAAGAAACCACAATACAATATTCTATTTCTAAATAAATACTATAATAAATGAAATATTGCAGCTGTAGAACACGTTCCATGCTGAGTGAAAT